>NC_057799.1:307327691-307633774 GCF_018294505.1 Triticum aestivum
CAACCACCCCTCCACGGGCACCCCTCCACCGTCTACTGTTCATCCAGCCCTCCACACCACGGGGTCCTGCTCAACCACCCCTCCACGGGCACCCCTCCATCGTCTACTATTCATCCAGCCCTCCACCAAACCACGGGGTCCTGTTCATCCAGAGGCAATGCCACCGCTCACTGTTCATCCAAAGCCCCCCGCAACGCTCACTGTTCATCCCAGAGGCAGCATCGATCGGCTTCAGTTAGCAGCAGTAGCAAAGGAATCGCTCGATCGGGTTCAGTTAACAGCCATCGATCGATCGCTCAGGTTCAGTAACGCGTAGCCTGCAGTGCAATCGCTCGGGTTCAGTTAGAGCCCAACGCCTCGCTCGAGTTTAGTTAGAGCCAACGCCTCGCACACACGTGCGTATGTGTTTGAGAGAAACGCGCATCGCTCGGCCCCCGACCTCCCACCGTAACCGGGAACTGCCCGAAATTTTCCTCGCCCTTGCTTCTACCACGGTTTTTCCGTCATGGACGGCCCAAAGAATGTCATGCAGCTGTGTCTCCGGCCCGCCCAGGACGAAAAGCCCATTTTCTGTCATGATTTTTTGTCATAGAAGTAGGAGCCCACCACATCTATGATGATACCGGGTTTTGTCACAATTATCTTCATAGAAGTGTCATATGTATGACAGAATTTTTTTTCGTTCGGCCCAAAATGTCACGGATGTGTCTTTTTTTTGTAGTGCACCATCGGTGCCTTCAACGGACTACGAGGTGTTTTCTCAGCGTGCACGTGCTTACCTCATCTCGAGAGCCAGCAGGTTGGTGCCCAGAGCGGCTCAGGCAACTCACCACTACAACAAGGGCACCCACGATGCGGAGGCCTCGCCCTCTTCCATGTCCAAGGAGCCAATCGTCATTGATATCTCCAACAATGAGGAGTAGCTTGTCTTATTAGCTCACTATAAGGACCCATGTTCAGTTTGCTAGCTACTACCTTTCCTTAACAAATTCTAGTGAATTGTGCTATCTACTTTTACCATGTAATCTTCTGCTATAGTGTATATGTTATATATGTTGTGCAATGTGGTTTTCAATTAACTGCTTGGTTCAATTCTGCAAATGTGATGTTCAATTCTTCAGGGTGCAATATTTCCAAGTTGTTAAGCATGCTTGGTTTGGTTAACTGACTGATCTTCTATTAGGAGTATGTTATATTGTTCAATTGGTGTTTACTTAACTGCTTGGTTCATTTGTTGTAGCTTTGTTCACTTGTTGTGGTGTTTAGTTAACTGCTTGGTTCAATTCTGTAGTGCGATGTTCAATTGTTGTGGCTGCATTCTGTTATTGAATACCATGTGAGGAATAAATCGAATTTGGCTGTACCAAATACATGAGAAACAAATACAATTGCTATATTTCCAAGTTGTTAAGCATGCTTGGTTTGGTCAACTGTCTGATCTTCTATTAGGAGTATGTTATATTGTGCAATGTGGTGCTCAGTTAACGTTTGGTTCATTTGTTGTGGTGTTTAGTTAACTGCTTGGTTCAATTCTGCAATGCGATGGTCAATTGATGTGGCTGCATTATGTTATTGTATACCATGTGAGGAATAAATCGAATTTGGCTGCACTTAATACATGAGAAACATATACAAGTGCTATATTTCCTAGTTCTTAATCATGCTTGGTTTGGATAAATGGGTTTTCCATGTGGCTTGAATTAATCTGATGAATCTGCAATGTGCTTATTTATCATCAACATATTTTACTGATAGCATGCGAACCCTTACTTAACCTGATGACTAACTACCTTATATGTGTTGCAGGGAAACAATGGGAAGCACTGAGGTTTACAAGATGGTACTAACTATTATACCTTGCCTTTTTGTATTCGTTTGCCCCATTTCCAATATAGAGAAGATATTTATGCACATCCTTGTTTTTAGGCTTCACTGATGATTACCTCTCAAACCACCTCTGTGGTCAGGAGGCGAGGAAAGTTTTCATACAACACCCACGGTTCAATATTGAAGAGTTCCTGAAGAGGTCGAAGGATGGACGGTCAATCATCCACAGGCACTGGCCTAAAGTTGAAAAGACCTTCAACACGAATGAAGGCTCAATATTCGCCTTCCGCTTCAGCAGTTTTCTAGATGAGATGCATCTCTCAATGTACCGTCTAAGATGCTAATTTTGAAAGGTTCTAGATGTTGCATGTGAAACTTGCTGCTGGTGCAGTTGTGTAATGGGGTAGCTGAGTGCTGAAGCTATATCATGTTGTACTATGATGTATTTCAATTATGAAATCCTGCTTCCTTAATATGGAAATGGAATATATTATGTGCTTAATATGAATGTCAATTAGATTAGTAAATGGATTATTAATAATAGGGCAATTAGCTCGCTAATTTGCCAATTAGCTTGCTAATTGGGTTTTTCTATTGCAAACGGTTAATAAGAAACCACCGTGGGCGATGACCTCAGGCAACGCACACAGTTTCTAGGAATAAACCGTGTTGGATCAATGAACAATCACACACGACATTCTATTCAAAACTGTTTGCGTTACGCCACCTTGCGCAAACGTTTTCCTTGGAGCGACTGTGTGGGATGTACATACAAACGGAAATATTTAGCGGGACTGACTGTGTGGGATGTACTTGCGACCGGAGACAATTTTGCCGTATAATTGTATTTTTTAGCTATACTGTACGTATTTCCGTATTTGCACGCTCGTCGGTCGCACACGACCTCATTTTGCCGAACGTGTGTGCCAGGAGGGCATATCCCCGATGGTTTCTGGGTCGTGTGGGAAGGACCACCCTATCGCCCACACTCACTTGGCGACGGTTCCAGATGCCGTCGCGGAAAGGGGTTAAAAACCGTTTGTTTAGGACCGACACGCACCAGTGTAAGAACGCTAGCTTTCGGCTTCACCCGTCTGAGGTACATGTCCGGATGACCCGGTTGTAACAATCGCAGAGGTGCTCCCTTTATGCCCTAGCCGAACAATCGGGAACGTAGGGCATAAACACAGGAGCAAGGCAACCCAGCTTGGCAAAAACTTAAGTCATAGAGGTGCATATAATGGCAAAAGGGTTGTATATACACAAACTACACATGTATTGTGAGCTCCAGGCTCGGAATAGTAAGAAGCTTCGGTTAAAGAAGCCCCGAGTCATGGTGGGGTGTGTACATTTTAGGATGTGTACCCCTCAAGTGTTCAGCTTAGCCGAACACATCCTGGAAATCGTATAAAAACGAGAAAAATAAAAAACGGAATGAAGAGAAGAAAAAGGAACGAAAAAGAAGTATGGCCGAACTTATGCGTAGAATCTTCGGAGCCGAGCAACGTTCCATGGATTCGGCTCTAGGTGGTTATCCGATGCATTACGAAGGCGATAGGCTCCTCTTGTGAGAGCTTCATCTATAATGAAGGGACCCTCCCATTTTGGTTTGAGCTTGTCCTTCTTCTTCTCTGGGAGGCGTAAAATGAGTTCACCGACATTATAAGTCTTGGTCCGCACTTCTCTGCTTTGGTACCTCTGAGCCTGTTGTTGATAGAATGCGGAACAGGCTTTTGCAATATCGCGATCCTCCTCCAAGCCATCTAGGTCATCATGCCGATCGAGCTCGGCTTTTTTCTCTTCATACATGCACACTCGAGGTGAGTCATGTATAATGTCGCAGGGCAAGATAGCCTCTGCGCCGTACACCATGAAAAAGGGTGTGTATCCGGTCGTGCGATTGGGCGTGGTCCGCAGTCCCCAGAGTACGGAATCAAGTTCCTCGACCCAATGTTTATCTGACTCCCGTAGGGATCGCACTAGTCTGGGTTTAATGCCGCTCATTATCAGGCCATTAGCCCGTTCGACCTGACCGTTTGTTGGAGGGTGATATACGTAGGCATAATTGAGCTTGATGCCCAGTTTAGCACACCAATTTTTCACCTCATCCGCTGTGAAGTTAGAGCCATTTCAGTAATGATGCTCTGCGAGACACCATAACGGTGTACCACGCCGGATATAAAGTCGATCACCGGCCCGGCTTCAGCCGTTTTTACTGGTTTGGCCTCTATCCACTTAGTGAATTTATCCACCATAACCAGCAAATATTTCTTCTTGTGGTTGCCCCCTTTAAGGGGTCCGACCATATCTAGCCCCGAGACCGCAAAAGGCCAAGTAATGGGGATTGTTCTCAAGGCAGTGGGCGACATATGACATTGGTTGGCGAAAAGCTGACATCCAACACAACGATGTACAAGGGCCTGTGCATTTGCTCGGGCCGTTGGCCAAAAGAAACATGTAAGGAAGGCCTTGCTTATAAGAGCCCGAGCTACAGCGTGATGGACACTGAGAGTAGCATGTATTTCGGCCAAGAGATGCCGTCCCTCCTCTTCAGAGATACATCTTTGAATAACTCCAGTAGTAGTTTTCTTGTAGAGTTCACCTTCGTGAACTTTGTAGGCTTTAGAGCGTCGAACTATGCGAGAGGCCTCATTCTGGTCATCAGGGAGCTCCTGCCTAGTAAGGTAGGCCAGGAGAGGTTCAGTCCATGGAGGAATGACAACCATGATTACATGGGCGGAAGGTGTCATTTCAATGTCCGAGCCCCCGATGATATCAGAATTGTGTTCGGCATCTGGGGTTATGATCGGCTCCGGACTAGTATTTCCGCTCTCGTCCTGCCATACCACGGATGGCTTGATGAGTCTTTCCACAAAGGTATTAGGTGGGACGGGGTCGCGTTTAGCGCCCATTCGAGCAAGGATGTCCGCTGCCTGATTACTGTCTCGAGCAATGTGATGGAACTCGGGCCCTTCAAACCGAGTTGATATTTTGAGTACGGCATTTCGGTATGCCGCCATCTTTGGGTCTTTTGCATCGAATTCTCCATTTGTTTGGGATATTGCAAGATTCGAATCCCCGCACACCTCTAGGCGTTGTATGCCCATAGAAACAACCATTCGGAGACCATGCAGTAGTGCCTCGTATTCGGCCGTGTTGTTGGAGTCCGTGTACATGATTTCTAATACGTAGCGGACTGTGTCCCCTATAGGGGATGTTAAGATGACACCAGCCCCCAATCCGACTAACATTTTAGAGCCGTCGAAGTACATTACCCAATTGGAGTATGTGCTGTACTCTTTAGGGAGCTCAGCTTCCGTCCATTCGGCGACAAAGTCGGCCAGCACCTGAGATTTAATAGCTCGGCGTGGCTTATATGTTATTTCAAGAGCTTAATAGCCCATTTGGCTATGCGGACGGTGTCGTCCCAATTATTTATGATGTCGTTGAGTGGTACTTCGGATGCCACCGTGATCGAACACTCTTGAAAGTAGTGCCGCACCTTCCGAGATGCCATGAATACTGCATATGCTATCTTTTGATAGTGTGGGTATCGGGATTTGCATGGTGTAAAAACCACCGATACATAGTATACGGGTTTCTGGAGTGGGAATTCGTGTCCCTCTTCCTCTCTCTCGACGACGAGTACGACGCTCACCACTTGGTGAGCCGCAGATATGTAGAGCAACATAGCTCCGCCAACACTTGGTGCGGCAAGGATTGGGTTGCTTGCTAACAAAGTTTTTATTTCTTCCAATCCGACTGTAGCCGCATCCGTCCACTCAAAGTGGTCAGTGCGTTGAAGCAGTCAATAAAGTGGCAACGCCTTCTCTCCTAATCTGGAGATAAAGCGGCTCAAGGCTGCCACGCACCCAGCTAGTTTTTGGACCTGCTTTAGGTATGTTGGTGTTGCCAATCGCGACAGGGCTCGGATTTTGGCTGGGTTCGCTTCGATTCCTCTATTGGAAACAATGAACCCAAGTAGTTTTCCGGCTAGAAGACCGAAAACACATTTTTCTGGATTGAGCCATATGTCATATGTTTGGAGGTTGTCGAATGTGAGGTGGAGATCGTCCACCAATGATTCGACATGTTTAGTCTTGATGACTACATCATCTACGGATGCCTCCACTGTCTTGCCAATTTGCTTTTCTAGACATGTTTGAATCATGCGTTGGTAAGTGGCGCCAGCGTTTTTGAGTCCGAAAGGCATAGTGTTGAAGCAGAAAGGTCCATACAGGGTAATGAATGTTGTTGCAGCCTGGTCGGACTCCTTCATCTTAATTTGATGGTATCAGGAGTATGCATCGAGGAAACACAATGAGTTGTGTCCTGCGGTTGCATCAATGATTTGGTCAATGCGGGGCAGCAGGAAGGGGTCCTTAGGGCAAGCCTTATTGAGGTCTTTGATATCGATACAGAGGCGCCAGGATTTATCCTTCTTAGGCACCATGACCAGGTTCGCTGGCCAATCCGGGTGTTTGATCTCTCCGATGAACCCAACTTCAAGTAGTTTGGCTAGCTCCTCCCCCATAGCTTGTCGTTTGGGTTTGGAAAATCGCCGCATCATTTGCTTGACTGGTTTAAACCCCTTTATTATGTTGAGGCTGTGCTCGGCCAGTCTGCGTGGGATTCCTGCATATCCGAAGGATGCCAGGCAAAGATGTCCCAATTCTCGCGCAGGAACGCTCATAAGGCGGCGTCGACTGTCGGATCCAGCTATCCTCCAATGGAGGCTGTCTTGTTAGGATCCGTCAGGTGCACTTGAAATTTGACTATTTCATCTGCTGGCTTGAAAGAAGTGGACTTGGGCCTCTTGTCGAGGATCACATCATCTTTGTTCACTGTGGAACGCAAAGTGGTTAGCTGCTCGGCTGCGAGGGCTTCAGATAGTGCCTCGAGGGCCAAGATGCAGTTTTCTTTTCGGCGCGGAGTGCTATATCTGGGTCACTGGTGATAGTGATGACCCCGTTGGGCCCTGTCATTTTGAGCTTCATGTACCCGTAATGGGGTATGGCTTGAAAGCGTCTCGCCCCAACAGGGCGTGATATCCGCTATTGAAAGGTGCCACATGGAAGAGCAACTCTTCGGACCTGTAGTTCTCCGGCGAGCCAAATACTACATCAAGTTTAATTTTCCCCGAGCATCGTGCTTCTCGGCTGGGGATAATGCCACAAAAGGTGGTACTGCTTTGCTCGACGCGACTCTTGTCCATTTGCATTTGATTGAGCGTGTCTTTGTAGATGAGGTTCAGTCCGCTGCCGCCGTCCATGAGCACTTTGGTGAGTCAAAAGCCATCCACAATTGGGATTAAGACCAAGGCGGCTGGTGCTCGGACTGATCGGGCCCTTGGTTCATCGTCGGCATTAAAAGTTATTGCCGTATCGTTCCAAGGATTTATTGCGGCTACTTGGTTAACTTCGACAAGGTCGCGGAGCGCCCTTTTACGCTGATTATTTGAAGAAAAGGTCTCAAAGACCGTAAAGACATTGAAATCGTCATCTTCCGAAGAGTGCTTCTCTGTGGTAGTGTTAGTGAGGATGGCCTCGCCGCTCTTAGCCACCTGCCGGAGTACCCAACATGCCCGAAGGCTATGCGTTGGTTCGGTATTCGGCGTCGTGTGTATCTGACATGGCTTGTCGAGAAACTCGTCGGGGACAATTCTGTGTCCCGTGAAGGGCTTGATTTTCTTGTCAATAGGCAGACGGTCGGGTGCCCCGTAAGGGTGCACCCTTTTTGTCCGTCCAGTGGGCTGCGTAAAGGCAGGAGGTTCCCACCGGGCTGTCTGGGCTTTCTAGGTGCTTTCCATTGCGCAGTACTTTTGTACTATGTATGCCAAATCCGCAAAGTGCAGTATGCGGCGGCGGTTGAGGGCATTGAGGATTCCCTCGTCCGTACAGTTGCGGCAAAAAACTGAAACCGCGTCATGCTCGCATCAATCTTTAATCTTGTTTTTAACAAGGAGGAACCTAGCCCAGAAGTGATGGACCATTTCCTGAGGTTGCTACCGTACATACATTAGGTCACATACGTCTGGCGAACCTGAATTTCTTGGGGAATATTGCTTGTGGTGGGTGGGCGGGCTGAAATCCGAACCCTGACCCACTATTGGATCTGGAGTTTGAAGAATCTCCGAGGTCACCAGTTCAGGACCAGTAAGGTCCTGAAGACTTCCGGACATGATGCCCGATCCTATGTTCGGAGGACATGAGGTCTCTTCTCGAGGATGGGTATCCGGCTCGCAGGGCTTGGAAATCCGAACATAGCTGGTGTTTAATTTAGGGGGAGAGGCATTCTCAGCTCGTTCCTCAACGACCTTGACGGTGACCGGCGGGGACTTGATTTCCCTCTGATCGGGTTTAAGCCCGATCCGATCATAGTCTGTTGCGATCCTAGGGCGGCGATGCGATCCAGCGGCTCGTTCAAGGACGAGACATCTGATGGGTCCATCTTTTCGGAGTGTTCGAGGTTGACATGAAGATGGTGTTTAGCGATTGTGGGGGCCACCATTGGCTTGACGGCCGAGCGGGCGCCCATTGTAAAACCGCCGATCTGGAGGACCTGAACTAGAGTTAGGGCCCCTCCAGAAGTAATATCGTCATTAATGATAAGGTGAGCCATCGATCCTTCTGGTGGAGACACAATGGAATTCTCAATGAAAGCACCAATGTGGGTGTCAAAACCAGCCGATCTCGGGTAGGGGGTCCCGAACTGTGCGTCTGAGGATGAAGGTAACAGTAGACAAAGGGGACACGATGTTTACCTAGGTTCGGGCCCTCTTAATGGAGGTAAAACCCTACTTCCTGCTTGATTGACTTCGATGAGTATAGGGGTTACAAGGGTTTATCTACCTCGAGATCGTAATGGCTAAACCCTAGATGTCTAGCTTGTATGATTTCTGATAGCCTCTACGGATTAAACCCTCCGGTTTATATAGACACCGGAGGGGTACAAAGGCGATTTACAAGGGAAGGAAATAATACATCCAGACTCCAATCTTGCCCTCCACGCATCCAGAAGTTCTACCCGAACACACAGGGAATAGTCTTCCGTTCTTATCATCACGGCCCATCAGCCCGTCCCATGCTTGAGTAGGCCGGACATCTGAGGACCCCCGAATCCAGGTCTCCCTCAATTGACAACCCCTTTTTCGCGTTGGTTGCAAGTTCGTGTTTGTTTTTGCAGGTATTCGGTGGCTTGTTGCATAGTCTCCTACTAGATTGATACCTTGGTTCTCAAAACTGAGGGAAATACTTCCGCCCCTTTGCTGCATCACCCTTTCCTCTTCAAGGGAAAAACCAATGCAAGCTCAAGAGGTAGCAGTGAAGCATGAGAGAATTTCTCCAAAAATTTACTAACTCTCAAATAAATCTAAGTGAAGCATGAGAGCATTTCTTCAAAAATATTAAAGCACACCGTGCTGAAAAAAATATAAGTGAAGCACTAGAGCAATTCCATATCTCAAAAAATTTAAGTGAAGCATAAAGAGCAATTCTAACAAATCATAGCATAATTTTTGCTCTCTCAAATAGGTGTGTCCAGCAAGGATAGATGACACAAACTAAAAAGCAAAACAAGCAAAGACTCATATAATACAAGATGCTCCAAGAAAAACTCATGATATGCGACGAATAAAAATATAGCTCCAAGTAAAATACCGATGGTCGTTAGAAGAAAGAGGGGATGCCTTCCCGGGGCATCCCCAAGCTTAGTTGCTTGTTCCTCTTTGAATAATAACTTGGGGTGCCATGGGGCATCCCCAAGCTTAGGCTCTTTTCACTCCTTATTCCTTCATCCATCGTGATCTCACCCAAAACTTCAAAATTTCAATCACACAAAACTTAACAAAACCTTTGTGGGATCCTTAGTTTAACAAAACAAATAACCACTCTAAGTACTGTTGCAAACCCATTCATATTTTATTTTTGCATTATACCTACCATATTGTAATTTACATGGCTTATACCCCCTGATACAATCCATAGATTCATCAAAATAAGCACACAGCGCAAAGAAAACAGAATCTGTCAAAAACATAATAGCCTGTAGTAATCTGGAAACTTCGTACACTTCTGTAACTCCAAAAATTCCGAAATTTTAGGAAAACGTAGGCAATTTGTATATAAATCTTGTGTAAAAAAATTCAGAATTTTATCATGCTTCTGTGATTCTGTGATTTTAAACAATTCTACTACTGGGCGCAAAAGTTTCTGTTTTTTAACAAGATCAAATCAACTATCACCCAACATGATCCCAAAGGCTGTACTTGGCGCAAACACTAATTAAAACATAAAAACACAATCATAACAGTAGCATAATTGTGTGAACACACAAAAATAGAAAGAAAAAGAGAAAAATATTTTATTCATTGGGTTGTCTCCCAACAAGCGCTATCATTTTATGCCCCTAGCTAGGCATAAGATTTCAACGATGCTCACATGAAAGATAGTAATTGATACACGAAGAGAGCATCATGTAGCATGTGAAAATCACATTTAAGTCTAACGTACTTCCTATGCATATGCATTTTATAAGCAAACAAATTATCAAGGCAAGCAAAACCTAGCATATGCAAGGAAGAGGAATAAAACATTGACAATCTCAACATAACGAGAGGTAATCTAGTAACATGAAAATTCTACAACCATATTTTCCTCTCTCATAATAATTACATGTAGGATAATAGTCGAATTCAACAATATAGCTATCATATAAAATTTCTCTTCATGATCCATATGCATAAAAGTTTTATAATCTTCCAAAATAGTGGGATTAACATTAACTAAAGTCATGACCTCTCCAAACCCACTTTCATCATGAAATTCACAAGATTGATAATTCTCCAAAGTAGTCGGTTCGTTAATACCTAAAGTTGACACTCTTCCAGACCAACTTTCAGTATTATTGCAAACATTATCATCAATATCATGTTCATCATGAGGCTTAAATAAATTTTCAAGATCATAAGAAGCATCACCCCAATCATGATCATTACAATGAGCAGTGGACATAACAAAATTAGCATCCCCAAGCTTGGGGTTTTTCATATCATTAACACAATTGACATTAATTGAATTTATAATAACATCATTGCAATCATGCTTTTCATTCAAGGGACTATCATGAATCACTTCATAAATTTCTTCTTCATCACAATTTTCAAATTCACGGATTTCAAGGTTCTTCATAAATTTTATGTCCCTTCTTTGAAGCAATGTATTCGGAAATGGAGTACATATATGACCACTACATTGAGTCATCCGACGGGGAGGACTATACGAATGAAAATGACAATGATGTAGGCTGTCCTTGCATATGTGGAGCGTGCAGAAGAGCATGTTCTAAATTTCAATGGATCGATCAAGAGTCATTGAGTGCTGAGTAGGAAAAGGGCATGAGTGATGAGGTTATTCCATCGGATGGCTCACTCAGTTGGATGGATGATTACCAAGGAGACTGATGTCGCTTGAACTACATCGGTATTTCCCCAAAGAGGAAGGGATGATGCAGCACAACTACGGTGGGTATTTCCCTCAGTTATGAAACCAAGGTATCAATCCAGTAGGAGAACCAAGCAACACTATGTAAACGGTACCTGCATACAAAGAACAAATACTTGCAACCCGACACTTATAAGGGGTTGTCAATCCCTTTTTCGGGTAACGGCGCTAGAGATTGTCAAGTTGACGCGATAAAAATTGTGTAGATTGGATAAATAGATCTCTATAAAACACGAAATAAAAGAAGTAATAAAAAGTGCAACAAGGTATTTTTGGGGTTTTGGTATAATAGATGTGAAAACAAAAGCAAATAAAAATAGATCTCAAAGCAAATATGATAAAGAATAGACCCGAGGGCCGTAGATTTCACTAGTGGCTTCTCTCAAGAAATAGCATATGGTGGGTAAACAAATTACTGTTGGGCAATTGATAGAAAATTGAATAGTTATGACAATATCCAAGGCAATGATCAATATATAGGCATCATGTCCAAGAATAGTAGACCGACTCCTGCCTGCATCTACTACTATTACTCCACACATCGACCGCTATCCAGCATGCATCTAGTGTATTAAGTTCATGGAGAAACGGAGTAATGCAATAAGAACGATGACATGATGTAGACGAGATCTATTCATGTAGGAATAGCCCCCATCTTTTTATCCTTAATAGCAACGATACATGTGTGTCTTGCTGCCCCTTCTTGTTGGGGAACGTAGTATTTCAAAACATTTGCTACGATCATGCAAGATCTATCTAGGAGAAGCATAGCAACGAGCGGGGAGAGTGTGTCTATGTACCCTCGTAGACCGAAAGCGGAAGCGTTAAGTAATGCGGTTGATGTAGTCGAACGTCTTCGCGATCCAACAGATCAAGTATCGAACGCACGGCACCTCCGCGATCTGCACACATTCAGCTCGGTGACGTCCCTTGATGTCTACTACGCAACCTTCTTCTTGTAGATGTTGTTGGGCCTCCAAGTGCAGAGGTTTGTAGGACAGTAGCAAATTTCCCTCAAGTGGATGACCTAAGGTTTATCAATCCATGGGAGGCTTAGGTTGAAGATGGTCTCTCTCAAACAACCCTGCAACCAAATAACAAAGAGTCTCTTGTGTCTCCAACACACCTAATACAATGGTAAATTGTATAGGTGCACTAGTTCGACGAAGAGATGGTGATACAAGTGCAATATGAATGGTAGATATAGGTTTTTGTAATCTGAAAATATAAAAAAACAAGGTAACTAATGATAAAAGTGAGCACAAACGATATTGCAATGCTAGGAAACAAGGCCTAGGGTTCATACTTTCACTAGTGCAAGTTCTCTCAATAATAATAACATAATTGGATCATATAACTATCCCTCAACATGCAACAAAGAGTCACTCCAAAGTCACTAATAGCGGAGAACAAACGAAGAGATTATTGTAGGGTATGAAACCACCTCAAAGTTATTCTTTCGGATCGATCTATTCAAGAGTTCGTACTAGAATAACACCTTAAGACACATATCAACCAAAACCCTAGTGTCACCTAGATACTCCAATGTCACCTCAAGTATTCGTGGGTATGATTATACGATATGCATCACACAATCTCATATTCATCTATTCAAACCAACACAAAGTACTTCAAAGAGTGCCCCAAAGTTTCTACAGGAGAGTCAAGACGAAAACGTGTGCCAACCCCTATGCATAAGTTCACGAGGTTATGGAACTTGCAAGTTGATGACCAAAACATACATCAAGTAGATCACGTGAATATCCCATTGTCACCACAGATAAGCACATGTAAGACATACATCAAGTGTTCTCAAATCCTTAAAGACTCAATCCGATAAGATAACTTCAAAGGGAAAACTCAATCGATTACAAGAGAGTAGAGGGGGAGAAGCATCATAAGATCCAATTATAATAGCAAAGCTCGCGATACATCAAGATCGTACCACCTCAAGAACACGAGAGAGAGAGAGATCAAACACATAGCTATTGGTACATACCCTCAGCCCTGAGGGTGAACTACTTCCTCCTCGTCATGGAGAGCGCCGGGATGATGAAGATGGCCACCAGTGAGGGTTCCCCCCCTCTGGCAGGGTACCGGAACGGGTCTAGATTGGTTTTCGGTGGCTACAGAGGCTTGCGGCGGCAGAACTCCCGATCTAGGTTTCTTTCCGGAAGTTTGGGTATATATAAGAGATGTTGGCGTCGGGAACAAGTCAGGGGGGTCCCCGAGGCGGCCACGAGGCAGGGGGCGCGCCCAGGGGGGTGGGCGCGCCTCCCACCCTCGTGGGCAGCCCGGGACTCTTCTGGCCCAACTCTTTTACTGCATGGCTTTCTTCTGGTCCAAAAATAAGCTCCGTCAAGTTTCAGGTCAATTGGACTCCGTTTGGTTTTCCTTTTCTGCGATACTCAAAAAACAAGGAAAAAACAGAAACTGGCACTGGGCTCTAGGTTAATAGGTCAGTCCCAAAATCATATAAAATAGCATATAAATGCATATAAAACATCCTAGAAGGATAATATAATAGCATGAATACTTTATAAATTATAGATACGTTGGAGACGTATCATCCCTCGAACTTCTAGATCCAGCTGAGGTTGAGGGAGAGTTTCGTCAGCACGACGGCGTGTTGATGGTGATGATGAAGTTACCGACACAGGGCTTCGCCTAAGCACTACGATAATATGACCGAGGTGGAAATCTGTGGAGGGGGCACCGCACACGGCTAAGATCAACTTGTGTGTCTATGGGGTGCCCCCTTCCCCATATATAAAGGAGTGGAGGGAGGGGGCCGGCCGGCCTCATAGGGCGCGCCCCAAGGGGGGGGATCCTACTCCTACTAGGAGTAGGTTCCCCCCTTTCCTAGTCCAACTAGGAGGGGGAAGGAAGGGGAGGAGGGAGAGAAGGAAAGGCCAACCCACAATTCGGATTGGGCTTGGGGGGCGCGCGCCTCCCACTTGGCCACCTCCTCCTCTCTTCCACTAAAGCCCATGTAGGCCCAATAACCCCCCGGGGGGTTTCGGTAACCCCCCGGTACTCCGGAAAATGCCCGAACCTATCCGAAACCTTTCCGGTGCCCAAACATAACGTTCCAATATATCGATCTTCATGTATCGACCATTTTGAGACTCCTCGTCATGTCCGTGATCACATCCGGGACTCCGAACTACCTTCGGTAGATCAAACTACATAAACTCATAATACCGATCATCATCGAACGTTAAGCGTGCGGACCCTACGGGTTCGAGAACTATGTAGACATGACCGAGACTCATCTCCGGTCAATAACCAATAGCGGAACCTGGATGCTCATGGTTCCTACATATTATACGAAGTTTTTTATCGGTCAAACAGCATAACAACATACGTTTGTTCCCTTTGTCATCGGTATGTTACTTGCCCGAGATTCGATCGTCGGTATCATCATACCTAGTTCAATCTCGTTACCGGCAAGTCTCTTTACTCGTTCCGTAATGCATCATCTCGTAACTAACTCATTAGTCACATTGCTTGCAAGGTTTATAGTGATGTGCATTACTGAGAGGGCCCAGAGATACCGCTCCGACAATCAGAGTGACAAATCCTAATCTCAATCTATGCCAACTCAACGAACACCATCGGATACACCTGTAGAGCATCTTTATAATCACCCAGTTATGTTGTGACGTTTGATAGCACACTAAGTGTTCCTCCGGTATTCGGGAGTTGCATAATCTCATAGTCATAGGAACATGTATAAGTCATGAAGAAAGCAATAGCAATAAACTAAATGATCATAGTGCTAAGCTAATGAATGGGTCAAGTCAATCACATCATTCTCTAATGATGTGATCCCGTTCATCAAATCACAACTCATGTCTATGGCTAGGAAACTTAACCATCTTTGATTAACGAGCTAGTCAAGTAGAGGCATACTAGTGACACTTTGTTTGTCTACGATTCACACCTGTACTAAGTTTCCGGTTAATACAATTCTAGCATGAATAATAAACATTTATCATGATATAAGGAAATATAAATAACAACTTTATTATTGCCTCTAGGGCATATTTCCTTCAGTCTCCCACTTGCACTAGAGTCAATAATCTAGATTACATAGTAATGATTCTAACACCCATGGAGTATTGGTGCTGATCATGTTTTGCTCGTGAGAGAGGCTTAGTCAACGGGTCTGCAACATTCAGATCCGTATGTATCTTGGAAATCTCTATGTCTCCCTCCTTGACTTGATCGCGGATGGAATTGAAGCGTCTCTTGATGTGCTTGGTTCTCTTGTGAAATCTGGATTCCTTTGCCAGGGCAATTGCACCAGTATTGTCACAAAATATTTTCATTGGACCCGATGCACTAGGTATGACATCTAGATTGGATATGAACTCCTTCATCCAGACTCGTTCATTTGCTGCTTCCGAAGCAGCTATGTACTCCGCTTCACACGGTGATCCCGCCATGACGCTCTGCTTGGAACTGCACCAACTTACAGCTCCTCCATTTAATATAAATACGTATCTTTTTTGTGACTTAGAGTCATCCGTATTAGTGTCAAAGATTGCATCGACATAACATTTACGACGAGCTCTTTTTCACCTCCATAAACGAGAAACATATCCTTAGTCCTTTTCAGGTATTTCAGGATGTTCTTGACCGCTGTCCGGTGATCCACTCCTGGATTACTTTGGTACCTCCCTGCTAAACTGATAGCAAGGCACACATCAGGTCTGGTACACAGCATTGCATACATGATAGAACCTATGGCTGAAGCATAGGGAATGACTTTCATTTTCTCTCTATCTTCTGCAGTGGTTTGGCATTGAGTCTGACTCAACTTCACACGTTGTAACACAGGCAAGAACCCTTTCTTTGCTTGATCCATTTTGAACTTCTTCAAAACTTTACCAAGGTATGTGCTTTGTGAAAGAAGCGTCTTGATCTATGTCTATAGATCTTGATGCCTAATATATAAGCAGCTTCACCGAGGTCTTTCATTGAAAAATTCTTATTCAAGTATCCATTTATGCTATTCAAAAATTCAGTATCATTTCCGATCAACAATATGTCATCTACATATAATATCAGAAATGCTACAGAGCTCCCACTCACTTTCTTGTAAATACAGGCTTCTCGAAAAGTCTGTATAAAACCATATGCTTTGATCACAGTATCAAAGCGTATATTCCAACTCCGAGAGGCTTGCACCAGTCCATAAATGGATCGCTAGAGCCTGCACACTTTATTAGCACCTTTTGGATCGACAAAACCTTCTGGTTGCATCATATACAACTTTTCTTTAAGATATCCATTAAGGAATACAGTTTTGACATCCATTTGCCAAATTACATAATCATAAAATGCGGCAATTGCTAACTTGATTCGGGCGGACTTAAGTATCGCTACGGGTGAGAAGGTCTCATCGTAGTCAACTCCTTGAACTTGTCGAAAACCTTTCACAATAAGTCGAGCTTTGTAGACAATAATATTACCGTCAGCGTCAGTCTTCTTCTTGAAGATCCATTTATTCTCTATGGCTTTCCAATCATCGGGCAAGTCAACCAAAGTCCACACTTTGTTCTCATACATTGATCCCATCTCAGATTTCATGGCCTCAAGCCATTTCGCGGAATCTGGGCTCATCATCGCTTCCTCATAGTTCGTAGGTTCGTCATGGTCAAGTAACATGATTTTCATACCACTCTGGTCCGGATCTTACTCTGGTTGACCTACAAGGTTTGGTAGTAACTTGATCAGAAGTTTCATGATCATCATCATTAGCTTCCTCACTAATTGGTGTAGGAATCACTGGAACTGATTTCTGTGATGAACTACTTTCCAATAAGGGAGCAGGTACAATTACCTCATCAAGTTCTACTTTCCTCCCACTCACTTCTTTCGAGAGAAACTCCTTCTCTAGAAAGGATCCATTCTTAGCAACGAATATCTTACCTTCGGATCTGTGATACAAGGTGTACCCAACAGTCTCCTTTGGGTATCCTATGAAGTCACATTTCTTTGATTTGGGTTCGAGCTTATCAGGTTGAAGCTTTTTCACATAAGCATCGCAGCCCCAAACTTTAAGAAACGACAACTTGGGTTTCTTGCCAAACCACAGTTCATATGGTGTCGTCTCAACGGATTTAGATGGTGCCCTATTTAACGTGAATGCAGTCGTCTCTAAGGCATAACCCCAAAACAATAGTGGTAAATCAGTAAGAGACATCATAGATCGCACCATATCTAATAAAGTATGATACGACGTTCGGACACACCATTACGTTATGGTGTTCCGGGTGGCGTGAGTTGCGAAACTATTCCACATTGTTTCAAATGAAGACCAAACTCGTAACTCAAATATTCTCCTCCAAGATCAGATTGTAGAAACTTTATTTTCTTGTTACAATGATATTCCACTTCACTCTGAAATTCTTTGAACTTTTCAAATGTTTCAGACTTATGTTTCATCAAGTACATATACCCATATCTGCTCAAATCATCTGTGAAGGTTAGAAAATAATGATACCCGCCGCGAGCATCAACACTCATCGGACCGCATACATCAGTATGTATTATTTCCAACAAGTCTGTTGCTCGCTCCATTGTTCCGGAGAACGGAGTATTAGTCATCTTGCCCATGAGGCATGGTTCGCAAGCATCAAGTGATTCCAAAAGCCCATCAGCATGGATTTTCTTCATGCGCTTTACACCAATATGACCTAAACGGCAGTGCCACAAATAAGTTGCACTATCATTATTCAACTTATATCTTTTGGCTTCAATACTATGAATATGTGTATCACTACTATCAAGATTTAGTAATAATAGACCACTCATCAAGGGTGCATGACCATAAAAGATATTACTCATATAAATAGCACAACCATTATTCTCTGATTTAAATGAATAACCGTCTCGCATCAAACAAGATCTAGATATAATGTTCATGCTTAACGCTGGCACCAAATAACAATTATTCAGGTCTAAAACTAATCCCGAAGGTAGATGTAGAGGTAGCGTGCCGACGGCGATCACATCGACTTTGGAACCATTTACCACGCGCATCGTCACCTCGTCCTTAGCCAATCTTCGCTTAATCCATAGCCCCTGTTTCGAGTTGCAAATATTAGCAACAGAACCAGTATCAAATACTCAGGCGCTACTGCGAGTATTAGTAAGGTACACATCAATAACATGTATATCAAATATACCTTACACTTTGCCATCCTTTTTTCCGCCAAATACTTGGGGCAGTTCCGCTTCCAGTGACCAGTCCCTTTGCAGTAGAAGCACTCAGTCTCAGGCTTATGTCCAGACTTGGGCTTCTTCACTTGAGCAGCAACTTGCTTGCCGTTCTTCTTGAAGTTCCCCTTCTTCCCTTTGCCCTTCTTCTTGAAACTGGTGGTCTTGTTGACCATCAACACTTGATGCTCCTTCTTGATTTCTACCTCCGCAGCCTTTAGCATCGCGAAGAGCTCAGGTATTGTCTTATCCATCCCTTGCATATTATAGTTCATCACGAAGGTTTTTTAGCTTGGTGGTAGTGATTGAAGAACTCTACCAATGACACTATCAACTGGAAGATTAACTCCCAGCTGAGTTAAGTGATTGTGGTACCCAGACATTCTGAGTATGTGCTCACTGACGGAACTATTCTCCTCCATTTTGCAGCTGTAGAACTTATAGGAGACTTCATATCTCTTAATCCGGGCATTTGCTTGAAATATTAACTTCAACTCCTGGAACATCTCATATGCTCCATGACGTTCAAAACGTCGTTGAAGTCCCGGTTCTAAGCCGTAAAGCATGGCACACTGAACTATCGAGTAGTCATCAGCTTTGCTCTGCCAGGTGTTCATAACATCTAGAGTTGCTCCTGCAGCGGGTTTGGTACCTTGCGGTGCTTCCAGGACGTAATTCTTCTGTGCAGCAATGATGATAATCCTCAAGTTACGGAGCCAGTCTGTGTAGTTGCTACCATCATCTTTCAACTTAGCTTTCTCTAGGAACGCATTAAAATTCAACGGAATAGTAGCACGAGCCATTTATCTACAACAACGTAGACATGAAAAATACTATCAGGTACTAAGTTCATGATAAATTAAAGTTCAATTAATCATATTACTTAAGAACTCCCACTTAGATAGACATCCCTCTAATAATCTAAGTGATCACGTTATCCATATCAACTAAACCATGTCCGATCATCACGTGAGATGGAGTAGTTTTCAGTGGTGAACATCACTATGTTGATCGTATCTACTATATGATTCACGCTCGACCTTTCGGTCTCAGTGTTCCGAGGCCATATCTGCATATGCTAGGCTCGTCAAGTTTAACCTGAGTATCCTGCATGTGCAAAACTGGCTTGCACCCGTTGTATGTGAACATAGAGCTTATTGATAACCCACAAGTATAGGGGATCGCAACAGTTTTCGAGGGTAGAGTAGTCAACCCAAATTTATTGATTCGACACATTCTCAAGTATTAGCAGTTGAGTTGTCAATTCAACCACACCTGGATAACTTAATATCTGCAGCAAAGTATTTAGTAGCAAAGCAATATGGAAGTAACGGCAACGATAGCAAAAGTAATATTTTTGGGTTTTGTAGTGATTGTAACAGTAGCAACGGGAAAGTAAATAAGCAAAGAACAATATGTGAAAAGCTTGTAGGCATTGGATCGGTGATGGAGAATTATGCTGGATGCGGTTCATCATGTAACAATCATAACATAGGGTGACACAGAACTAGCTCCAATTCATTAATGTAATGTAGGCATGTATTTTTAATATAGTCATACGTGCTTATGGAAAAGAACTTGCATGACATCTTTTGTCCTACCCTCCCGTGGCAGCGGGGTCCTAATGGAAACTAAGGGATATTAAGGCCTCCTTTTAATAGAGTACCGGACCAAAGCATTAACACATAGTGAATACATGAACTCCTCAAACTATGGTCATCACCGGGAGTGGTCCCGATTATTGTCACTTCGGGGTTGCCAGATCATAACACATAGTAGGTGACTATAGACTTGCAAGATAGGATCAAGAACTCACATATATTCATGAAAACATAATAGGTTCAGATCTGAAATCATGGCACTCGGGCCCTAGTGACAAGCATTAAGCATAGCAAAGTCATAGCAACATCAATCTCAGAACATAGTGGATATTAGGGACCAAACCCTAACAAAACTAACTCGATTACATGATAAATCTCATCCAACCCATCACCGTCCAGCAAGCCTACGATGGAATTACTCACGCACGGCGGTGAGCATCATGAAATTGGTGATGGAGGATGGTTGATGATGACAACGACGACGGATTCCCCTCTCCGGAGCCCCGAACGGACTCCAGATCAGCCCTCCCAAGAGAGTTTAGGGCTTGGCGGCGGCTCCGTATCGTAAAACGCGATGAATCTTTCTCTCTGATTTTTTCTCCCCGAACACGAATATATGGAGTTGGAGTTGAGGTCGGTGGAGCTCCAGGGGGCCCACGAGGCAGGGGGGCGCGCCCAGGGGGGCAGGCACGCCCCCCACCCTCGTGGACAGGTGGTGGCCCCCCTTGCCTTGATTCTTTCGCCAATATTTTAATATTTTCCAAAAATAAGTTCCGTGGAGTTTCAGGTCATTCCGAGAACTTTTGTTTCTGCACATAAATAACACCATGGCAATTCTGCTGAAAACAGCGTCAGTCCGGGTTAGTTCCATTCAAATCATGCAAGTTAGAGTCCAAAACAAGGGCAAAAGTGTTTGGAAAAGTAGATACGACGGAGACGTATCAACTCCCCCAAGCTTAAACCTTTGCTTGTCCTCAAGCAATTCAGTTGATAAACTGAAAGTGATAAAGAAAAACTTTTACAAACTCTGTTTGCTCTTGTTGTTGTAAATATGTAAAGCCAGCATTCAAGTTTTCAGCAAAGATTATAACTAACCACATTCACAATAACACTTAGGTCTCATGTTTACTCATATCAATGGCATAATCAACTAGCGAGCAATAATAATAAATCTCGGATGACAACACTTTCTCAAAACAATCATGATATGATATAACAAGATGGTATCTCGCTAGCCCTTTCTGAGACCGCAAAACATAAATGCAGAGCACCTTTAAAGATCAAGGACTGACTAAACATTGTAATTCATGGTAAAAGAGATCCAGTCATAGTCATACCAAATATAAATTAACAATAATGGATGCAAATGACAGCAGTGCTCTCTAGATGGTGCTTTTGAAAAGAGGGTGATGACTCAACATGAAAGTAAATAGATAGGCCCTTCGCAGAGGGAAGTAGGGATTTGTAGAGGTGCCACAGCTCGATTTTGAAACAGAGATGAATAATATTTTGAGCGGCATACTTTCATTGTCAACATAACAACCAAGAGATGGCGATATCTTCCATGCTACACACATTATAGGCGGTTCCCAAAGAGAATGGTAAAGTTTATACTCCCCCTCCACCAACAAGCATCAATCCATGGCTTGCTCGAAACAACGAGTGCCTCCAACTAACAACAGTCCCAGGGGGAGTTTTGTTTGCAGTTATTTTGATTTAGTTTGCATAAAGCATGGGACTGGGCATCCCGGTGACCAGCCATTTTCTCGTGAGTGAGGAGCGGAATCCACTCCTCTTGAGAATAACCCGCCTAACATGGAAGATACGGACAACCCTAGTTGATACATGAGCTATTCGAGCATACAAAACAGAATTTCATTTGAAGGTTTAGAGTTTGGCACATACAAATTTACTTGGAACGGCAGGTAGATACCGCATATAGGAAGGTATAGTGGACTCACATGGCATAACTTTGGGGTTTAAAGGATTGGATGCACAAGCAGTATTCCCGCTTAGTACAAGTGAAGGCTAGCAAAAGACTGAGAAGCGACCAACTAGAGAGCGACAACAGTCATGAACATGCATTAAAATTAATAAACATTGAGTGCAAGCATGAGTAGGATATAATCCACCATGAACATAAATATCGTGAAGGCTATGTTGATTTGTTTCAACTACATGTGTTAACATGTGCCAAGTCGAGTCACTTGAATCATTCAAAGGAGGATACCACCCCACTATACCACATCACAACCATTTTAATAGCATGTTGGCACACAAGGTAAACCATTATAACTCATAGCTAATCAAGCATGGCACGAGCAACTATAATCTCTAGGGCCAATTCCATTTTCCCCCCTAATTTTATCCCGACCTCATCTTTACCCCTAAATAAAAACAGTGCTCAACTTTGCCCCTCTTCCGTTAAGTGCGCTTATAGAAATGCCCTTCCGTACATTTTTCATCCAGTCAAAGGCCTTTGACCGTTAGATTTTTCTATACGCGCACTTAACGGTCAAAGTCCTTTGACTGGACGGACAATGTATGGAAGGGCATTTCTATAAGCGCACTTAACGGAAGAGGGGTAAAGTTGAGCACTGTTTTTATTTAGGGGTAAAGATGAGGTCGGGACAAAATTAGGGGGAAAAGTGGAAATCTCCCTAATCTCTAGTTGTCATTGCAAACATGTTTATCCATAATAGGCTGAATCAGGAACGATGAACTAATCATATTTACAAAAACAAGAGAGGTCGAGTTCATACCAGCTTTCCTTATCTCAATCAGTCCATCATATATCGTCATAATTGCCTTTCACTTGCACGACCGAACGATGTGAATAATAATACCAGTGCATGTGCATTGGACTAAGCTGGAATCTGCGAGCATTCAACAAACAGGAGAAGACAAGGCAATATGGGCCCTTGGTTAAATCAACAATAATGCATATAAGTGCCACTTCAACAATTTAATCATGGTCTTCCCCTATCGACCCCAAAGGAAAAAAACTATTTACACGGGAAAGCTCCCAACAAGCAAAAGAAGAACGGGAAATCTTTTTTGGGTTTTCTTTTAATTATTACTACTACAGCAAGAAAGGTAAACTAACTAAAAGCTACTACTAATTTTTTTGTTGGTTTTCTTAAGATTTTTCAAACACACAAGAAGAAAGCAAAAAAAGCAAAATAAACTAGCATGGATATTACAGTGAAAAAGTATGAGCACCGACATCTAGCAATGAGTGTCTGAACATGAATGTAATGTCGGTGAGAAATACGTACTCCGCCAAGCTTAGGCTTTTGGTCTAAGTTGGTTTATTGCCACTGATGGCCTGGCGGATATCCAAAGTTGTAGTTGGGGTCGTACTGAGATGCAGCGGCTATTGCATCGTGGGCTGCAACTTGGAGGCGAGCTGCCCTCGTCCTCCTTTCGTACTCATTTGCCTCCTCCCTGGTTATAAAATGTCTCCCCTTTGCCTGAAAGTCAAAGAGAGCAGGAGTAGGGAGAACAATATTGACAGCGTGACGCCTGTCAAAGATTAGTCGGTACTGGAGAGGTGGTTCATTCCTCTCAACAAACTGACGATGAACCATAGCATTAAAGTCTAGATAAGTAGGAGGCAATTCAATATCATCATCACGTATGGTTACATCAAGAAAATCAGCTAAGCGGGTTGCATAAATTCCACCAAAGGAATCTCCATTAAATCTATTATGATGCAACCTACGTGCAACAATGGCTCCCAAATTATAAGATTTATCTCCTAACACAACACTCCTAGGAATACAGAGGTCAAGGACACACATGTGACATGCTTCATCTTTACCATTTATGCACCTACCTATGAAGAGAGCAAAATAATGTATAGCAGGAAAATGAATGCTCCCTATGGTAGCTTGGGCTATATCTCTAGATTCCCCCACAGCTATACTAGCAAGGAAATCTCTAAATTCAGATTTGCGAGGTTCACTAGCACTACCCCATTGTGGAAGTTTGCAAGCAGTGGTAAAATCCTCTAAGTCCTTAGTATAAGAATTTTTATAAAGATCAAACAGGACCGTTTGAGAATTGCGTGAAGATGAAAATTCAAACCTCCTCACAAAGGAACTAGTGAGATAGTAGTACTGGCGGCACTTTTCTGCCTCGAAGCTCACAAGATCAGCGTTACGCAAATATGCGTTAAATTCTTCCTTGATTCCCGCTCGATCCATAAAGTCCTCTGAAGGCCATTCACAAGGCCGCACTGGAGCGTTCCTTGGTGGTTCATGATCGGCATCGCGCATTGCAAGCCTGGGTCCTTGCTTCCTTGAAGAGCCACCTTGGTACATTTTCCTATACATATTTCTTCCTCTGAAAAATTTCTGAAAATTTTAGTAACTTCAAAATAAAAGTGAACCAAGCTCAACAAAATTTATAGCAACTACTCCTACAAGTGCCTAGAGCCTATATCATGCATTAGAACTACTTGGAACCATATAAATTTGACATGCAAGCTCAAGAACATGGTCGCCTAGGCAGCACAAATTTGCAATGAATAAAGCACTAGAATAAAAACTAATTGGACCAACGGAGGAGTCACATACCAAGGAACAATCTCCCAAAGTAGTTTTGTGAGAGGTGCTTTGAGCAAGGAGATCAAAAATCGCAGCAAAATGAGCTAGAACTCGTGCTTGAGCTGGATGGTGATTTTTTTTGGGAGGAAGAAGAAGTGTGTGGTGGCTGGCATAAGTGGAGGGGGGCCACCGTGGGCCCACGAGCCAGGGGGCGCGCCCTGGACCCTCGTGGCCAAGTGTTTGCTCCCCCTGCTGTGTTCTCAGTGCCAGATATTCTCAAATATTCCAGGAAAAATCATATTAAATTGGCAGGGCATTTGGAGAACTTTTATTTTCGGGGTATTTTTATATTGCACGGATAATTCAGGAAACAGACAGAAAAATACTATTTTTACTTTATTTCAACTAAATAACAGAAAGTAGAGAAAGGGTACAGAAGGTTGTGCCTTCTAGTTTCATCCATCTCATGCTCATCAAAAGGAACCCACTAACAAGGTTGATCAAGTCTTGTTAACAAACTCATTCCGAATAACATGGAACCGGAGAAATTTCGAATAACACTATGTTACCTCAACGGGGATATTCACATCCCCAATAATAAGAATATCATATCTCTTTTTGACAGTAGGAAGAGGAAATTCAAAACCTCCAAAAATAATCGATGGAATTTTTCCAATAGAGTTGATACTGTGGACTTGAGGTTGTTTCCTCAGAAAGTGTACCGTATGCTCATTACCATTAACATGAAAAGTGACATTGCCTTTGTTGCAATCAATAACAGCCCCTGTAGTATTCAAAAAGGGTCTTCCAAGAATAATAGACATACTATCGTCCTCGGGAATATCAAGAATAACAAAGTCCGTTAAAATAGTAACGTTTGCAACCACAACAGGCACATCCTCACAAATACCGGCAGGTATAGCAGTTGATTTATCAGCCATTTGCAAAGATATTTCAGTAGGTGTCAACTTATTCAAATCAAGTCTACGATATAAAGAGAGAGGCATAACACTAACACCGGCTCCAAGATCACATAAAGCAGTTTTAACATTGTTTCTTTTAATGGAGCATGGTATAATGGGTACTCCTGGATCGCCTAGTTTCTTTGGTATTACACCCTTAAAAGTATAATTAGCAAGCATGGTGGAAATTTCAGTTTCCGGTATCTTTCTTTTATTTGTGAAAATTTCTTTCATATATTTAGCATAAGGATTCATTTTGAGCATATCAGTTAAACGCATACGCAAGAAGATAGGTCTAATCATTTCAGCAAAACGCTCAAAATCCTCATCATCCTTTTTCTTGGATGGTTTCGGAGGAAAAGGCATGGGTTTCTGAACCCATGGTTCTCTTTCCCTACCGTGTTTCCTAGCAACCAAGTCTCTCTTATCATAACGTTGATTCTTTGATTGTGGGTTATCAAGATCAACAGTAGGTTAAATTTGTACATCATTATCATTACTAGGTTGAGCATCATCATGAACATTATCATTAACATTTTCATTAGGTTCATGTTCATTACCAGATTGTGTTTGAGCATCAGAAATAGAAATATCATTTTGATTCTCAGGTGGTTCAGCAATAGGTTCCCTAGAAGCATGCAAAGTCCTACCATTTTTCTTTTTCTTCTTTTTAGAAGGACTAGGTGCATCAATATTATTTCTCTAAGAATCTTGCTCAATTCTCTTAGGGTGGCCTTCAGGATACAAAGGTTCCTGAGTCATTCTACCAGTTCTAGTAGCCACTCTAACAACATAATCACTATTCTTACTATTCAATTCGCTGAGCAAATCATTCTGAGCCTTAAGTACCTGTTCTACTTGAGTGGTAACCATAGAAGCATGTTTACTAATGAGTTTAAGTTCACCTTTAACTCTAGACATATAATCACCCAAGTGTTCAATCATATAAGCATTTTGTTTTAATTGTCTACCAAAATAAGCATTGAAATCTTCTTGCTTAACCATAAAATTATCAAACTCATCCAAACATTGGCTAGCAAACTTAGTAGGAGGGATTTCAGCTTTATCATATCTATAGAGAGAATTTACCTTTACTACCTGTGTCGGGTTATCAAGACCATGAGTCTCTTCATTAGGTGATGAATTAAGACCATGTATTTCTTCAATAGGAGGTAAATTCTTAACATCTTCAGCTTTAATACCTTTTTCTTTCATAGATTTCTTTGCCTCTTGCATATCTTCAGGACTGAGAAATAGAACACCTCTTTTCTTCGGAGTTGGTTTAGGAATAGGTTTAGGAGCTGGCTCAGGAAGTGTCCAATTATTTTCATTTGTCAACATATTATTCAATAGAATTTCAGCTTCATCCGGTGTTCTTTCCCTGAAAACAGAACCAGCACAACTATCCAGGTAATCTCTGGAAGCATCGGTTAGTCCATTATAAAAGATATCGAGTATTTCATTTTTCTTAAGAGGATGATCAGACAAAGCATTAAGTAATTGGAGAAGCCTCCCCCAAGCTTGTGGGAGACTCTCTTCTTCAATTTGCACAAAATTATATATATCCCTTAAAGCAGCTTGTTTCTTATGAGCAAGGAAATATTTAGCAGAGAAGTAATAAATCATATCCTGGGGACTACGCACACAACCAGGATCAAGAGAATTAAACCATATCTTAGCATCACCCTTTAATGAGAACAGAAATATCTTAAGGATATAAAAGTAGCGAGTTCTCTCATCATTAGTGAACATGGTGGCTATATCATTTAATTTAGTAAGATGTGCCACAACAGTTTCAGATTCATAGCCATAGAAAGGATCAGATTCAACCAAAGTAATTATATCAGGATCAACAGAGAATTCATAATCCTTATCAGTAACACAGATAGGTGAAGTAGCAAAAGCAGGGTCAGGTTTCATTCTAGCATTAGGAGATTGCTGCTTCCATTTAGCTAATAACTTCTTAAGATCATATCTATCATTGCAAGCTAAAATAGCTCTAGCAGCTTCTTCATCCATAACATAACCCTCAGGAACAACAGGTAAATCATATTTATTAGGGGGAGAGTCTTCATCATCACTATCATCAATATTATTAGTTTCAATAATTTCATTCTCTCTAGCCCTAGCAAGTTGTTCATCAAGAAATTCACCAAGTGGCACAGTAGTATCAAGCATAGAAGTAGTTTCATTATAAGTATCATGCATAGCAGAAGTGGCATCATCAATAACATGCGACATATCAGAATGAATAACATAAGTAGTTTTAGGTGTCGCAAGCTTACTCAAAACAGAAGGTGAATCAAGTGCAGAGCTACATGGCAGTTCCTTACCTCCCCTCGTAGTTGAGGGATAAATTTTTGTTTTCTCATCTTTCAAGTTCTTCATAGTGACCAGCAGATATAAATCCCAAGTGACTCAAAGAATAGAGCTATGCTCCCCGGCAACGGCGCCAGAAAATAGTCTTGATAACCCACAAGTATAGGGGATCGCAACAGTTTTCGAGGGTAGAGTATTCAACCCAAATTTATTGATTCGACACAAGGGGAGCCAAAAAATATTCTCAAGTATTAGCAGTTGAGTTGTCAATTCAACCACACCTGGATAACTTAATATCTGCAGCAAAGTATTTAGTAGCAAAGCAATATGGAAGTAACGTTAATGATAGCAAAAGTAATTTTTTTTGGGTTTTGTAGTGATTGTAACAGTAGCAACGGAAAAGTAAATAAGCAAAGAACAATATGTGAAAAGCTCGTAGGCATTGGATCGGTGATGGAGAATTATGCTGGATGCGGTTCATCATGTAACAATCATAACATAGGGTGACACAGAACTAGGTCCAATTCATCAATGTAATGTAGGCATGTATTTCCGAATATAGTCATATGTGCTTATGGAAAAGAACTTGCATGACATCTTTTGTCCTACCCTCCCGTGGCAGCGGGGTCCTAATGGAAACTAAGGGATATTAAGGCCTCCTTTTAATAGAGTACCAAACCAAAGCATTAACACATAGTGAATACATGAACTCCTCAAACTATGGTCATCACCGGGAGTGGTCCCGATTATTGTCACTTCAGGGTTGCCGGATCATAACACATAGTAGGTGACTATAGACTTGCAAGATAGGATCAAGAACTCACATATATTCATGAAAAAATAATAGGTTCAGATATGAAATCAGGGCAATCGGGCCCTAGTGACAAGCATTAAGCATAGCAAAGTCATAGCAACATCAATCTCAGAACATAGTGGATACTAGGGATCAAACCCTAACAAAACTAACTCGATTACATGATAAATCTCATCCAACCCATCACCGTCCAGCAAGCCTATGACGGAATTACTCACGCACGGCGGTGAGCATCATGAAATTGGTGATGGAGGATGGTTGATGATGACGACGGCGACGGATTCCCCTCTCCGGAGCCCCGAACGGACTCTAGATCAGCCCTCCCGAGAGAGTTTAGGGCTTGGCGGCGGCTCCGTATCGTAAAACGCGATGAATCTTTCTCCCTGATTTTTTCTCCCCAAACATGAATATATGGAGTTGGAGTTGAGGTCGGTGGAGCTCCAGGGGGCCCACGAGGCAGGGGGCGCGCCCAGGGGGGCAGGCGCGCCCCCCACCCTCGTGGACAGGTGGTGGCCCCCCTGGCCTTGATTCTTTCGCCAATATTTTTAATATTTTCCAAAAATAAGTTCCATGGAGTTTTAGGTCATTCCGAGAACTTTTGCTTCTGCACATAAATAACACCATGGAAAGTCTGCTGAAAACAGCGTCAGTCCGGGTTAGTTCCATTCAAATCATGCAAGTTAGAGTCCAAAACAAGGGCAAAAGTGTTTGGAAAAGTAGATACGACGGAGACGTATCACTTATCACACCCGATCATCACGTGGTGTCTCAGCACGACGAAGTGTAGCAATGGTGCATACTCAGGGAGAACACTTGCACCTTGAAATTTAGTGAGAGATCATCTTATAATGCTACCGTCGTACTTAGCAAAATAAGATGCATAAAGGATAAACATCACATGCAATCAATATAAGTGATATGATATGGCCATCATCATCTTGTGCCTTTGATCTCCATCTCCAAAGCACCGTCATGATCACCATCGTCACCGGCTTGACACGTTGATCTCCATCGAAGCATCATTGTCGTCTCGCCAACTATTGCTTCTATGACTATCGCTACCGGTTAGTGATAAAGTAAAGCAATTACATGGCGTTTGCATTTCATACAATAAAGCGACAACCATATGGCTCCTGCCACCAGTTGCCGACAACTGTTACAAAACATGATCATCTCATACAACAATTTATATATCATCACGTCTTGACCATATCACATCACAGCAAGCCCTGCAAAACAAGTTAGACGTCCTCTACTTTGTTGTTGCAGATTTTACGTGGCTACGGGCTTTATCAAGAACCGTTCTTACCTACGCATCAAAACCACAACGATTTTTGGTCAAGTGTGTTGTTTTAACCTTCAACAAGGACCGGGCGTAGTCACAGTCGATTCAACTAAAGTTGGAGAAACAGACACCCACTAGCCACCTGTGTGCAAAGCACAGCGGTAGAACTAGTCTCATGAACGCGGTCTTGTAATGTCGGTCTAGGCCGCTTCATCCAGCAATACCGCCGAATCAAAGTATGACATGCTGGTAAGCAGTATGACTATTATCGCCCACAACTCTTTGTGTTCTACTCGTGCATATAACATCTACGCATAGACATGGCTCTGATGCCACTGTTGGGGAACGTAGTATTTCAAAAAAAAATTACTACGATCACACAAGATTTATCTAGGAGAAGCATAGCAACGAGCGGGGAGAGTGTGTCTACGTACCCTCATAGATCGAAAGCGGAAGCGTTAAGTAACGCGGTTGATGTAGTCGAACGTCTTCGCGATCCAACCAATCAAGGGCCGAACGCACGGCACCTCTGCGATCTGCACGCACATGTTCAGCTCGGTGACGTCCCTCGAACTTCTAGATCCAGCTGAGGTCGAGAGAGAGTTTCGTCAGCATGACGACATGTTGACGGTGATGATGAATTTATCAACGTAGGGCTTCGCCTAAGCACTATGATAGTATGACCGAGGTGGAAATCTGTGGAGGGGGGCACCGCACACGGCTAAGATCAACTAGTGTGTCTATGGGGTGCCCCCCTACCCCGTATATAAAGGAGTGGAGGAGGGGGCCGGCCGGCCTCATAGGGTGCGCCCCAAGGGGGGGAATCCTACTCCTACTAGGAGTAGGTTCCCCCCTTTCCTAGTCCAACTAGGAGGGGGAAGGAAGGGGAAGAGGGAGAGAAGGAAAGGGGGGCCACCCCCCCAATTCGGATTGGGCTTGGGGGTGCGTGCCTCCCACTTGGCCGCTTCGTCCTCTCTTCCACTAAAGCGCATGTAGGCCCAATAATCCCCCGGGGGGTTCTGGTAACCCCCCGGTACTCGAGAAAATGCCCGAACCTATCCGAAACCTTTCCGGTGTCCAAACATAACCTTCCAATATATCAATCTTCATGTATCGACCATTTTGAGACTCCTCGTAATGTCCGTGATCACATCCGGGACTCCGAACTACCTTAGGTACATAAAACACATAAACTCATAATACCGATCGTCGAATCGAACGTTAAGCGTGCGGACCCTACGGGTTCGAGAACTATGTAGACATAACCGAGACTCATCTCCGGTCAATAACCAATAACGGAACCTAGATGCTCATATTGGTTCCTACATATTCTACGAAGATCTTTATCGGTCAAACCACATAACAACATACGTTTGTTCCCTTTGTCATCGGTATGTTACTTGCCCGAGATTCGATCGTCGGTATCATCATACCTAGTTCAATCTCGTTACCGGCAAGTCTCTTTTCTTGTTCCGTAATGCATCATCTCGTAACTAACTCATTAGTCACATTGCTTGAAAGGCTTATAGTGATGTGCATTACCGAGAAGGCCCAGAGATACCTCTCTGACAATCGGAGTGACAAATCCTAATCCCGATCTATGCCAACTCAACGAACACCATCAGATACACCTGTAGAGCATCTTTATAATCACCTAGTTACGTTGTGACATTTGATAGCACACTAAGTGTTCCTCCGGTATTCGGGAGTAGCATAATCTCATAGTCATAGGAACATGTATAAGTCATGAAGAAAGCAATAGCAATAAACTAAATGATCATAGTGCTAAGCTAACGAATGGGTCAAGTCAATCACATCATTCTCTAATGATGTGATCCCGTTCATCAAATGACAACTCATGTTTATGGCTAGGAAACTTAACCATCTTTGATTAACGAGCTAGTCAAGTAGAGGCATACTAGTGACACTCTGTTTGTCTATGTATTCACACATGTACTAAGTTTCCGGTTAATACAATTCTAGCATGAATAATAAACATTTATCATGATATAAGGAAATATAAAGAACAACTTTATTATTGCCTCTAGGGCATATTTCCTTCACTTCTATCACTGGGAAAGAAGACCGCACGATCGAACCCATCACAAAGCACCTCTTCCCATGGCAAGAAATATAGATCTAGTTGGTACTAAACAAAAGATTTGAAGTTGAAATACGAGGCTATAAATAATCATGCATATAAGAGATCAAAAGAAGACTCAAATACTATTCATGGATATAGATCTGATCATAAACTCAAAGTTCATCGGGTCCCAAGAAACACACTGCTAAAAGAGTTATATCAATAGATCTCCAAGAGACCATTGTATTGAGAATCAAAAGAGAAAGAGGAAGCCAACTAGATACTGCCTACGGACCCATAGGTCTATGATGAAGTACTCACGCATCATCGGAGAGGCACCAATGAGGATGATGAACCCCTTCATGATGGTGTCTCGATCGGATCTTGGGGTTCTAGAACTTGCGGCGGCTGGAATTGTGTTTCGTCAACTCCCCTAGGGTTTTTGTAATATTTGGGGATTTATAGGGCGAAGAGGCGGTGCAGGAGGCCACCAAGGTGGGCACAACCCACCTGGGTGCACCTGGGCTCCTGGGCGTGCCTTGGTGGGTTGTGCTCCCCTCGGAGCCCCCCTCTGGTACTTCTTTGGTCCATCAGGTGTCTTCTGACCCAGAAAAATTCTCCAAAAAGTGTCACTGCGTTTGGACTTCGTTTGGTATTGATTTTCTGTGAAGTAAAAAACAAGCAAAAAACAGCAGCTGGCACTAGGCACTATGTCAATAGGTTAGTCCCAAAAAATGATATAAAGTTGCTATAAAATGATTGTAAAACATCCAAGAATGATAATATAACAACATGGATGAAGCAAAAATTATAGATACGTTGGAGACGTATCAGACCAGTCGGCTAGACGCACGCCAGGGGGGCTCACCCAGCTGGGACTTAGTGTGCAATCAGGATGGACATTACTCTTTAATAGAGCAGACGTTTCAACGGGGCCATTACCCTACCATTACAACAAAGCCATCAAGTGTGAGTTTCTAGTGCATAGTTAAAAGAAAGTTTCCATTCGGCATTAACCATGTCATAACACACCCGAACGTTGTAAAATTAGGCAATGCCATCCCTATATAAGGCGGAGTCCGGGTATCTAGCACGGGGCCTCTCACTCAATCACATGCTTGTAATCCCTATACACAATTATATGCAAGAATAACCACACACATTATTAGAGCTATTATGTCTACCGTTGAGGGGCCTGAACCTATATAATCACTTGTGTCACCCATTTTGCGCCTTGATAGATCAAGCTCCATTCATACACCTCTCTTATTGTCAAATTTAGAACCACGACAGTTAGAGCCCACCTTGGGGCTGGCATCTATCAAGCCATGGCACAAATGGCTTTCTGTTCAGTCACCGACAGCGGACTGATTCCCGAGTGTGCCCTCTATTTGGGTTCACTTGACTTCGTCGCCGAAAACTTTGTGTGGTGTCCTGACACGCCGTTTGCCAGGATCGCACAATTATGTACCTTTTGAAACTAAACTTTTTTAAATGTATTTATTCTTGCCTTGCTTATGAATGCCATGTACTAGATGAACTTGAACGGACACCACTTGATTGGTCACCGGTTCTGGACAACTATGAGCAACTTTGCCAAGAACTGTCAGCTTGATGCATCATCTCTTTACTAAAACTTGACGGGTTGAAGAAAGGGAATATGACTACCAATGGTGCCATGTGTGATGTGAGGCCATGGGCTAAACAGTGGATATAGTCTAGGGAAATTGTGTGATGTAGTTGACCCACCTATTACTTATATATATAGTAGATCACCTACTATAAAGTTGGAAAAACCTATTTTATGCAAAGAGCCTTGAACTCCACTTACCAAAAGATGCATGTAGTGAGATGGGAATATTGAACAACTATGGAAACTTGCCAATAAATTCAATGTATTGACTCTAGTGGCTACAACGTATCATGTTGCAGGTGACTATTACAAGGAGGGACTTACATAGGGTTTTATGCCTTCACTCGATGTGCTTCCCGGTGGTGTTGATGGAGCCTTACCAAGACAACAAACATAGTTGCTTTCATTTACGCTATTAGAGAGCTCTGCTTGCTTATGTAAGACTATTTATTTGGCTAGCCTGTGGCCAGAGTTTGTAAGACTATTTGCTTTGTGGACCATGCCATGTAATAAAATGATGTATTTGTGTATGATATTAAATCCTTATCGTGTTTCCAATGATTCGATCTAGGGGCTGGAAAAGAAACACAAGGAGACCATAAACTGAAAAGGTAGGTCGTTACAACCATCCCAATATAAGGTGGAGTCCAGGTATCTCAGGGGGATCTCTCTCACTCAATTACACATGTGCAAACCATATACGCAATTATACGCAAGAATACCCACACACAGAAATACGATGAAGGCTATTATATAGGGGCCTGAACCTGTATAATCTCTTGTGTCACCCAATTGTGCCTCGATAGATCAAGCTTCGTCCATAGACCTCTCTTATTATCAAATTTTAGAACCATGAAAATGGGGCCATGTGATGCTGATGGGCGGTTACTTTGCCCGAGATGCCTTATTTGCGGATAATTTTTGCCAGCACTTCGAGATGTGAAAAATATCTTTGATCGCCTCTACAATGACGTCTGGTCCTATGATGACTATTTCTTCTTTGAAAAGGATGATCCAGAAAGGATTGGATTCTCTGGTTATCAGAAGTGCACGACTACATTAATTGCAAATGCTTGCATACGGATGATGTATACTACGCAACTTGTTCTTGTAGACTTGTGTTGGGCCTCCAAGCGCAGAGTTTTGTAGGACAGTAGCAATTTTCCCTCAAGTGGATGACCTAAGGTTTATCAATCCGTAGGAGGCGTTTGATGAAGATGGTCTCTCTCAAACAACCCTGCAACCAAATAATAAAAAGTCTCTTGTGTCCCCAACACACCAAATACAATGGCAAATTGTATAGGTGCACTAGTTTGGCAAAGAGATGGTGATAAAAGTGTAACATGGATGGTAGAAATATATTTTTATAATCTGAATAAATAAAAACAGCAAGGTAGCAATTTATAAAATGGAGCACAAACGGTATTGCAATGCTTGTAAACAAGGCCTAGGGTCCGTACTTTCGCTAGTGCAATCTCTCAACAATGGAAATATAATTGGATCATATAACCATCCCTCAACGGGCAATGAAGAATCACTCCAAAGTTCTTATCTAGCGGTGAACATAAGAAGAAATTGTTTGTAGGGTACGAAACCACCTCGAAGCTATTCTTTTCGATCGATCTATCCAAGAGTTCATACTAAAATAACACTAAATAATCTCAGATTCATAATACTCAATCCAACATAAAGAACCTCAAAGAGTGCCCCAAGATTTCTACCGGAGAAACAAAGACAAGAAGGTGTATCAACCCCTATATGCGTAGATTACCCCAATGTCACCTCGGGAATCCGCGAGTTGAGTGCCAGAACATATATCAAGTGAATCAATATAATACCCCATTGTCACCAGGGTATTCGTATGCAAGACATATATCAAGTGCTCTCCAATCCATAAAATTATTCAATCCGACAAAATGAAATCTCAAAGGGAAAACTCAATTCATCACAACAAGATAGAGAGGGGAAAACACCATATGATCCAACCATATTAACAAAGCCCACGATACATCAAGATCGTGACATCTCAAGAACACGAGAGAGAGAGAGAGAGAGAGAGAGAGAGATTAAACACATAGCTACTGGTACAAACCCTCAGCCCCGAGGGTGGACTACTCCCTCCTCATCATGGTGGCCGATGGGATGATGAAGATGGCCACCGGTGATGATTCCCCCCTCCGGCAGGGTGCCGGAATGGGGTCTAGATTGACTTCTCGTGGCTACAGAGCCTTGCGACGGCGGAACTTCTGATCTAGGGTTACCCCAAGGGTTTTTGGAATATTTGGGAATTTATAGGGCGAAGAGGCGGTGCGGGAGGCCACGGAGGTGGGCACAACCCACCTGGGAGCGCCTGGGAGCCCAGGCGCGCCCTGGTGGGTTGTTCCCCCTCGGGGCACCCCCCAGGCGCTTCTCTAGCCCAATGTATGTCTTCAGGTCCATAGAAAAATCCACAAAATGTTTCACGGTGTTTGGACTCCGTTTGATATTGATTTCCTGCGATGTAAAAAACAAACAAAAAACGGCAACTGGCACTGGGCACTGGGTCAATAATTTAGTCCCAAAAATGATATAAATTTGCTATAAAATGATTGTAAAACATCCAAGAATGATAATATATCAGCATGAATACTTCATAAATTATAGATACGTTGGAGACGTATCAGCATCCCCAAGCTTAACTCCTATTCATCCTCGAGTAGGTAAATGATAAAAGAAATAATTTATGAAGTCTGAATGCTAGCAAAGTGCATAAGTTTGATCAATAATAATTTCAATCACTTTTCCTAGCATCATAATAGCAATTCTTTCTCATAAAACTCATCATGGTAAAGTAGCAACCAATTCACATGTTAAGGTTCAAACAATGAATTCTCTTGAAACTCAACAACCTATGTTCTTAGTCACCAAGCAATTGCAAATTAACTTATTCAACAGAGTCTAAGAGCTCTACATACTCAACCATCATATAGTCTTCTATGATTGCTAACACTCACCACATAAACATGAGCAGAACATTTCCACCGGACACATAGAAAGATATGGGCTTATAATTTCTCCTCCCAACGTATTCACCTCAAGGGTGATGTCAACAATAATAACTCATGCTACCCATATCCAACTGGATATATGTGCCTAGATCTTTCCTCACCACATGATGCTTGCCAAAAGAGAAAAATAAAAAGGAATAGAGAGAAAAACTTTGACTCTCGCATGAAAGTAAATACATAAAAGTAAAAGATAGGCCCTTTGTAGAGGGAAGCAGAGGTTGCCATGCGTTTGTTTGTATGCTCAACCGCTTAGTGCAAAATAACGTCACATTATATTGCCCCTTATGATAGCAACCTTTATTATGCAGTCTGTCGCTTTTATTCTTTGCCATCACAAGTTCGTACAACGCTCAATTTTCTCTTACACTAAATGATCTAACACTTTTAGAAGCAAGTTTTATTATCTTATTGCACCGATGACCACTTACTTGAAAGTTCTTACTCAATCCTTAGGTAGGTATGGTGGACTCTTGAAAATAAGATTTGGGTTTAAGGGTTTTTGGATGCACAAGTAGTATCTCTACTTGGTGCGGAATTTTTGGCTAGCAAAGATGGGGGGAAAGCACCACATGTTGAAGGATCCATGACAATATAACTTCTATGTGAATATGAACAAACATAAATCATTACGTTGTCTTCCTTGTCCAACGTCAATAATATTTGCATATAATATTTTGATGGGGGCTCAAAATCATAAAAGATTTCCAAATTAGTGTATTTGCATGTGAAAGTTCTCTTCCTTCTACTAATCATTCATGAATTGCTTGTATGACCAATATTGTGATTGTCAAGCTTCAAAATATTTCACTTTCTAAACCCACTGTGAAGCTACCACTAGGCATGATATGACCATATAATTTCAACTTCATTACATTCAATTTATTCAACAATTTACTCATAGGATATAAGTGAAGCACGAGAGTAAATGACAAACTACTCCAAAAAGATATAAGTGAAGATCAGACGAGTAGTTAAGTAAATGGGTAGCTAATTGAGGACACTCTCTTATTTAAAACCTTCATATCTAAGTATTTTATTAAAACAGCAAGCAAAATGAAAACAAAATGACATTTCAAGGATAGCACAACACATGTGAAGAAGCAAAAACTTAGGCTCAACCGATACTAACCGATAATTGTTGATGAAGAAAGGTGGGATGCCTACCGGGGCATACCCAAGCATGGATGCTTGAGACTTCTTGAAATATTATCTTGGGATTCCTTGGGCATCCCCAAGCTTGGGCTTTTGTGTCTCCTTAATTCCTTTTATATTACGGTTTTCCTAAATCTCAAAAACTTCATCCACACAAAACTCAACAAGAACTCGTGAGATAAGTTAGTATAAATCAATGCAAAACCTTATCATTTTCTACTGTAGAAATTCAACAAAATTATTATTCAACATTGCATACTAAATGCCTCTGCATATTTAATACTCCTATCCTCAAATAGAATCATTAAAGAAGCAAACATATGAAAAAATGCAAACATAACAGCAATCTGCCAAAATAGTACAGTCTGTAAAGAATGCAAGAGTATCAATACTTCTTTAACTCCAAAAATTATGAAAATTTACCACACTGTAGAAAATTTATCAAAGCTTATTTTGCAAAACGTTTCAACATTTTATCACATTCTGACTTTTCTAGGGAATGTTTGCAACAGCGGTAAACTTTCTGTTTTGAAACAGCAACATGTATACTTCCAAAATAAGCATGGTGAAGGCTATCCTTGACATTTTTATTGAAGTGAAAGATGCAAAACATTATTATAGATAGCAGCAAGCAAATATTAACAAAATAAGATGACGCTCCAAGTAAAACTCATATCATGTGAGGAATGAAAATACAGCTCCAAGTGAGGTTACCGATAATATTGGAGACGAAAGAGGGGATGCCTTCCGGGGCATCCCCAAGCTTAGTTGCTTGGATATTAACTTGGGGTGCCTTGGGAATCCCCAATCATAGGGTCTTCTCACTCCTTATTTTCCTCACATGGAAATCTCACCCAAAACTTCAATCACAAAAAACTTAACGGAACTTCGTGAGATAGGTTAGTATGATAAATAGCAAAACCATTTCACTTTGGTACTGTCAAAGGCAAGATTCATAATTGTTTCCACACAATGCCTACTGTAGCATATCATTTCCACAATTTATATTGAGCAATATAAGCCATAGAAACTAGGAAACAAGCAAACTATGCATTGAAAACAGAATCTGTAAAAAACAGAACAGTCTGTAGTAATCTGTACTTGAACCATACTTCTGCTACTCCAAAAATTATGAAAAATTAGGACAACGTAGGAAATTTGTATATATATCTTCTGTAAAAATTTCAGAATTTTTCCACGTTCCAGTAAAATATAGGAATTTCTGGACTGGATGCAAAAGTTTCTGTTTTTGCACAAAATCAAGTCAACTATCAACCACACTATCCCAAAGGCTTTACTTGGCACTTTATTGAAACAAAAGCAATAAAACATGATGACTACAGTAGAATAATCATATGAACACACAAAAATAGTAGGTAAAAGTGTTGGGTTGTCTCCCAACAAGCGCTTTTTAAATGCCTTTTAGCTAGGCATGATGAGTTCAATGATGCTCACATAAAGGATAAGAATTGAAACTTAAAGAGAGCATCATGAATCCATGGAAATCACATATTATTCTAACCCACTTCCTATGCATAGGGATTTTGTGAGCAAACAACTTACGGGAACAAGAATCAACTTGCATAGGAAGGCAAAACAAGCATAACTTCAAAACCTTCAACACATAGAGAGGAAACTTGATATTATTGGTAATTCCTACAAGCATAAGTTCCTCCCTCATAATAATTTTCAGTAGCATCTCATAAAGCATTCTTTTCATGACACAAAAGCATAGAAATCTTATTACTCTCCACACAAGAAAATTTCTTCTCACCAATAGTAGTGGGAGCAAACTCAACAAAATAACTATCATGCGATTGAAAATTAAGATCATGATGACAAGTTTCATGGTTATCATTATTCTTTATAGCATACATGTCATCACCATAATCATCATAGATAGGAACTTTGTTGTCATAGTCAATTGAAGCCTCTTCCAATTTAGTGGATTCATCATTTAATAAAGTCATGACCTCTCCAACTCCACTTTCATCATTATAATCATCATAAATAGGAGGCATGCAATCAATATAACAAATTGGCACATCAAATATTGGGGGACTAAAAGTATCATCTTCATCAAACATAGCTTCCCCAAGCTTATGGTTTTGCATATCATTAGCATCATGAATATTCAAAGAATTCATACTAACAACATTGCAATCATGCTCATTATTCAAAGATTTTTTATCATTTTTTTTATAAAACTCTTCTTCTATCAATTGATCACAATTTTCCTTTCCATTATTTTCACGAAAAACATTATAAATATGAATAATATGATGCAAACTCAATTCCATTTTTTTGTAGTTTTCTTTTTTTAAACTAAACTAGTGATAAAAAAAGAAACTAAAAGATCCGATTGCATGATTTAAAGATATACCTTCATGCACTCACCTCCCCGGCAACGGCGCCAGAAAAGAGCTTGATGTCTACTATGCAACTTGTTCTTGTAGACTTGTGTTGGGCCTCCAAGCGCGGAGTTTTGTAGGACAGTAGCAATTTTCCCTCAAGTGGATAGCGTAAGGTTTATCAATCCGTGGGAGGCATAGATGAAGATGGTCTCTCTCAAATAACCCTAAAACCAAATAATAAAAAGTCTCTCGTGTCCCCAACACACCAAATACAATGGCAAATTGTATATGTTCACTAGTTCGGCGAAGAGATGGTGATAAAAGTGTAATATGGATGGTAGAAATATATTTTTATAATCTGAATAAATAAAAATAGCAAGGTAGCAATTGATAAAACGGAGCACAAACGGTATTGCAATGCTTGAAAACAAGGCCTAGGGTCCGTACTTTCGCTAGGGAAATCTCTCAACAATGCAAATATAATTGGATCATATAACCATCCCTCAACGAGCAACGAAGAATCACTCCAAAGTTCTTATCTAGCGGAGAACATAAGAAGAAACTGTTTGTAGGGTACGAGACCACCTCGAAGCTATTCTTTCCGATTGATCTATCCAAGAGTTCGTACTAAAATAACACCAAATAATTTCAAATTAATAATACTCAATCCAACACAAAGAACCTCAAAGAGTGCCCCAAGATTTCTACCGGAGAAACAAAGACAAGAACATGCATCAACCACTATGCGTAGATTACCCCAATGTCACCTCGGGAATCCGCGAGTTGAGTGCCAAAACATATATCAAGTGAATCAATATAATACCCCATTTTCTCCACAGGTATTAGTATGCAAGACATATATCAAGTGCTCTCAAATCCATAAAAGTATTCAATCCGACAAAACGAAATCCCAAAGGGAAAACTCAATTCATCACAACAAGATAGAGAGGGGAAAACACGATATGATCCAACTATATTAACAAAGCCCGCGATACATCAAGATCGTGACATCTCAAGAACACGAGAGAGAGAGAGAGATTAAACACATAGCTACTGGTACAAACCCTCAACCCCGAGGCTGGACTACTCCCTCCTCATCATGGTGGCCGCCGAGATGATAAAGATGGCCACCGGTGATGACCCCCCCTCCGGCAGGGTGCCGGAACGGGGTCTAGATTGATTTCTCGTGGCTACAGAGCCTCGCGGCGGCGGAACTTCTGATCTAGGGTTACCCCGAGGGCTTTTGGAATATTTGGGAATTTATAAGGCGAAGAGGCAGTGCGGGAGGCCACCGAGGTGGGCACAACCCACCTGGGCGCACCTGGGCCCCCAGGTACGCCCTGGTGGGTTGTGCCCCCCTCGGGGCACCCCCAGGTGCTTCTCTGGCCCACTGGATGTCTTCTGGTCCCTAAAAATCCACAAAAAGTTTTGCGGTGTTTGGACTCCGTTTGGTATTGATTTCCTGCGATGTAAAAAACAAGCAAAAAACATCAACTGGCACTGGGCACTGGGTCAATAAGTTAGTCCCAAAAAATGATATAGAGTTTCTATTAAATGATTGTAAAACATCCAAGAATGATAATATATCAGCATGAATACTTCATAAATTATAGATACGTTGGAGACGTATCAATGGACGGCTGCAGATTCGTGGGACGAGTACCTCTGGATGTCTGGGAGCACATGCGGAGTTGCCATGGTCAGATTTTCTACTTTAGTGGTAGAGATGTTGGGACCTCAGTACTTGAGAGAACCAACTTCACACACACTGAAAGGGACTTGGCAATGTATGAAGCAAGAGGGTGGCCAAGTTTGCTTGGATCTTTTGATTGCATGCGCTAAAGATGGAATAACTATCCAAAAGCTCTACAAGAGTAATATCTGGGCCATGTTAAGAAGCCCACCATCATTCTTGAAGCAGTTGCATCACATGACCTCTGGATTTGGCACGCTTTCTTTGGCATTGCCTGGATCTCACAATGACATCAATGTGCTGCAGCGGTCTCTATTGTTTGCCATGTTGACTGAAGGGCAAGCTCCTCCTTGCAACTATAATGTTAATGGGCCTGAGTACAACATGGACTACTATCTGGTTGACGGTATCTATCCTCTGTGGGCACCTTCTTCAAGACCATATCTGAGATAGTTGGTCACAAAAGGTCTCACTTTTCCCAAAGACAAGGAGCTAGAAAGTATGTGATTCGGAGGGCTCCAGACCCGTTTTGTAGTTGTCCATGGACCTGCTAAACAATGGGATTTAGAGACCTTGTGGGGGGTGTGATGACATATTTTGTGTGATCATGAACAACATGATCGTGGAGGGTGAGGGATAAAATGTTGTCGCGGGTTTGAAATTTGAGAAAATTGGTGATCCTATCGAACTTCATATCAGAATCCGACCATGTTTGATGACTTTGTTCAAATGCATCAATAAATTTGATATTAAGCAACTCAAGAAAGATTTGATTAAGCATATTGATGACCCAGATAAGTAAGAGTATCGAACCCAACGAGGAGCAGAAGGAAATGACAAGTAGTTTTCAACAAGGTATTTCTGCAAGCACTGAAACTGTCGATAACAGGTAGTTTGATAGCAAGATAATTTGTAAAGGACAAGTAATGGTAATGGTAAATAAAGTGCAGCAAGGTATCCCAATCCTTTTTGTAGCAAAGGACAGGTCAAAACGGTCTCAGATAATAAGCAAAGTGTTCTTCAGGAATTTCATCTAGTCACTTTCATCATGTTGGTTTGATTCACGTTCGCTACTTTGATGATTTGAGATGTGGGTGGACCGGTGCTTGGGTGTTGTTCTTACTTGAACAATCCTACCACTTATGATTAACCCCCTCGTAAGCATCCACAACTATGAGAAAAGAGTTAAGATAAAATCTAACCATAGCATTAAACATTTGGATCCAGATCGGTCCCTTACGAAGTAGCGCATAAACTAGGGTTTAAGCTTCTGTCACTCTAGCATCCCATCATCTAATAACTACTCCACAATGCATTCCCTTAGGCCCAAAGATGGTGAAGTGCCATGTAGTCGACATTCACATGACACCACTAAGGGAATTTCAACATTCATATCATCAAAATATCGAACACGTATAAAATTCACATGATTACTTGCAACATGACTTCTCCCGTGACCTAAAGAACAAAAGTAACTACTCACAAATGATATTCCTGCTCAAGACCAGAGGGGTATTAAATAGCATAATGGATCTGAACATATAATCTTCCACCGAATAAACCATATAGTAATCAACTACAAGATGTAATCAACACTATTAGTCACCCACAGGTACCAATCTGAGGTTCTGGTACAAAAATTGAACACAAGAGACGAACTAGGGTTTGAGAGGAGATGGTGCTGTTGTAGTTGTCGATGGATATTGGCCTACCAAAAATAAGAGGATTGTTGGTGATGACGATGGCTTAGATTTCCCCCTTTGGGAGGGAAGTTCCCCCGGCGGGATCGCTCCACCGGAGGGCAAACGTGCTCCGTCCCAAGCTCCACCTCGAGACGGCGGCGCTCCATCCCGAAAGTCCTCCTCTTTTTTTTCTAGGTCAATGACTTATATACTAGAAGATGGGCACCGGAGGTGGGCTGGGCTGGCCACAACACAGCAGGGCGCGCCTGGGGGGGCCTGGCGCGCCTTGGAGTCTTGTGGTCACCAGATGGCCCCCTCCCGGTAGTTATTTGCTCCATTATTTTTTATATATTCCAAAATAATTCTCCGTGAAATTTCAGCTTATTTGGAGATGTGCAAAATACGTAACTCCGACGTAGCTTTTTTAGGTCCAGATTCCAGCTGCTAGCATTCTCCCTGTTTGTGTAAACCTTGCATATTATGAGAGAAAATGCATTAGAATTACTCCATAAAGCATTATTATGCATATTTTTATAAATAATAGTATGAAAACATGATGCAAAAAGGATGTATCAACTCCCCAAGCTTAGACCTCGCTTCTCCTCAAGCGAAAGCCGATATCGAAAAACATGTCCACATGTTTGGAGAGAGAGGTGTCGGTAAAACAAAATAGGGACATAGTAGCATCATGCTTATTATTATAATAGCAACAAACTTTATCATATAACTTCTCATGAACAAGTAACAATTCATCACAACTGTCGGATCTCGGCTTTCGGCAAAACCCTCAAGGTTCAAACACTCGGGTGCGCACGAAGATCTCCCCCTACCAAATCACGCCCTCAACCTCGCCACAATCTCAACGGCTAGCTCGACGAACTCGCAACACAAGAGACACAAGATTTATACTGGTTCGGGCCACCATTGTGGTGTAATACCCTACTCCAGTGTGGTGTGGTGGATTGCCTCTTGGGCTGAGGATGAACAGTACAAGGGGAAGTACCGCCTCCTGAGGCGAGGTGTTCTTGTGCTTGGTGGGTGTGAGGATGGGTTGGATCTAGTCCAAGATGAGATGGCTGAGGCTCCGTTGCCTCCTATTGTGATGGCTAATCCTATTTATAGAGGCCCTGGTCCTCTCCCCAAATATTGAGCGGGAAGGGATGCCACAACGGCCAATTTTAAAGGGGACATCTAGTACAAGTTATCCTGACAAAAGCAGTCTCCGCCTGCCAAAGGCTCTGGTGGTGACGCCGCCTTGGGCTCCATGGTGACCTCCATCTTGCCGTCCTACTGGTCTTGGTCTCGTTGCACCGATATGGAAACCTTTGCTTGACGCCTCGGTACTCTTCGTCTGCGCTTGCCTCCTTAGCACCAAAGAGGAAACAAGGACACTATGCGCGCTGGCGCCCGCCTGGCACCTGCCTGGCGCCCGCCTGGTCTCGATCGTCATGGCTCACGTCATTGGAACCTCGCGAGGTTTGCCTTGCCTTGATCTCTCTGCCCCTCGCGAGCCAGCCTAGTGAGGCCGCTCCCGAGGAGGTCTTGTGTCGTCTGCGTCGCGAGGCTTGGTCCCTCGCGAGGGTCTTGAATGCTTGTTGGTGAAGATGGGACGTACTGGCCCGCTTGCAGAGCCACGCCGTGGGCCGCAGGCAGGCAAGTCTGGGGACCCCCGTTCCCAGAACACCGACAGTAGCCCCCGGGGCCAAGGCGTGCTTGGGCTTGGCTTCAAGGCGAAGCCAAAGGGCAAGTGCGGAGCGCCGCGGGCCCCAACAGCCTGCGGCCTTGGTCGACGCGTGGCGGTTGATTGGACGTGGGCATCTCCGCTTCCCCATGCTTCCTTGATACCCGCCTGGCTAGGCGGCAACCGTGGTCTACACGGTTTCCTTCCTATTGTTGCGGCGCATTCCCCAATTCTTCCGCTTCCTCGAAGCTCAGCCTCTTCTCCCGATATGATCTGAGCTCAGTCCTCCCATTGCCATGGCGCCGGGCCAGTCGGAGAAAGGGAAGAGTCCTCTGTCCTCCGCCAAGCTACGCCCGAACACTAAGCCTGCCGTTGGCAGGTCGCTGGTGCTCAACCAAGAAGCCATGGACAAGGTGCGTCCCATGCTAGCCTCCAGCTTCAATGAGTGGGGAGAGACGGTGGCTTGGCCTGCATCTCGCGCTCGGATCGACTGGACAACCACCGAGGTCCCATTCTTAATCGACGCCCTTCGAGCTGGCCTGGTTCCTCCTTTCTCTGCCTTCTTCAACGCAGTGCTTGCCCATTATCAGATCCACATGCTGCACCTTGATCCCCAATCCTTGACCCTTCTTGCCGTCTTCGCCTTTGTTTGGGAGGCCATGGTGGGCATTGCCCCTTCCGTGGCCCTTCTCCGCCACTTCTTCTCGTTGCACCTGATTGATCCCCAGCAGAGCTCGGGGTGCCTGAGCTTCCAGGCCGTGGTAGCGATGGCAGGCGTGGGATTGACTTCGAGCTTCCACCATCCATGAGCAAGTTTCGGACACGGTGGGTATTTGTTGATGTCGGAGTGCTCAGCCCTCTGCTCCATTATCCGTCGGTGCCTGCCATTCCCAACTCCGGTTGGTGTCATCAAAGGCTCGCCGATTCGCGCCTTGTCCCTGTCTGGCTCAGGCTGAAGGGGCTGAAAGACCTTGGCGTGACTGCACCTATGGTGGTGAAGGAGTTCGTCTGGCACCGGGTTGCTCCGCTTCAGCGCCATTCCCGGCCAATGTGGGCCTTGCTCAGCAGCAAGGACCCCATGAGCCTTCAGGAGTTCGGGCTCCCCCTTGAGGCGCGGCAAATGGTGCTCGAGGTCCTGACGGGTGTCCCGTTGCCAGATGATATGCCAGGGAAGAGTTGTCTGCTGTACCGCTGCTCGAACAAGGTGGAATTTGTGGAGCGTACGCCCTCCTTCGATGAGTGGGGGTTCTGTCTAGTCGGTCTAGCGGGGCCTCGTGAGAACCCCGTCGACGTGGCTCCCCTCCTTCCCGCTGGCGTCGAGCTCGCCCCAAGTGTGGATGCAGGGGGGCGAGCACCGCTGGAGACGACGCGGGTGCCGAGGTGCTGACGTTGCCTATGGCTCTCGAGGCGTCGTCTTCGGGAACTCGTGACTCTTGCCCTGGGGCGGCAGTTGAGGGGGCGACGCAGCCCGCGACTCCCGAGGCCAAGGCTCCTGAGGCCTCGGCAGGTCGCTGCGAGGCAGAGCCCGATAGCTCCCCTCAGCTTGGCGCTCCTGAGGTTGTCCCTTCGAGCGCTTCTCCAGTTGCACCTCGTGTTGGCCGCCATGTCCAGCGCTTCGGTCGGCTTTGTGTGGACTTCGAGGAGCTCCGCAAGAGGAAGGGGTCCCCAAGCCGCGGCAGCGGCACCTTCGGGCCGTTAAAGCGGAGAAAGTACATCGATGTTGATGAGTAAGTACCTTATCTTTGTGATTCTTCGGGTGCTGCTTCCTTTCTTGACGATGGCTCTTCAGGATCCCTTCTGCCAAGGCCGCGAAATCTCCTGAGAAGCAAACTCCTCTCACCTCGTTTCTCCCGCTAGACTTGAGCGCTGCAAGCCCGCGCGCTGCTCACGGCGCGGAGTCAACTGGGGAAGCCAGCCCGTTAATGAGGCGTCTTGAGCTCGCGCCCATGCCATCTCTCCTTCGCGGCCTTTCTTGGAATACAGCAAGCGTGCCAAGGGTTCCTCCCCTGGTCGTGGACGGCGACTGGGTGGCTTCGGTCTTGGGCTCCTCTTCAAGCAGCGGGCCTCCACTCGCTCGTGCCCCTCGCAAGGCCTGGCCGGCAACCGGGTGAGTGCCAGCCCCCGGCCACCCGTTAAAAGGGGGCGAGCCGCTTCGGGCCCCATCTACGGCCCCCGTGGCGAAGGACGGAGTCAGCAGCATGCTCAAGTCGGCGCAAGAAAGGAGCGTCGTCCGCCACGAGCTCTTTCAAGAGGCGATGGGCGCGATGAACCGGCTTGGTGAAGAGCTCGGGGATGTAGACGCGTGCCTTGTGGCCGAGGGTCTTCGGCTGCTGGAGGAGCGGCATAAGTTGAAGGTAGCTATCAACCTCGGGCGCCACCAGTGCGAGCTTGATAATGCGAAGGCCAAGGTTTCTCTCGCAGCCTCGCGTGAGGCCTGCTCCCGAGCTCAGGAAGAGGCCCGGGAAGCTAACCGCCGTTGCGAGGCCGCGGAGAAGCGCGCTTGGGAGCTCCAAGCCTGGAGCGCCTCCTTGGAGCAGCAAGTGGAGGCGCACAGAGCCGTCCTTGCATCGTTGAGGGGGACGCCCGCCGAAGAGGAAGAGATCCAGAAGCGCGAGGAGGCATTGGCGCTGGAGGCCGTGGAGCGTAGCCTTGAGCTCGAGCGACTGGAGACGAGGGAGCGTCAAGTTTCCCAAGCGGAGGATGCTGTTGGCGCGCGCGAGGCCAGGGCCCAGGAGGAGGCCGACCGCCGGGTGGCCGAGGCTCGCGCGGATCTTGAGGGCAGGTACGACCTGAAGTTGGAGTTCATGAAAGCCGAGGCTGTAGGCAGGACTGCTGCCCTCAAGTCCAGGTAGATTGAAGTGGAGCGGCGCGAGGAGGCCGCTGCAGCCACCCTGGTCTCAGCGCTGGCCGAACTGGCCTCCGCCCACGCCGAGCAGATCCCTCTTCAGCAGCGGGTTGCCGACGCCGAGTCCGTCGCTCGGCAGAATAGGGAGGAAGTGCTTCAGCGGCGGACGCTGGAGCGCGTGGACGCCCCCATGCTTGAGGGCCTCAGGAACTGGGCCAACAGTGCCTTGGGCCACATCTGTGACGAGAATGCCCCTCATCCCCGCGTGGACGACTACGCCAGTCACCTCCGCTTCTTCACCGACGTGGTGACACGCCTGGAGAATCGCCCCGAGAGAGCTCACCTGCTTGTTGAAGAGAGGAGCCACGGCCTGCTGGGGCACGCATTCTCCCGTGTCTTCAGCCATCTCCAGAACACCTACCAGAACTTTGACTTTGACGCCGCCATTGCTCCAGTTCCGGAGGCCATCAGGGGTGACCTGGCATGGTGGGTGGAGGACAATGTGGATGCGCTAGTCAGGGCCTTCGCCCGACGACGCGGTGCTGGTCGCGGCGGATGAAGGCGACGTGGTCGACGATGGTGATGGCGGCACCGGTGGAGGCGATGGTGATGCTAGCGACGGTGGCAGCGATGACGCGTCTGAGGGCGATCCGGGGGACGCGGCGAGCGACATGTCCGACTGATCCCGTGTTTCCCAGCTGTTTGTCCAGCACGCAGAAGCTCGGGCGAGGCCCTAGAGGTTGTAAGAGCATTTTTGGAGGGGAAGCCCCTCATGTAAATATACTACTGCCTCTATCTTTTTAGGCCGAGTTGAATATGTGTCTTCATGAACTCTCGTATCCTGGGGCAAGTTTGCTGTTGCGGTTTACCTTAGCCTGGGCGAGCCCCGAACCGGGTCGTGAGGTTGCGAGTTTCTGGAAAGCTCCTGAAGAGCCTGTCGACACGCCCGAGGGGGCCGCGTGATAAGAAAGCGCTAGCCGTGGTGCGACATGCACGTGGGGCTAGTGTGCCATGCCTAGCCCCGCCCGTGAGGGAGAAGCAACAGGCACGAACTCCAAATTAAGGCGAGAACTAGATAGCAAGAAATCGCTCGAGCGAGAAAAAGGCACCACCCCGCGCGCACCAATGAAAATTCAACTTCAACTTAAATCCAAATCCAGAAGGCAGGGTTGCAGAAAAGAGATCCAAAGCAAATGGCCGCGTCCGGCGCCTAGTCTAGTCTTCTTGTCTTCTCACCAGCGCGGAGCTAAGTGCTGCCACTAGGACGTGGGAGGGAGCCCCCGAGGCCCGAGGGCGGCACTCCTGAGACTCCGGGGCGTGTACAACCCCACTCATTATTACGTGAGAGTGTCACGAGCGGAGACCTTCACAGGCGTGAGCCTTACTTCATATCGCCACACGAGGGCCCCGCCTTGCGCCTCCCTCGACCACCGTTGGGGGCGACCGGAAACGAGGACGACACCAAGGGGCAAAGGGGATGCCAGCGGCGCCCTCGGCGACCACGGGTCCTCTGCCGGGGGAAGGCTCTGGAGCACCTCCCCGGCAGAGGGCCTACCTCCGGGGGACGCCTTGCTCCGTGCGGCGCGGGGAGGGCCCTTCCTCCCGGCCCCTCTCCTGCAGCCCCCAGCGTGCCCCCCTGGCGGCAGGGAGGCCGACGAGCTGGGGCCGCCATCCACTGCTGCGACCTGATCCTGCTGCGTCCCATGGTTAGGGTAAGCCTGCTCCTGAGGAATTAGTGGTACCCTGTAGCCGTTGTCACCGGCGCGGTTGGTGAGGATTCCGGAGGGCTCCTGAAAGGCGCCGACTTCTAACGCCTCCTCCTCCAAGCCCGGCTCGAGGAACGAGCCAGGGTCGTCTTCCAGCATGTACCCCTGGTCCACCATGCGGGGCGCGTAGGCCTCCGAGGCCGTCTCCTCGAAGACCTCGCCGTAGTGCCCCACGCTCCATGTTGCCCGGCCTTGCGTGCCGCCTTGAGGATGGTAGGGTTGCATCCCGCCGGGGCCGTAAGCGGCAGCGCTCGTGCCCGCACCCACCGGAGGTGGCGCGGGTGCGAGCGGGCGTCCAGCTCCGTTGGTCGCGCCGGTGTCGATGAAGGCTGGCGGCGTGCCCGTGGGCACGCGGGCGCGGCGAGGCCCGCCATGCGACCCGGCCGCAGCCTGAGTTGCGAGCAGAGAGCAGAAGGGTGGTGCTCCCGAGGCCGCGACGTCCAAGAGCTCGGCGACGCGCTCCAGCAATGCATCCCGGCCGCTCTCCATTAACCGGCACCGCAGCAGCTCCCGAGCCACTGTGAGCACGGCCCTCATGTTTGCTTGCTCCCGTCGGGTATGCGGTGCCGTGGCCGCGGCGTGGCTTGAGGCCCTTGCGGCTGCCCGCACTTGTCGCGGAGTAAGGGCGGACGGCGGGTGACCGCGCCGCCCACGCCCCGCAGTGTTTGGTGGTGCGCGTGCTGCCTGGGCGCGGGATTGAGGTCTTCTTGGGCGGCGGCGCCGCCCGGGCTGGCCAGGCTGCCCAGCGGTCGGCGTTGGTCCTTGAGTCGCCGGACATCGGAGCGGCAGAGTGTCGGGGGATCAAAGGGCGGATCAACTGGCGGAAGAAGAGCTCCGACGCACCCCTACCTGGCGCGCCAAATGTCGGATCTCGGGTTCCGACAAAACCCTCAAGGTTCAAACACTGGGGTGCGCACGAAGATCTCCCCTACCAAATCACGCCCTCAACCTCGCCACGATCTCAACGGCTAGCTCGACGAACTCGCAACACAAGAGACACAAGATTTATACTGGTTCGGGCCATCGTTGTGGTGTAATACCCTACTCAAGTGTGGTGTGGCGGATTGCCTCTCGGGCTGAGGATGAACAGTACAAGGGGAAGAACAGCCTCCTGAGGCGAGTTGTTCTTGTGCTTGGTGGGTGTGAGGATGGGTTGGATCTAGTCCAAGATGAGATGGATGAGGCTCCGTTGCCTCCTACTGTGGTGGCTAATCCTATTTATAGAGGCCCTGGTCCTCTCCCCAAATATTGAGCGGGAAGGAATGCCACAACGGCCATTTTGAAAGGGGACAACTAGTACAAGTTATCCTGACAAAAGCAGTCTTCGCCTGCCAAAGGCTCTGGTGGTGACGCCGCCTTGGGCTCCATGGTGACCTTCGTCTTGCCGTCCTGCTGGTCTTGGTCTCGTTGCACCGATATGGAAACCTTTGCTTGACGCCTCGGTACTCTTCGTCTGCGCTTGCCTCCTTAGCACCAAAGAGGAAACAAGGACACTGTGCGCGCTGGCGCCCGCCTGGTCTCGATCGTCATGGCTCACGTCATTGGAACCTCATGAGGTTTGCCTTGCCTTGATCTCTCCGCCCCTCACGAGCCAGCCTAGTGAGGCCGCTCCCGAGGAGGTCTTGTGTCATCCGCCTCGTGAGGCTTGGCCCAACGCGAGGGTCTCGAATGCTTGTTGGTGAAGATGGGTCGTACGGGCCCGCTTGCAGAGCCACGTCGTGGGCCACAGGCAGGCAAGTCTGGGGACCCCCGTTCCTAGAACGCCGACAACAACATAGAAGTAAAAAGCATAAACTCTATTGAAAACCAACAAACTATGTTCTCAATCAACCTTGCAACTACAATTCATCATATTTTCAGGAAGGGAGCCTATTGGAAAGTCCACATACTCAACCATAATTTAATATTCTATGATTACTAACAGTCACCGCATACACATGAGCAAAAGGTTTCAACCGTACACATAGAAATATAGGGGCTTATAGTTTCATCTCCCAACTCATTCACGTCAAGGGTGATGTCAACAATAATAACTCATGCTCACTCATATTTAACTCGGTATATGTGCCTAGATCTTTCCACACCACATGATTCTTGCAAAAAAGAAAATAAAAAGGAATAGGGAAGAATACTTTGACTCTTGCATAAAAGTAAATACATAAAGTAAAACATAGGCCCTTCGCAGAGGGAAGCAGAGGTTGTCATGCACTTTTTTGGTCTGTATGCACAATCTCTTAATGCAAAAGAATGTCACGTTATAATGCCCCTTAAGATAGCAACCTTTATTATGCAGTCTATCGCTTTTATTACTTTGCCATCACAAGTTCGTACAACACTTAATTTCTCTTACACTAAATGATAAAACACATTTAGAAGCAATTCTTATTGCCTTATTGCACCGATGACAACTTACTTGAAGTATCTTACTCAATCCATAGGTAGGTAAGGTGGACTCTCAAAACATGAGTTTGGGTTGAAGGTTTTTGGATGCACAAGTAGTATCTCTGCTTAGTGTGAAATTTTTGGCTAGCAAAGGTATTGGGCAAGCACCACATGTTGAAGGATCTATGCCAATATAACTTCTATGTGAATATGAGTAAACATAAATCATTACGTTGTCTTCCTTGTCCAACGTCAACAGTTTTGGCATATAATTTTTAATGGGGGCTCACAATCATAAAAGATGTCCAAGATAGTGTATTTGCATATGAATATTCTCTTCCCTTATTAATTCTTTCATCAATTGCATCATTGACCAATGTTATGTTTGTCCACTTTCAAAATTTTTTACCACTTGTACTTTTCCTTATGCGATGTCATTACTTACCATAAGATTTGCATATGAGACATTTCATTATTTTCTTTTATTTTGATTGAAACATAAAAGTAAAGAAGCAAAAACTCAAACTAAACTTCATTATATAACTCTCACTCGATTACATAGATAGATAGATCACGATACTAGCACTCGAAAATAGATCAAACTAAACTTTTATTCAACTAAATCATGAGATAACTAAGGATCGAACTAGAATAGGTAAAGATAATAAAAGTGATGGTGATACGATACCAGGGTATATCCCCCAAGCTTGGCACAAGCCAAGGGGAGTGCCCATACCCGTGTACTCAAGTCTCCTTTGGTGGTGAAGATGGTGATGGTGGTGGTGATGATGATGAAGTAGTAGTGAGCTTATCCAGCTTGCGTCAGAGACGACAATTATCCTCCCTTAGATCATCATTCTCTAACTCAAGCCTTAATATCCTCTTGCATAATGCTGCTTTGCTTTCTTGCAAAAAACGAGAAGGGATAGATTGGGTCTTAGTTTTATTTGCTCTGTTGGGGGAGACTTGGCTTCTTGAGACTCGCGTGCAGATCTCCAAGTTGAGGTAGTGGGGCTTCATCTTCATCTGAGGATCCATCCTCTATCTCCTACGGCTCGGTCTCCTCCTCCTCATCTATGAACCACACCTAGGGGAAGGTATCCTTGAAGACATTTGGATCTTGAGCATGGTAGGTAACATAGCCCTCTCCATCCGAATCTTGAGACGGCATATTTTCAGATCTGTCCGGGAAACAACGCGAAATAAGAATAGAGGATTTATCTGCGATGCGGTGGTCAATACGTTCGGGGGGTATATAAAGATTTTTTATCTTGGGAAACAAGCAAACGGAAGGAAAACGGAGTCGGGAAGGTTCCCGAGGGGACCACAACCACTGGTGTATCCTGGCCACCTCGACTGCCTTCCTAGTTGTTTCTTATTTTCCAAATATTTCTAATATTCCAAAATTGACAGAAAATATTTTTCTGGATTTTTCGGAGTCCGTTTACTTACCATATAACGTACCTCCTCTTTTTCAGGGTTCAGGAGTGTTCTGGAAGGTTTCTTTTATGTGTTCCTCCGGTGTCATGGTTTGGATAATATTGGTTTCAACATTAATAGACGTACCTGAGATAAATTGTTTAATTATTTTCCCATTGACCACCTTTGGATTGGTGCCTTCTACATTATTGATCTTTCGGGGTTTTATCAATTCTACCACGAGTTGTGTCCCACTACTCAGTTTTGCCACTAAAAGTTATAACTGCTCAAAAATTGCATCTTTCCATGAGATGCTTGCTAAAAAATGCCATTAGATATCTCAAAATGCCATCGTTCTATTAGATGTTTGCTCAAAAATGCCACTAGACATCGTTATTGTCAGGTCAAACCCATTGACCATGTTATATGACAAAAATACCCCTAAAAGCACATGTCAGTTCTCTCTATCTCACAATGATAAGTGTGGCCCCACTTGTCAGGAGTAAGCAAGCGAACAATTTTACAGTAAAATAAGAACGCTTTTGGGATCAAGTGGGACCCAGACTTTATTGTAGTGAGATAGGGGGAGAGCTGGCATGTTGGTCCATTGGCATTTATGTCATTATATCATCGCAAACGAGATTTGAGGTGACAGTAATGGTGTCAAGTGACATTTTTTAGCATGCGCCTAACGAAGCAATGGTATTTTTAAGCAGTTGAAATTCCTAGTGGCAAAACTGAGTAGTGGGATACAACTAGTGGCATAAATGCTAAAAATCCTTGATCTTAATGGCTCCAGAACAATACACCTCTTCAATAATATATGGTCCTTCCCATTTGGAAAGAAGTTTTCTTGCAAAAAATCTAAAAGAGTTGTACAAAAGAACATATTCACCAACTTTGAATTCCCGTTTTTGGATTCTTTTGTCACCACCTTTAAATTTTTCTTTGAACAGTTTTGTCGTGGTATTCTCATGGGGGGGGTGTGAGGGGACAGATGCCACAAGGGCTTTGTGTGAGGGTAGGACTGCTGCTTATAGGACCGGGAGCGGGTATGCGAGTAGCACGCGCTAGTTTACCCAGGTTCGGGGCTCTCCGGAGAGATAATACCCCTACTCCTGCATGTCTGAGTATCTGTAGTATATCTGGTACAGAGTTGCTCATGGAGCTGTATCTGAGGTCAGTACCATAGGCATCTGGCATCTGGCCTCGTATATGCCTCGCATGTGGCATGCTAGTGGCCGGCCACGCTCCTGCGTGAGTGTGTCTGAGAGTGAGTCCATCCTCTTGGATGGATGGATGGATGGCTATATATAGTGTGGAGCTAGCTTACTATCTAAGCTATGTGGTGGTATGGGAGCAAGGCATGGTGCATGTCATGCTTGTCCCCTGGGTCACTTCATAAATAGTGCCAGGGGACAAGTGACACTATACATGATGGCTGGGGTGACACATGAATAGTGCTCGGGTACGACCGTCTCGTCGGTGTCTTGTCGGTGTCGAGTCGGGCTGAAGCCGGCAGCCGGCTAGTTGGTGCAGTCGACAGCCGGCAGCCGGCCAGGTAGAGAAGTCGGTCGGGGAGCCGGCAGGAGCAGCCGGGCAGTCGGACTGAGGGGCTTTGCTAGCCCCGATGTCTTGAAATATTGTCTTGCCGTCTTCGGGATACCCGTGGCCAATTACTCCGACAGTAGCCCCGAAGCCTCCGGGCAACTTGGCAAAGTTGGGCGGAGGTTTTTTGGCGGTTGTTCATGGAAATGATCATGCAAAAGACAAAGTTAGTCCACGTAGATATATCAAATGATTGCTTTTAGCGTTACAAGTTTTATGCGGAGGGTGCCGACTCGGTTTTGTCCGAGCCCCCTTCAATCTTTTTCATGTTCCCTCCACTCTTTGGCTTGCTCTCGCTTGCCGGACAGCTGCTCTGTGGTCTGTGGCTGAGAGTGGGCCACGGAGTGGAGTGTACAATACTCAGACTCTGGGAGCGAATTTAACCGAGCAGATACTCATAAAGAAAACGGCCGGGTCGCCCGAACCGTTTTTCTTCCCGGACATTTTTCGCGTGGGTGGCCTCCAGCGTTCACTCTTGCTAGCCGGACAGCCGCTCTGCGGTCTGTGACTAAGAGTGGGCCTTTGGTACCACGCACGCTACTAAGCCATCTGCGGGAACAAACGTCTCAGGCCAAGCGGCCAGCCCCCGGGCCAACTCTGGCTGGCGCCGAGGCGAACAGTGATGTAACTGTAATGAAATGCAGAGATAGCCCCCGAGCATCGCTCGTGGTTATCCGTGCTCTCGCGGTGAAAAAATATGCGGGTGAGGAGCTCACATTGGTTTTCATGTAGCCGAGGCGGAGTTTGCCGAAGACAGCCGGCGCGGCTCGACGCTCGCGGAGCGCACTGGCACACCCACTGGGTGTTGCCTTCGAGCCCCCGGGTGCTCGAAGGGGGTTCCCGGCCGGTCAGGCTCGACCGGCCAGGCGGCGAGGCGTCTTGCAGCGCCCTTTTTCTTCTTCTGCCGGCTGCTGGCAGCTGGACAAAACTCTTCTCTTGTCTGCAATCTTCCGTGGGGGCGCGCCAGCGCACCCACTGGGTGTAGCCCCCGAGATTCTGGTCGACTGCTGAGCAGTCGGGCCGGATCTTCCGGCAGCTACTTTGTCTTCTTTCCTCGCGGAGGCGCGGCAGTGCACCCGCTGGGTGTAGCCCCCGAAATTTGGGCCAACTGCTGAGCAGTCGGGCCGGATCTCCTGGCAATTACTTTGTCTTCTTTCCTCGTGGGGGCGCGTCAGCGCACCCGCTGGGTGTAGCCCCCGAGATTCGGGCCCACTGCTGAGCAATCGGGCCGGATCTCCCGGCGACTACTTTGTCTTCTTTCCTCGCGGGGGCATGTCAGCGCACCCGCTGGGTGTAGCCCCCGAGATTCGGGCCGACTGCTGAGCAGTCGGGCCGGATCTCCCGGCGACTACTTTGTCTTCTCTTTCTTCGCGGGGGCGCGTCAGCGCACCCGCTGGGTGTAGCCCTCGAGATTCGGGCGGACTGCTAAGCAGTCGGGCCGGATCTCCCGGCAACTACTTTGTCTTCTTTCCTCGCGGGGGCGCGTCAGCGCACACGCTGGGTGTAGCCCCCGAGATTCGGGCCGACTGCTGAGCAGTCGGGCCGGATCTCCGGGCAACTACTTTGTCTTCTCTTTCTTCACGGGGGCGCGTCAGCGCACCCGCTGGGTGTAGCCCCCGAGATTCGGGCCGACTGCTGAGCAGTCGGGCCGGATCTCCCGGCGACTACTTTGTCTTCTCTTTCTTCGCGGGGGCGCGTCAGCGCACCCGCTGGTTGTAGCCCCCGAGATTCGGGCCGACTGCTGAGCAGTCGGGCCGGATCTCCCGGCAACTACTTTGTCTTCTTTCCTCGCGGGGGCGCGTCAGCGCACCTGCTGGGAGTAGCCCCCGAGATTCGGGCCGACTTCTGAGCAGTCGGGCCGGATCTCTGGGCAACTACTTTGTCTTCTCTTTCTTTGCGGGGGCGCGTCAGCGCACCCGCTGGGTATCCTGTCGGAGCAGGAGGCAGACTAGCCGGCTTGGCACTACCGACAGCGTGGGTCACGACTGACCGTCCGAGTGGCGAAGCAGGCGGATGAATCATCCGGACGGGTGTTTCTTTTCTTGTCTTTGTCCCAGCCGACTTCTTTCTCTTTTTTTTCGGGGAGCCGGCTTGGCACTCGGCCATTGACTTTTCTAACAGTCGGGCTCCAACTTTTTTCTAGCCGGCCGTCCTTTTTCTTCCAGCCGGCCTTTGGGCAGGCGGCCCTATCTGCACGGAGCAGCCGGCCAGGGTGCAACCCGGCGGGGTGCCGAGCTAAGGCGGGTGGCAGGCGGCCGCAGGCGGAGGCCGCCAGGCGGGGAGTCGGCCACCCGGGGCCGGGATGCGGCCAAGGCGAAGGAGAGGGGCGCGGCGACCTGGCGGCCGGGCGCTGGCGAAGCCGGCCGTGCGGACAGAGCCGGGGCGACGTGGGAGGGAGCCGGCAGCCGGCGGCGGGGCAGGCGGCCACAGGCGCACCCGGCGGGCGTGGCGCGCGGAGGCGGACCCGGCTGGGGAGCCGGCTTGCGGGCGAGGCGGACACAGGAGCCGGCGGCCGTGTGCGAGGCAAGGCGGACGCAGCCGCACGCGGAGCCCGGAAGCCGGACTGGGCGGAGCCGGGGGCGAAAGCGAGAGGCCGAGCGGTGCAGCCGGCGTGAGGAGGACCCAACGCGAAGGATGGCGAGCTCGGCGCGCGGGAGGCGGCCCGGAGGAGCGATGGGCCCGTAGCGGAGCGGGCGGAGCTGGCGCGACCGAGTGTGGAGGAGGCCAGAGAGGTGCGGCCAGGTGGATGGGCGGAGCCGGCCACGCGGGCAGGCGGCCGAGGCAAGGCGAAGCCGGCCCGCGGGAGCCGGCGGGCGGGCGAGGCGGCCTGGCAGGGGCGGAGCAGTGGCCAGCGCGGGAGTGGCGGTGCTCGGGAGCCGGCCGGGTCGGGGCCGGAGCCGGCGCGGGCGGTAGGCGACCGGTCGGGCCGGGCCGGGCACGGCGGGGCGGCACAGCGACGCGAGGGCCAGGCGCGGAGGCGCGCGACGCTAGGAGGCGCTAGGCCGCGAAGGCGGAGGCTGGGACGGCGCAGCGACGAGTGCCGGGGCTGGCGCGTCTGGAGGAGCCCTTGGCCGACTGGTGGGTGGGAGGCGGCCGGGGGCTGAGCGGAGGAGCCGGCCAGGCGAGGTAGACTCGGCGGCTGGGCGAGCTCGAACCAGCGGTCGGGCGCGGCGGCGAGACGGCGAGGACGACAGGGCCGGCGCCGGGGCGCGAGCCGGCACAGGCACCCGGCCGAGTAGCGGAGGCGGCTCGGCGCAGAGCAGCCCAGAGCGGAGGGCGGGCATGGCGCAGAGGGACCTGGCGGCTGCCGCGCGGGTCGGGGAGGTGGAGCTCGAGCTCTTGGAGCTCCTGCTTGAGCTCGGGCGCGGGAGGCGAGTCCGAGGACGGGGATGCGGGCGAGCGTTGGTCGAGGCGGGTCCGCACGGCCAAGCGGGGAGGCGCAGGCGCGGAGTGGCCCGAGCCGCAAGCCGGGCGAGGAGGGGCGCCGGGGCGGCTGCGGCGCGAGGCCGGGGCGATGCGGGGAAGCCGCGCACGCGGAGACTGCGGGGCGCTGGGGAAGAGCCCGGACGGGGACGCAGCAAGCTGCAGCGGCACATGCGCGGCCGTGCGGAACCCTGACGGGCACTGAGCAAGCCGCAGCAGCGCTGGCGCGGCCGGAGATGCATAAGGCTCGGATGCAGTGTAGGAGCTAACAACAAACGAAGCTACGGTGAGGACGCGCCACCCCTTGCGGGTGCTCCGGGGTCGCGTCGATGTCGGGCCCCCGAGCGCCACCGGAGAGACAACGGCGACGCTGCGGTGACGACGAAGGCGAGGCTGACGGCGAGGACGCGCCGTCCCGCGCGGCCGCTCCGGGGGCGGGTCGAAGTCGAGCCCCCGAGCTCTATCAGAGAGTCGGCGCGACGCCGCGGCGGCGATGGCGAAGATGGTCCCGCCCGGACTGCGAAACCAGCAGCAGCGTGGTAGCATAGTAGTAGTACCACCCCACGGTGGGCGCCAACTGTCGTGGTATTCTCACGGGGGGGGGTGTGAGGCGACAGATGCCACAAGGGCTTTGTGTGAGGGTAGGACTGCTGCTGATAGGACCGGGAGCGGGTATGCGAGTAGCACGCGCCAGTTTGCCCAGGTTCGGGGCTCTCCGGAGAGATAATACCCCTACTCCTGCATGTCTGAGTATCTGTAGTATATCTGGTACAGAGTTGCTCCTGAAGCTGTATCTGAGGTCAGTACCATAGGCATCTGGCATCTGGCCTCGTATATGCCTCGCATGTGGCATGCTAGTGGCCGGCCACGCTCATGCGTGAGTGTGTCTGAGAGTGAGTCCATCCTCTTGGATGGATGGCTATATATAGTGTGGAGCTAGCTTACTATCTAAGCTATGTGGTGGTATGGGAGCAAGGCATGGTGCATGTCATGCTTGTCCCCTGGGTCACTTCATAAATAGTGCCAGGGGACAAGTGACACTATACATGATGGCTGGGGTGACACGTGAATAGTGCTCGGGTACGACCGTCTCGTCGGTGTCTTGTCGGTGTCGAGTCGGGCTGAAGCCGGCAGCCGGCCAGTTGGTGCAGTCGACAGCTGGCAGCCGGCCAGGTAGAGCAGTCGATCGGGGAGCCGGCAGGAGCAGCCGGGCAGTCGGACTGAGGGGCTTTGCTAGCCCCGATGTCTTGAAATATTGTCTTGCCGTCTTCGGGATACCCGTGGTCAATTACTCCGACAAGTTTGGAATTTTCATAAGCTTGGGTTCTCCATTCATCTAGTGAGCTAATATGAAATATCCTCTTTTCACTGGCAAGTTTGAAGTCATAATTATTGAGTTCTTTAATTGCCCAATATGCTTTATATTCTAACTCAAGAGGTAAATGACAAGCTTTTCAATAAACCAATTTATATGGAGACGTACCCATAGGATTTTTATAATTTGTTCTGTAGGCCCAAAGTGCATCATCTAGTTTCATAGACCAATTTTTTCGGGACCTATTGACAATTTTTTGTAATATTAATTTTATTTCTCTATTTCTAAGTTCAACTTGACCACTAGATTGAGGATGATATGCTAATGCAATTATATGGTTAACATCATATTTAGAAAGCATTTTACGGAAAGCACCATGAATAAAGTGTGAACCACCATCAGTCATTAAATATCTAGGGACTCAAAACCTTGGGAATATGACTTCTTTAAGCATTTTAATGGAAGTGTTATGATCAACACTACTAGTTCGAATAGCTTCTACCCACTTAGTAACATAATCAACAACAACCAAAACATGTGTATACCCAATAGAGGAAGGAAAAGGTCCTATATAGTCAAAGCTCCAAACATCAAATGGTTCAACAACAAGTGAATAATTCATAGGCATTTCCTAACGCTTACCGATATTACCTATTCTTTGGCATTCATCACAAGACAAGACAAACTTACGGACATCTTTGAAAAGAGTAGGCCAATAAAAACCAGATTGCAATACCTTGTGAGTGATGACCCACAAGTATAGCGGATCAATTGTAGCTCTTTTCGATAAGTAAGAGTGTCGAACCCAACGAGGAGCAGAAGGAAATGACAAGTAGTTTTCAGTAATGTGATGTCTGCAAGTGCTGAAATTGTAAGTAGTAGAGTAGTTTGATAGCAAGATAATTTGTAACGAGCAAGTAACAATAGTAGTAACAAGTATGCACCAAGGTAGCCCAATCCTTTTGAGGCAAAGGACATGCCAAAACGGTCTCTTACGATAAGCAAAGTGTTCTTGAGGGTACACGCCGGATGTAACTTTCCATATTTGTAACTCCAACTCTTGCCATTTTCGGCAATGTGTTATCATATTCCCTTCGTGGTCGGGTTTTGTTTTTTGTTTTTCAGTTTGTTCATGTCATGCATCTCTTATCATGTCATCATGTGCATTGCATTTGCATACGTGTTCGTCTCATGCACCCGAGCATTTTCCCCGTTGTCCGTTTTGCAATCCGGCACTCCCACCTCCTCTGGCGCATCCCTCTTGTTTTCTTTTCATGAGCGGGTGTTAAACGTTCTCGGAATGGACCGAGGCTTGTCAAGTGGCCTTGGTATACCACCGGTAGACCACCGGTCAAGTTTCGTTCCATTTGGAGGTCGTTTGGTACTCGAACGGTTAACCGAGTAACCGCAAAGTCCGTTTGTGTGTGCAGCAAACCCCCCCTCAAAACAGCCCAAAACCCACCAAACTCACTTTCATGCTCTAGGTCGTTCGATCACGATCGTGTGGGCGAAAACCGCACTCCATTTGGAGTCTCCTAGCTCCCTCTAGCTATATATATGTGAGTCCAACCGAAAACATTCGCAGTCCAAACCCTAACCCGCTCCTCCGCGCCGCCGGACGTGTCCGCCCGGGGCCGGACACATCGGCACCGCCGCCCCAGTCACTCGGAGGGCGACACGTGTCGCCTCCGTACGCCGCGCCGCCGCGGCCCGGGAAGCCCGCGTTCGGCCCCCGCCGGGCCCGTGCCTCCTCGCGCCCGAGCCCGCGCAGCTCGCCGCCTCCTTCCTCCCTCCGCCCACCGGGCCCCGCGCCACCATCGCCCCCGCCGCCGTCCGCCGGGAGCCCGAGCTCCGCCGGCCGCCGCCGTCCTCCGCCCTCGCCGCCGTCCTCCGCCCTCGCCGCCGCGGCTCCGCGCCCCGAGGCGCCGCCGTAGCCCGTCGCCGGCGCCGGCGCGCCCGCACCCGACCTTCCCCGAGCCCCGGCGCCTCCTTCCTCCTTCGCTCCGGCCGCCGGCAGCAGCTCCTTCTCCGGCGAGCTCGAGGTCAAGCCGAGCTCGATCCCGATCCAGTCAACGCCCGCGGGTTGACTTTCTTTCTCCCCCCGAAATTTTCCCAAGTCTGTGATATTCTACATTATGTTGCATACTTCCTCATGGCATAACTCTCTGCATATAACTTCGTTTCGCGCGTGTGATATATCGAAATGTTCGCCTCATGATGCTCTTCATTTTGTTCTATTTCACCATGTTCATTTGAGTCCATCTTGATGAAGTAATCTTTGGTGCAAGAGTGCTAGTTGCTGTTATCTGATGTTACTTAGCAGAACTTGAGGATTTGTTATTTTTGTTGCATTTATTCTGTGTATCTTATGGGCATGAGCTCTACATGTGTTTTGTTATATGCTATGCCATCTTTACAGAGGTGTATGCCATGTATTTTTGTGATCTCTGTGGTGACTAGCACAAGCATGCAAACTAGGCTTCGTGATGTTTCTGATTTCAGGGACTAATTAAGTCTGTGACTGCTGTTATTTTCTTGCTATGTATCCATGTGGCTACAGAGAGATCCATGCTTATTTTGGTGATGTTCATTAAGGATGTCTTATAGATATTGTTGTAATTGATCCATTCGTTCCCTTTTTTGCAATTATGGAGTGACATAGCATGACTCAATCTTGCTCTACTTTTGCTATAAAATATTTCTGGCAGATTGTTTACAGGTTATTCAATATTGCCAAGCTTGTTGTAGTTGTTTCATACATGCTATGTACTTGCTCTTGACATGGATAGCTTCATAAACATGCCATATTGCTCTAGGTTTGCTTGTTTTGTCATGCATTGCTTTGTGGTGAGTGCATCAAGCTCACCAAGATGCCTTCATATTACTGTTTCTGCCATGCTCTGTTTTCTGCTAAGTCTGAAACCTGTTAACGAAACTTGCTATGTTTACATGGTTGCCATCATACCTTCTGGTCCTTGTTGGCTTATGGTCAGTAAGGTACTTTTGTCATATGCATTTAGTAGAATACTGCCATGCCTTTTTTTGCCATGTTAATTTCCTGTAGCATGTTAATTTCATGCTCTGAACATTGCTACCTGATGCTGTTTTCTGCCATGTCCAGTAATTTCACCAAGTCTGTGAACCTGTTATCTTTTGCACATTTGCCATGCTTGTTTGAACCTGTTATGTTGTGATCTAGCCGTATCTCAGTGTTCATCTTTTGTCAAGAATCTCCTGTAGATTACTGCCATATGCTTTGTTGCTATGTTGGGGTGCTGTAGCATTGTTACTTGTTGCATTCTAAGTGCTATCATGCTGTTAATCGCAGATTCGTGTCATTCTTGTTTTGCTTGCCATTTGCAAACCGTGCATCCGTTTCCGGTGATCTTTATATCGATTTCGACCAAAATCATCTTATATTTCCAGTGGCATGCTTGGTTTGCCAAGTTACTTCCTTGTTCATCTTTTTCCTTCCGGAGCACGCATATGCATCGCATATCATATCTTGCATATCATTCATGTATTGCATCATGTTGCTTGTGCATTTCTCGTGATTGATTGTAGTTCCGTTGCTTGTGCTCTTATTTTGGGTAGAGCCGGGAGACGAGTTCGTGAACGAGGAACCTGTTGAGTACGCTTACGAGGATCAAGCTTTCGACAACTCTGAGAACCTTGCAGGCAAGATGACCACACCCTCGAAATCACTTCTATCTTTGCTTTGCTAGTTGTTCGTTCTATTGCCATGCTGTGCTACCTACCACTTGCTATATCATGCCTCCCTTTTTGCCATGTCAGCCTCTAACCATCCTTTCCTAGCAAACCGTTGTTTGGCTAAGTTATCGCTTTTGCTCAGCCCTCTTATAGCGTTGTTAGTTGCAGGTGAAGTTGAAGTTGGTTCCATGTTGGAACATGGATATTTTGGGATATCACAATATCTCTTATTTAATTAATGCATCTATATATTTGGTAAAGGGTGGAAGGCTCGGCCTTATGCCTGGTGTTTTGTTCCACTCTTGCCGCCCTAGTTTCCGTCATACCGGTATTATGTTCCTTGAGTTTGCGTTCCTTACGCGGTTGGGTGATTTTTGGGACCCCCTTGACAGTTCGCCTTGAATAAAACTCCTCCAGCAAGGCCCAACTTTGGTTTTACCATTTGCCACCTAAGCCTTTTCCCCCGGGTTTGCGCGAGCCCGAGGGTCATCTTTATTTAAACCCCCGGGCCAGTGCTCCTCTGAGTATTGGTCCAACCTGTCAGTCGCCGGTGGCCACCAGGGGCAACTCTGGGCTCGCCTATCAGAAGCTTGGATAATCCGGTGTGCCCTGAGAATGAGATATGTGCAGCTCCTATCGGGATTTGTTGGCACATTCGGGTGGCTTTGCTGGTCTTGTTTTACCATTGTCGAAATGTCTTGTAAACCGGGATTCCGAGACTGATCGGGTCTTCCTGGGAGAAGGTTTATCCTTCGTTGACCGTGAGAGCTTATGATGGGCTAAGTTGGGACACCCCTGCAGGGTATTTTCTTTCAAAAGCCGTGCCCGCGGTTATGAGGCAGATGGGAATTTGTTAATGTCCGGTTGTAGAGAACTTGTCACTTGACCCAAGTAAAATACATCAACTGTGTGTGTAGCCGTGATGGTCTCTTCTCGGCGGAGTCCGGGAAGTGAACACGGTTTGAGTTATGAATGACGTAAGTAGGAGTTCAGGATCACTTCTTGGTCATTACAAGATGACGACCGTTCCGTTGCTTTTCTTCTCGCTCTCATTTGCGTATGTTAGCCACTATATATGCTTAGTGCCTGCTGCAGCTCCACCTTTACACCATCCTTTCCCACAAGCCTAAATAGTCTTGATCTCGCGGGTGTGAGATTTCTGAGTCCTCGTGACTCACAGATTCTACCACAACAGTTGCAGGTGCCGACGATGCCAGTGCAGATGATGAGATCGACCTCAAGTGGGAGTTCGACGAGGAACGTGGTCGTTACTATGTGTCTTTTCCTGATGATCAGTAGTGGAGCCCAGTTGGGACGATCGGGGATTTAGCATTTGGGGTTATCTTATTTTCATTTGGATCTTGACCGTAGTCGGTCTATGTGTGTATTTTGGATGATGTATGGATTATATTTATGTATTGTGTGAAGTGGCAATTGTAAGCCAACTCTCGTTATCCCATTCTTGTTCATTACATGGGATTGTGTGAAGATGACCCTTCTTGCGACAAAACCACAATGCGGTTATGCCTCTAAGTCGTGCCTCGACACGTGGGAGATATAGCCGCATCGTGGGCGTTACACCATAGCATTAAACTCTAGGATCCAATCGGTCCCTTACGGAATAGTGCATAAACTGGGGTTTAAGTTTCTGTCACTCTCGCAACCCACCATCTATTTACTACTCCACAATGCATTCCCTTAGGCCCAAAATATGGTGAAGTGTCATGTAGTCGACGTTCACATGAAACCACTAAGGGAATCACAACATACATACCATCAAAATATCGAACACATATGAAATTCACATGATTACTTGCAACATGATTTATCCCGTGACCTCAAGAACGAAAGTAACTACTCACAAACAATAAACATGTACATGATCAGAGGGGTATTAATATGCATAATGGATCTGAACATATAATCTTCCACCAAATAAACCATATAGTAATCAACTACAAGATGTAATCAATACTACTATTCACCCCCTAGCAACAATCTATAGTTCCGGTAACAGGATTGAATACAAGAGATGAACTAGGGTTTGAGATGAGATGGTGCTGGTGAATATGTTGATGGAGATTGCCCTCCCCAAGATGGGAGAGTTGTTTGTGACGATGATGACGATGATTTTCCCCCTCCGGGAGGGAAGTTCCCCCGGCAGAATCGCTCCGCCGGAGGGCAAAAGTGCTCCTGCCCAAGTTCCGCCTCAAGACGGCGGTGCTTCGTCCCGAAAGTCTTCTCCTTATTTTTCTAGGTCAAAATGACTTATATACCAGAATATGGGCACTGGAGGTTGTCGGATGTGGGGTTCCGGCAAACCCTTAAGGTTCAAACACTGGGGTGCGCGCGAAGTCTTTCCCTCCTCCGATCTACGCCCTAGCTCGCTAAGATCTAGCGGACGAACTCGACGAACTCGCAACACAGAAAGACACGAGGTTTATACTGGTTCGGGCCACCGTTGTGGTGTAATACCCTACTCCAGTGTGGTGGTGGTGGATTGCCTCTAGGGCTGATGATGAATAGTACAAGGGAAGAACAGCCTCCTGAGGTTGAGGTGTTCTTGTGGGTAGGCTCTCGATCGGGTTGGATCAAGCTAAGACGAGATGAAATGCATCTACTATGGTGGCTAGCTCTACTTATATAGGCCCTGGTCCTCTTCCCAAATATCGAGCGGGAAGGGAGCCAACAACGGCGGGCAAATTTGAAGGGGGACAGCTAGTACAAGCTATCCTGACAAAAGCGGTCTACGCCTGCGAAAGCTCTGGTGGTGACGCCGTCTTGGGCTCCACGATGACCTCCGTCATGCTGTCCTCCTGGTCTTGGTCTCGTTGCACCAATATAGCAACCTTTTCCTGATGCCTTGGTACTCTTCGCCTGCGCTAGCCTCCTTAGCACCAAAGAGGAAATAAGGACGCTGCGCGCGCTCACGCCCGCCTGGTGTCATTCGTCATGGCTCACGTCACGAGAGCCTCGTGAGGTTTGCCCTGCCTTGATATCTCCGCCCCTCGTGAGCCTGCCTGGCTAGGCCACTCCAGAGGAGGTCTTGCGTCATCCGCCTCGCGACGCTCGGACCCTCACGAGGGTCTTGGATGCCTTGTTGATGAAGATGGGTCGTACGGCCTGCTGGCTTAGCCACGCTGTGGGCTGCAGGCAGGCAAGTCTGGGGACCCCCATTCCCAGAACGCCGACAGTAGCCCCCGTGCCCAAGGTGCGCTCGGGCTTGGCTTCGCGGCGAAGCCAAGGGTCAAGTTCGGAGCACTGCTGGCCCCAAAAGCCTGCGGCCTCGGTTGACGCGTGGCGGTTGATTAGACGTGGGCGTCTCCGCTTCCCCATGCTGCCTCTGCAAGTGCACGACTTGACAAGTCCCTGCGACATGCAAGGAAAACCATCATTACCTGCGATCGTGGGAGACGCCGGTTGGCCTTCTCTTGGTATATATGGGGAGGGGGGCGGAGCCCCCGTCGCCCATCTCTTCCTCGCTTGCTTGCTTCTTCTTTGCTCCATTGCTTGCAGTGCCACCGATGGCGCCACGAAGGAAGTTCTCTGCCGCCGAGAAGGGGAAGGCCCCTCGCGAGGGCCCCGGTTTCCTGGCACCCAAGCGCGGTCGCGGCCGTCCGCGCAAGCACGCCGTGACCCCCGCCGTGGCCCACCGTCGAGGCGGCGCCGCGGCACGCGGAGGGGATCGTCCCAACCATGGCGGTCCAGCTGACGAGGGGGAGGCGCGCAATGGTGGCGCGGCCTCCCCGCCTGCGCTTCCATTCAGCGGAGGTGTCGCCGGAGTTCGTCGTCTGGTCGGAGAACCCGGCCGGCAACTGGCTCCAGCTTCCGCTTGTCGATGAACTGCCGGCCCCTGGTCCATGCGGTCTCTGGTTGCAGGCAGATGGTTGCTGCAGCAAGGCCTCTTGGGTCGCGGTCGAGACTTCCGCCGCGGACAACATAGCCCTGGCCCGCGGCTGGCAGACGTTCGCTCGCGCGCGCAGCCTGGGCAGGCGGTGCACGCTCCACTTCAAGTATGACGGTGGATCGACCCTCTATGTGAGGGTGTTTGGGGAAGATGGTCGCCGCGCCGGGTGCTGCCCTGAGACGAACGAAGGTGAGGAGGTGCTCGGCCTTGGTGATGATCGCGACGAGGATGAGGGCGAGCCTGCCCTCGACGGCGACCGCGTCTCTTCCAGCTACGGCGGCTCTTCCTCCGGCGACAGCTCCAGCAGCGGTGGCTACGACCAGCCGCCGCGCCATCGCGCCCGCTTCGAATGAGGCAGCGGGTCATCTCATCGCCGCGCCTCCGTGAAGCGCGAGGAGGTGTCTGGCTAGGCTCGGGGCGTCGCTAAGGGCCTGCCTCCGCGGATTGCTGCAACGCCGCTTTGTTTAGCTCTTTTTCCCTGCATCAAAAAATGAAACCAGTATGGGCCCAGAGGGGTGTGTATCGAACTGTGGTGCTTTGGTTATTGCACTGTGCGTGTTATTCCCATGCCGTGTTGTTATTTTGCGCAAAGATAACTTAACCTGGTGCGTTTGGGACGCCCTTTGCCTCACGAGGTGTCTGCGTTTGCTCAGAAACTGCAAAAAATCATTAGGGGGTGCGCTAGAGGACTTGCCGTCCGCCCAAGCCTCGACTTGGCGCTTTGTATCGCGGTACCCGAGGGGCACGGATTAGGAGAGATGCGCCAGCTTTCAGGCTCGAACGAGGGTGGCTCGCGAGAAGGCAGAGAGAAGAAAAATGCTCGCGACGGCACCTGCCTAGCCCCCTCGCGAGGTATGCGAGAGAGAGAACACGAGCAAACCAGAGCCGAAAAATGCGGTAAAAGGCTAGGGAATCAAATCAACAATGAACACCAAGAGCAACTTCGATTAAGGAAAGGCGAGCCAACTACGGAAAGCAAATGAAAAGCCGCGTCCGGCACCTAATCTAGTCTTCAAATCTTCTCACCAGCGCGGAGCTAAGTGCTGCCACTAAGCGTGGGCAAGAGCCCCAGGGCCTGAGGCCGGCGCTCCTGAGACTCCGGGGCGTGTACAGCCCCAACTCATTATTACGTGAGAGTGTCACGGGCGGCGATTCTTCACAGGCACCGGGCCTTCTTCATAGGCTCTGGGCCTTTCTTCACAGGCTCTGGGCCTTGCTTCATAGGCTCTCGGCCTTGCTTCATGGGTAGAACTTCCAGAGGTGCTGGATGTTCCAGGGTTTTGGATAGGTGTCCCTTCTTGCATCTCCAAGCGCACGACGCCAGGCCTGGAGATGTGGACGACCCTGAACGGGCCCTCCCACATGGGTGAAAGCTGGTGCAACCCTTCCCTTGAGAGGACCCGCCTCAGGACTAGGTCACCCGTCTCGAGCGTCCTGGAGCGAATGTTGCGGCAGTGGTAACGCCGCAGCGCTTGCTGGTACCTTGCCTCCCTTAATGCAGCTTCGCGACGACGTTCCTCCCCCAGGACGAGATCCATCCCCCGCATGGCGTCCTGCTGCTTTTCGTCGAACGCCAGGACCCGCGCGGAGCGATGCTTGACCTCGTGAGGGAGGACTGCTTCGGCTCTGTAGACGAGGAAGAACGGAGTCTCACCCGTTGGCTTGGTAGCGGTGGTGTGGATGAACCACATCACGGACTGGAACTCGTCGTGCCAGCCCCTGCTGCAGGCCTCCAGCTTCTTCTTGAAGGTGCTGGTCTTGAGGCCCCTCAGGACCTCTGGGTTGGCGCGCTTAGCCTGATTGTTGCTCCTGCGGTGGGCCACCGAAGCGTAGCTGATCTGCGTTCCAAGGTTAGCACAGTAGGTTTTGAAGAGGTTACTAGTAAACTGCGAGCCGTTATCTGTGATGATGCGGTTGGGGACCCCGAAGCGGCTCACGAGGCCCTTGATGAACTTGATGGCAGAGCCGGCCGGGATGGTACGGACGGCTTCCACTTCCGCCCACTTGGTGAACTTGTCGATGGCGACGTAGAGATAGCGATAGCCCCCTGGCGCCTGTGGGAACGGGCCTAAGATGTCCAGCCCCGGACTACGAACGGCCATGTGAGAGGGATGGTTTGGAGCCCCTGAGCAGGCTGATGGATTTGCTTGGCATGGAATTGGCAAGCTTCGCAGGACTTCACCAGCTTGGCTGCGTTGTTGAGCGCTGTAGGCCAATAGAATCCACTAAGGAACACCTTGCCGACGAAGGTCCGTGACGACGAGTGATGCCCGCAGTCCCCGCCGTGTATGTCAATCAGTAGCTCCCTTCCTTGATTGCTGGAGATGCAGCGCAGCGTGACATTGTTCGGCCGTTTCCTGTACAACTCGCTGTCTTGAATGCAGTATGCCGCGGCTTGACGGGCCACGCGCTCCGTGTCTGCTTCCTTATCCGGTAGCGCCCCGTGTGTCGAGTACTCCTTGAATTCCTTAGTCCAGCATTCCTCCTAGGGCTCGAGCGCCAAGAGCAGCCGAGCTCCTGAGGTCGGGACACAGGCCGGGGCTCCCGTGACCGGAGGCTATGAGAGCTCCTCCCGAGGCTGAGTAGTGCTTGAAAGGGGTGGCGTAGCTGATGGCTTGAAGAGCCGCTCCTCAAAGACACCAGGCTCTTGTGGTAGCCGCTTGGATGCTCTCCTGGCAATGTCGTCGGCTTCTTTGTTGGTGCCCCGGGGCACGTGGTGCAGCTCGAGACCTGAGAACATCTTTTCCATCTTGCGTACTTCCGCGAGGTAGGCCTCCATGTGCTCGTCCTTCGGCTCGTACACCTTGTTGGAGAAGTTGACGAGGAGTTGCGAGTCGCCTCTGACGGTAAGGCGCTTCACCCCCAGAGCTGCCGCAGCCTTCAGGCCAGCTATGAGGCCTTCGTATTCGACGATATTGTTGGAGACCTTCTCGCCGTGCTGGAAGCAGAGTTGCACGGCGTAGTAGAGCTTGTCCTGGGTGGGCGAGATGAGCACCGCTCCGGCTCCCGCGCCCTGGTACGCGAAAGCGCCGTCGAATTACATGACCCAGTCGTCTAGAGCCTCGCTCCCTGGGGAGGTGGACCGGTCCTCCCCCTCCTCTGTCAGGGCATCCATCCATTCTGCCACAAAGTCAGCGAGCGCAGCCCCCTTGATGACCCTGGTAGTGCTGAACTCTAACTGGAATGCTTGCAGCTCGATATTCCACTCAGCGACCCTTCCAGCCGAATTTGGGCTCCTGAGTACCCTCTCCAATGGGTAAGCTGAGACGACCTTGATCGGGTGCCCCTGGAAGTAGTGTCGCAGCTTGCGCGAGGCCACCAAGAGTGCGAGCAGGAGCTTCTGAGGCATGGGGTAGCATGCTCTTGCGTTTCTCAGCACGGTGCTGACGACGTACACCGGGTGTTCGACGTGGGCTGGCGCACTATCGAGGTTGGGGTCCTGCGGAGATTGGTGCATCTCCTGAGGTGGAGGGTTTCTCGAGACTTGGCTGTCCTCAGGAGCTTCTGCGACGTTGTCCTGCCGAGCTTTGTCTTCCCCACCTGATGCCTTTGCTGCATCCTCTTGACCCTGCGCCACTTCTGCTCCGGCTTGGCGCGGCGCGCCCTTGGCTTGGCGTTCCTCCCTGACCGCCACCAGTGCTGCGCTGGCGGAGTACGGGGTGGCGGCAAGGTAGAGTACCAGAGGCTCAAGAGGCCGTGGTGCCACCATCAACGGGGGGCTGGTAAGGTATTTCTTGAGGTCTTGGAAGGCCTGATCGGCCTCCGGGGTCCATTCGAACGGGCCTTTCTTCTTCATGAGCTTGAAGAAGGGTAAGGCGCGCTCTCCCAGCTTGGACATGAAACGCCCTAATGAGGTCACCCGCCCCGCTAGCTTTTGCATCTCTTTGAGGGTCTGTGGCGGGCTCATGTCCTCGATGGCCTTGATCTTCTTAGGGTTCGCCTCGATCCCCTATGGGACACGAGGAATCCCAGCAGCTTGCCGGAGGGGACACCGAACGCGCACTTCTCCGGGTTAAGCCTCAAGTTTACCCGGCGCAGGCTCTCGAAGGTTTCCTCCAAATCTTGAATCAATGTCCTCGCCTCGCGAGACTTTACCACTATGTCGTCGACGTAGGCCTCTGTGTTCCTCCCGAGCTGCCGCCCCAGGGCGATGTGCATCAACCGCTGGAAGGTGGCGCCTGCGTTGCGCAGCCCGAAGGGCATGCAGGTGTAGCAGTACACCCCACATGGTGTTAGGAAAGCTGTCTTCTCCACATCTTCCACCGCCATCTTGATCTGATGATACCCTGAGAACGCGTCCAGGAAGCACAGCAAGTCGCACTCGGCGGTGGAGTCGACAATCTGGTCGATGCGCGGGAGCGGAACGGATCTTGGGGGCAGGCTTTGTTAAGGTTGGTGAAGTCGACGCACATCCGCTCCTTCCCGCCTTTCTTTGGCACTACGACAGGGTTTGCCAGCCATTCGGGATATCGAACTTCCCGAATGGCGCCTGCCGCCTCCAGCTTGCGTGTCTCTTGGACGATGAAGGCCTGCTTCTCAGTGGACTGCCGTCTGGCTCGCTGTTTCACGGGGCGTATGTTGGGGCATACCCTTAGATGATGCTGGATCACCTCTCTCGGGACCCCTACCAGCTGATTGGGCTCCCACGCGAATATCTCCTTGTTCGCGCGCAAGAACCTCACCAAGGCTTCTTCTTGTCCCGGGTCAAGGCCGGCTCCTATGGTGAAGGTGGCCCCCGAAGACCCGTCCTCGTTGACCGGCACCTGCTTGGTTTCCGCCTTGTCTTGGGTGAACAACTGCTTCTTCTTGGTAGGCGCGGCCTCCTTGGCCTCGTGGGTACCGGCGCCGGCCGGCTGTGCTGCTGCCGCGGTCTTGAAGGCGAGCCTAAGCGCCGTCACGTCCTCCTTTGTGTCCCCCTTGATGGTGAGGACGCCCTTGCTTCCTGGCATCTTCATGAGGTTGTAGGCCGGATGGGTCGCCGCCATGAACTGAGCGAGAGCTGGGTACCCGAAGATGGCGTTGTATGGGAGACCGATGCGGGCGATGTCGAAGTCCACCAGCTCAGTGCGGTAGTTGTCGCGTGTGCCAAAGGTGACAGGGAGGCGGATCTGCCCCAGAGAGTGGGCAGCTCCACCACCCACTCCCGAAAAGGGCTTGCTGAGGTTGAGCCGCTCGAGCGGCACGTGGAGAAGGCTGAAGGCTTCTACGGAGAGCAAGTTGAGGCCGGCACCGCCGTCGATGAGGGTCTTGGTGACGGCCACGTTGCAGATGGTGGGCATGCAGAGCATTGGGAGCATGCCGGAGCCGGCGGTGGAGCCAGGGTGGTCTTCTGAGCCGAAGGTGAGGTTGGCCTCTGGGGCAGCCCAACTTGGCGGAGCCCCCGGGCGCTTGGAGGTGGCCCCGATCTGACGGAGGAACGGTTTGACGTGGCGATCTGAAGGCGGTGCTTGAGAGCCGCCCAGCAGGTCTGCGACTGCATGGTGTGCTGGCACCGCGTAGCGATCGATGAAGAGGTCACGGAGTTCCCCCCAGGAAGCCACTATGGATCCCGGGGGGTTGAGCAGCCAGGTGCGCGGCTCGCCGGCAAGGGCCATGGGGAACCAGTTGGCCTTGATCTTGTCGCCGCCTCCGGCTTCGAGGACAGCCTCCCCATACGCCAGCAGGAACGGCGTCGGGTCTGCCGCACCGTCGTAACGCGGCGGCATCTCTGGCTTGAACTTGGTCGGCCACCGCACTCGGCGTAGGGCGGGGGCCAGGGCTCGGTACCCAGATGCCCCGCTGTCGACGTAGGTCGCGGAGGTGGATGGCGGGGCACCCGCCATGGGAGCGAAGTGCGGCGGCATGGGGCGCAGGTTGGTGGAGAGGAGCTCCGGCGCACCCCTACCTGGCGCTTGATGTGTCAGATGTGGGGTTCCGGCAAACCCTTAAGGTTCGAACACTGGGGTGCGCGCGAAGTCTTTCCCTCCTACTGATCTACGCCCTAGCTCGCTAAGATCTCGTGGACGAACTCGATGAACTCGCAACACAGAAAGACACGAGGTTTATACTGGTTCGGGCCACCGTTGTGGTGTAATACCCTACTCCAGTGTGGTGGTGGTGGATTGCCTCTAGGGCTGATGATGAACAGTACAAGGGAAGAACAGCCTCCTGACATTGAGGTGTTCTTGTGGGTAGGCTCTCGATCGGGTTGGATCAAGCTAAGACGAGATGAGATGCGTCTACTATGGTGGCTAGCTCTACTTGTATAGGCCCTGGTCCTCTTCCCAAATATCGAGCGGGAAGGGAGCCAACAACGGCGGGCAAATTTGAAGGGGGACAGCTAGTACAAGCTATCCTGACAAAAGCGGTCTTCGCGTGCGAAAAGCTCTGGTGGTGACGCCGTCTTGGGCTCCACAATGACCTCCGTCTTGCCGTCCTCCTGGTCTTGGTCTCGTTGCACCAATATAGCAACGTTTCCCTGATGCCTCGGTACTCTTCGCCTGCGCTGGCCTCCTTAGCACCAAAGAGGAAATAAGGACGCTGCGCGCGTTGGCGCTCGCCTGGTGTCGTTCGTCATGGCTCACGTCACGAGAGCCTCATGAGGTTTGCCCTGCCTTGATATCTCCGCTCCTCGTGAGCCTGCCTGGTTAGGCCACTCCAGAGGAGGTCTTGTGTCGTCCGCCTCGCGAGGCTCGGACCCTCACGAGGGTCTTGGATGCCTTGTTGATGAAGATGGGTCGTACGGCCTGCTGGCTTAGCCACGCTATGGGCCGCAGGCAGGCAAGTCTGGGGACCCCCGTTCCCAGAACGCTGTCAGAGGTGGGCCGAGGAGGCCACAACCCACCAGGGAGCGCCAGGGGGGCCTGGCGCGCCCAGGTGGGTTGTGCCCACCTTGTAGCCCTCTCTGGTGTTTATTGGCTCCAGTATTTCTTAAATATTCCATAAAAAATGCTCGTGGAGTTTCAGCTCATTTGGAGTTGTGCAGAATAGGTGGCCTGACGTAGCTTTTTCAGGTCCAGATTTCCAGCTGCCAGAATTCTCCCTCTTGTTGTGTACCTTGCAAATTATGAGAGAAAAGGCATTAGAATTACTCCAAAAAGCATTATTATGGATAAAAACATTGTAAATAACAGTAAGAAAACATGATGCAAAATGGAAACCGAAACCGAAAACATGTCCACATGCTTTGAGAGAGGGGTGTTGATAAAAACAAAATACGGACATAGAAGCATCATGTTGATCATTATAACAACAACAAAATTAAACATAGGACTTTTATCATACAACTTTTATCATACACTTCTCATGAATAAGTAATAGTTCATCACACAATCGAAGTATAAAGCAAAACTCTATTAGAAACCAACAAACTATGCTCTCAGTCAACTTTGCAACAACAATTCATCATCTTTTCAGGAAGGGTCCCATGTCGGAGCCTTTAGGCAAGTCCACATACTCAACCATCATATAGTCTTCTATGATTGCTAACACTCACCTTGTACACATGAGCAAAATGTTTCAATCGGACACATAGAAACATAGGGGCTTATAGTTTCGCCTCCCAACATACTCACCTCAAGGGTGATGTCAAAAATAATAACTCATGCTATCTATATTCAACTGGACATATGTGCCTAGATTTTCCTCACCACATGATGCTTGCCAAAAGAGAAAAATATAAAGGAATAGAAGGAAAACTTTGATTTTTGCATAAAAGTAAATACATAAAAGTAAAAGATAGGCCCTTCGCAGAGGGAAGCAGAGGTTGCCATGCGCTTATTTGTTTGCGTGCTCAACCTCTTAGTGCAAAAGAACGTCACGTTATATTCCCCTTAAGATGACAACCTTTATTATGCAATCCGTCGCTTTTATTCTTTGTTATCCAAGTTCGTGGAACGCTCAATTTTCTCTTACACTAAAAGATCTCGCATATTTAGAAGAAATTTTTATTGCCTTTTTGCACCGATGACAACTTAATTTAGGGATCTTGTTCAATCCCTAGGTAGGTATGGTGGACACTTGAAAAAGATTTGGGTTTAAGGGTTTTTGGATGCACAAGTAGTATCTCTACTTAGTGCGGAATTTTTGGCTAGCAAAGATAGGGGGCAAGCATCACATGATAAAGGATCTATGACAATATGACTTCTATGTGAATATGAACATACATAAACAATTACGTTGTCTTCCTTGTCCAACGTCAACAATTTTGGCATATAATATTTTGATGAGGGCTCACAATCACAAAAGATTTCTAGGATAGTATATTTATATGTGAATCTTCCCTTCCCTTATTAATTCTTTCATGAGTTGCATCACTGACCAATGCTATGTTTGTCAATCTCTAATAAAATTTTCTTACTTATACTTTTCCTTATATGGAGCTATCACCTACCATAGGATTAGTATATGATCTTATTGATTTATTTCCTTTCTTTTGTTTGCTTTCTTTCTCTTTTTCTTTTCTTTATTTGCAACATGAAAGTAAAGAAAGTAAAAACTCGAACTAAATTTATTATATAATTTGAACACAATAACAATGATAGATCACTAAGCAAACTCTCAAAGAAGAAAAGATCGAACTAAACTTTATTCATCTAAGCAAAAGATTGAACTAAGATAAGTAAAAGCAAAAAGATAGTGGGATGATACGATACTGGGGCACCTCCCCCGATCTTGGCGGAAGCCAAGGGGAGTGCCCATACCCGATACTCAGTTCTCCTTTGGTGGTGAAGAAGGTGATGAAGCGATCCTGTCCTTAAGGGTCAAGAGATCCTGCAGCCGACGGATGACGCTCTGGAGATGGATAATATGCTCTTGATGCAGAATGTTTTCGCGGGTGAGATACTTATTTTTATATGCGAACTATTTCAATGACGCGAAAAGCTTCAATCTCAGCAGGGGTAAGATGAGTAAGGTAGGGCTTAAGGATATCTTCCTCCTCCTCCTCGGCCAGCAGTGCTTGTGCTGTCACCGGGGATGAATGTATGGTAACTTCCTTGCCCTTGTCTCCCTTGATGGCGTCCGTAGGCTCCTCCCGCTTTGTCTCGATCTTCATCAGGGAAGCATCTTCTTCCATGTGGTTGGAGGAGCGGGAAGACATTATGCTTAGCTTGATAAATCTGACGGGGAACAGCAAGAAAAGAGAACAAGGGATTTTCTCCGCGATACGGTGGTTAACAGGTTTGGGAAGTATATATAGATTTTTTATCTTGGAGGACAAGCATATGGAAGAAAAACGGACTACGGAAGGTGTCCTAGGTGGGCACAACCCACCTGGGCACGCCAGGCCTGGCGCGCCCTGGTGTCCTGTGCTCACCAGGGGACGCTTCCTGGAAGTTTCTTTATTTCCAAAATTCTAAAATATTCCAACACTGACAAAAAATATTTTTGCTGATTTTTTGGAGTCCGTTTACTTACCGTATCACGTACCTCCTTATTTTGACGATTCTGGAGTGTTCCGGAAGGACTCTTTTATGTGCTCTTCCGGTGTCAAAGTTTGGATAATATTATTTTCAACGTTAATGGGCGTACCCGAGATATAATGCTTTATTCGTTGCCCATTGACAACCTTCGGAATTATTTATTTTGATGGATCCAGACCGGTAAACCTACTCGATGACATATGGGCCTTCCCATTTCGAGAGGAGCTTTCCTGCAAAAAATCTAAAATGAGAGTTGTACAAAAGAACATATTCTCCAACTTTAAACTCACGCTTTTGGATTCTTCTGTCATGCCAGTTTTTAACTTCTTCTTTGAATAACTTTGCATTTTCATAAGCTTGGGTTCTCCATTCATCTAGAGAGCTAATATCAAATAACCTCTTTTCACCAGCAAGTTTGAAATCATAGTTGAGCTCTTTGACTGCCCAATATGCTTTATGTTCTAACTCAAGAGGCAAATGACAAGCTTTTCCATCATACCCATAGGATTTTTATATGATGTTCTATAAGCCCAAAGTGCATCACCTAATTTCTTAGACCAATTCTTCCTGGACCTATTGACAGTCTTTTGCAAAATTAACTTTATTTATCTATTGCTAAGTTCAACTTGACCACTAGATTGAGGATGATAAGGTGATGCAATTCTACGGTTAACATCATACTTGGCAAGCATTTTACGGAAAGCACCATGAATAAAGTGTGAACCACCATTAATAGGCGTACCTGAGATATAATGCTTTATTCGTTGTCCATTGACAACCTTCGGGTTAGTACCTTCGGAATTATTTATTTTGAAGGCACTGGACCGATAAACCTCCTTGATGACATATGGGCCTTCCCATTTCAAGAGGAGCTTACCTGCAAAAAATGTAAAAAGAGAGTTGTACAAAAGAACATATTCTCCGACTTTAAACTCACGCTTTTGGATTCTTTTGTCATGCCATCTTTTAACTTTCTCTTTGAATAACTTTGCATTTTCATAAGCTTGGTTCTCCATTCATCTAATGAGCTTATATCAAATAACCTCTTTTGACCAGCAAGTTTGAAATCATAGTTAAGTTCTTTAAATGCCCAATATGCTTTATGTTCTAAATCAAGAGGCAAACGATAAGCTTTTCCATAAACCATTTTATAAGGAGACATGCCCATAGGATTTTATATGTTGTTCTTTAAGCCCAAAGTGCATCATCTAATTTCTTAGACCAATTCTTCCTGGACCTATTGATAGTCTTTTGCAAAATTAATTTTATTTCTCTATTGCTAAGTTCAACTTGACCACTAGACTAAGGATGATAGGGTGGTGCAATTCTATGGTTAACATCATACTTAGCAAGCATCTTACGGAAAGCACCATGAATAAAGTGTGAACTACCATCAGTCATTAAATATCTAGGGACTCCAAACCTTGGGAAAATAACATCCTTAAGCATTTCAATAGAGGTGTTGTGATCAGCACTACTGGTTGGAATAGCTTCTACTAATTTAGTAACATAATCAACAGTAACAAAAATATGTGTATACCCATTAGAGGAAGGGAAAGGTCCCATGTAATCAAATCCCCAAACATCAAATGGTTCAACAGCAAGAGAATAGTTCATAGGCATTTCTTGGCGCTTACCAATATTACCTATTCTTTGGCATTCGTCACAAGATGAGACATACTTACGAGCATCCTTGAAGAGAGTAGGCCGATAAAATCCAGACTGCAATACCTTGTGGGCAGTTCTATCTCCAGCATGATGCCTCCATAAGCTTCGGAGTGACATTTCCGTAGGATTTGTAATTGTTCATGCTCAGGTACACAACGTCTAATACCATCTACTCCTTCTTTATAAAGAAGTGGGTCATCCCAAAATTAATGTCTTAACTCATAGAAGATTTTTTCTTATGTTGATAAGTAAAGCTAGGAGGTAAATATTTAGCAACGATGTAATTAGCATAGTCAGCATACCAAGGAGTACTATTAGCAACATTTATTGCAGCTAACTGCTCATCAGGAAAACTATCATCATTAGGAAGTGGGTCATCAAGCACATTTTCAAGCCTAGACAAGTTATCAGCTATGGGGTTCTCAGCTCCTTTTCTATCAATGATATGTAAATCAAATTCTTGTAACAAGAGAACCCAACGAATAAGTGTAGGTTTAGCATCTTTCTTCTCCATAAGATATTTAATAGCAGCATGGTCTGTGTGAACAGTTACTTTGGAATCAACAATATAAGGTCTAAACTTATCACAAGCAAACACCACTGCTAAGAATTCTTTTTTAGTAGTAGCATAATTTCTTTGAGCACTGTCTAGAGTTTTACTAGCATAATGAATAACATTCAATTTCTTATCAACTCTTTGTCCTAGAACAGCACCCACAGCATAATCGCTAGAATCGCACATAATTTCAAAAGGCAAGTTCCAAGCAGGTGGTTGACAATATGTGCAGTAATTAAGGCTTTCTTGAGTGTTTCAAAGGCTTCAAGACAATCATCATCAAAAACAAAAGGAATATCCTTTTGCAAAATATTAGTAAGAGGCCTAGAAATTTCAGAAAAGTCTTTAATGAACCTCCTATAGAAACCAGCATGACCTAGGAAACTACGAATACCTTTGATATCCTTAGGACATGGCATTTTCTCAATTGCATCAACCACAGCTTGGTCCACTTCAATACCTCTTTCAGAAATTTTATGACCCAAGACAATGCCTTCATTAACCATAAAGTGGCACTTCTCCCAATTCAAGAAAAGATTTGTTTGTTCACATCTCTGCAAAACTCGATCAAGATTGCTTAAACAATCATCAAAAGACTTCCCATAAACAAAAAAGTCATCCATGAAAACCTCGACAATCTTTTCAAAAAAGTCAGAGAATATAGCCATCATGCATCTTTGAAAGGTGGCAGGTGCATTACACAAACCAAAAGGCATACGTCTATAAGCATAGGTTCCAAAAGGACAAGTAAAAGTAGTCTTTTCTTGATCAGGTTGAGAAACAGGTATTTGTGAAAAGCCAGAATATCCATCAAGGAAGCAAAAGTGTGTGTGTTTAGATAATATTTCAAGCATTTGATCAATAAAAGGCAGAGGGTAATGATCTTTCCTAGTTGCTTTGTTTAATTTTCTGAAATCAATTACCATTCTATAGCATGTAACAATTCTTTGTGGAATAAGTTCATTCTTATCATTAGGAACAACAGTTATACCTCCTTTCTTAGGGACACAATGAACATGACTTACCCATCTACTATCAGCTATGGGAGAGATTATACCTGCTTCCAAAAGTTTTAATATTTCCGTTCTTACCACCTCTTTCATCTTCGGATTTAATCGACGTTGGTGATCAACAACGGGCTTAGCATCAGGTTCCATATTAATTTTGTGCTGACACAGAGTGGGACTAATGCCTTTTAAATCATCAAGAGTATATCCAATAGCAGCTCGGTGCTTCCTTAGAACTTTTAATAATATTTCTTCTTCATGTTCTGAACGGTTAGCACTAATAATAACAGGATATATCTTCTTTTCATCGAGATAAGCATATTTCAAAGTGTCTGGCAATTGCTTTATTTCAAACACAGGGTCACCTTTAGGTGGAGGAGGACCTCCGAGAGTTTCAATAGGCAAATTGTGTTTAAGCACAGGACGTTGTTCAAAGAAAATATTATCTTTTTCATTTCTTTAATGCATATGTAAATCATTCTCATGGTCTAGCAAGTATTGTTCTAAAGGATCAGTAGGTGGCAGAACAATAGAAGCAAGACCAATTAATTCATCCTTACTACACTGGTGCGCGTCCGACCTAAACAAACGGTTTTTAACCCCTTTCCGCGACGGCATCTGGAACTGTCACCAAGTGAGTGTGGGCGATAGGGGGGTCCTTCCCACACGACCCAGAAACCGTCGGGGATATGCCCTCCTGGCACACACGTTCAGCAAAATTAGGTCGTGTGCGACCGGCGAGCGCATAAATACGAAAATACGTACAGTATAGCTAAAAATACAATTATAAGGCAAAATTGTTTCTGGTCGGAAGTACATCCCAAACAGTCAGTCGCCGCTAAACGTTTCCGTTCGTATGTACATCCCACACAGTCGCTCCAAGGAAAACATTTGCGCAAGGTGGCGTAACGCAAACAGTTTTGGAGAGAATGTCGTGTGTGATTGTTCATTGATCCAACACGGTTTATTCCTAGAAACTGTGGGCGTTGCCTGAGGTCATCGCCCATGGTGGTTTCTCATTAACCGTTTGCAATAGGAAAACCCAATTAGCAAGCTAATTGGCCAATTAGCGGGCTAATTACCCTATTATTAATAATCCATTTACTAATCTAATTGACATTCATATTAAGAGCATAATATATTCCATTTCCATATTAGGATTTCATAATTGAAGTACATCAGAGTACAACATGATATAGTTTCAGCACTAAGCTACCCCATTACACAACTGCACCAGCAGCAAGTTTCACATGCAACATCTAGAACCTTTCGAAATTAGCATCTTAGACGGTACATAGAGAGATGCATCTCATCTGGAAAACTGCTGAAGCGGAAGGCGAATGTTGAGCCTTCATTCATGTTGAAGGTCTTTGCAACTTTAGGCCAGTGCCTGTGGATGATTGATCGTCCATCCTTCGACCTCTTCAGGAATAATTCAATATTGAACCGTGGGTGTTGTATGAAAACTTTCCTCGCCTCCTGACCACAGAGGTGGTTTGAGAGGTAATCATCAGTTAAGATTGAAAACAAGGATGTGCATAAATATCTTCTCTATATTGGAAATGGGGCAAAGGAATGCAAAAAGGCAAGGTATAATAGTTAGTACCATCTTGTAAACCTCAGTGCTTCCCATTGTTTCCCTGCAAGACATATAAGGTAGTTAGTCATCAGGTTAAGTAAGGGTTCGCATGCTATCAGTAAAATATGTTGATGATAAATAAGCACATTGCAGATTCATCAGATTAATTCAAGCCACATGGAAAACCCATTTATCCAAACCAAGCATGATTAAGAACTAGGAAATATAGCACTTGTATATGTTTCTCATGTATTAAGTGCAGCCAAATCCGATTTATTCCTCACATGGTATACAATAACAGAATGCAGCCACAGCAATTGAACATTGCATTGCAGAATTGAACCAAGCAGTTAACTAAACACCACAACAAATGAACCAAACGTTAATTGAGCACCACATTGCACAATATAACATACTCCTAATAAAAGATCAGACAGTTAACCAAACCAAGCATGCTTAACAAATTGGAAATATAGCAATTGTATTTGCTTCTCATGTATTTAGTACAGCCAAATTCGATTTATTCCTCTTATGGTATACAATAACAGAATGCAACCACAACAATTGAACATCGCATTGCAGAATTGAACCAAGCAGTTAACTAAACACCACAACAAGTGAACCAAGCCACAACCAATGAACCAAGCAGTTAACTAAACACCACAACAAGTGAACCAAGCCACAACCATTGAACCAAGCAGTTAAGTAAACATCAATTGAACAATATAACATACTCCTAATAGAAGATCAGACAGATAACCAAACCAAGCATGCTGAACAACTTGGAAATATTGCACTGTCGGTGCACAAAAGTAGGGGTCCCTTTTTTGCACCCCTTTACTTGTGCGCGGGCAGTCGCAGCCCCACGCCCCTAGCCACGCTTGGCGAGGCAGAGGAAGCAAATGCACAAGACGACCAGACCAACGCCCAGCCAGAAACACAAAGAGCAGAAGGGCGAGGTGGACTCCCCCGGCAAGGCCCTTGCCGGGGTGGCCTCCACAGCCCCGGCAAGAGCCTTGCCGGGGCAACTCGCCCAACGCCAGTAGGGCTGCCACCCTTGAGCCTGAGAGTTCCGACGCCCTCAACCACACTAGAACCAAAGCTCGGGAGGCGCCTCCGTGGTGGCATGGAGATCTTTGTGAAGACCAAGAGCATACATGACAAGATAAATAACCAGAAGATGAAGATCCTCGGCAAGATCCTTGCCAAGGATACCCACGTGACCCCCGGCAAGCCCCTTGCCGGGGACGGTCATGAGGCCACGGCAAGACCCTTGCCAGGGCCCCGGCAAGACTCTTGCCGAAGACATCCGCGGGGCCGCAGCCAGGCCCACATCTGCCAAAGCTCCGCCGCCGTTCCCATGCAGCTGCCAGCCCACCAACTAGGCGAACACCTGCGTGGCGACGTGCGGCCTCTAGGCCAACTCAGCAAGCACCTGCGTGGTGGCATGCAGATCTTCGTGACGGCTCTGCCACCGCACCAACTCAACAGCCAGCCAGCCAGCGTGGCACTACCCGGCTCGTCAGTTCGGACACGCGTTAAAGCCAGGCAAGGCGGCGACCGCTGGGACGAGCTTCCTTGCCGTCCCCGATAAAGCAAGAAGGGCACGTCGGCAGTGCATTAAATGTGTTTGTCCTTCGATGCCAGAGGATAGACTCGACCACTGTATAACTTTCCACCTCATGTGTGCCACTTTGGCAGCCCCTTTGTCTATAAAAGGAGGCCCGCGGCGTAATGGGAGAGGCTTCAGACTTTTTGGACCCTGCACGCCTTGTAGCTAGTCCAAGAACACCAGACAAACAGAAACCAGCAGGAGTAGGGTATTACGCGTCACTCGCGGCCCGAACCTGGATAATTCCCCCGCGTTGATCTCTCAATCCCGCTCTTTCCACAGCCCCGCGCCCGCCAACCGTAGCAAAAGGGATTCCTCGTGATCCCATAGGTGTCGTTTCCCCTGACATCTTTGGCGCGCCAGGTAGGGGGCGCAAGCTTTGAAAATCTGGTTTGAAGGTTAGCACACCGACTTTGGCATCCTCATGGTAGCCAGCTTCATGGTGATCCTGCAGGCGATGTTGGCGAGGCGACTGATCCAGAGGTTTTCGCCGGCCACGTAATCCTCGTGGTTGGCGGGATCGTTCCTCTGCAGCTTCTTCTCGTCCTCCAGGGCCTTGGTCAGGGTCTCTTCCCGAGCCCTGGCCTCTGAATTAATCCCCTCAAGACCCTCCAGCTTCAGCTTTAGGTCCTTGATGGAGTCGTTGGCCTTGGAGAGCAGCTCGGCCTTGCCGAGGATTGCGGCTTGCGCCTCCACCGCCGTTGAGCGTGTCCTTCTCCTTCGCCAACCCCAGGACCTGTTCCTTCAGCCCATCCCACTCCACCTCCAGCTCCTTCACCTTGCCGGCATGGACCTGGGCCTGAGCATTGAGTGCCTCCTTGTGCCTCTGCTCCAGCTCCTGGGTCTGCTGCACGGCAAGCTTCTTGACCTCCTCATCCTTGCCGCGAAGGGTGGCGGTGAGCGCCTCCTCACGAGCAGCAAGGTCCTCCTCCTGGGAGTTCAGCTCGGCCTGGTGCTGGTGCCGAGCGGCCTCGTCCTTGGCGGCCTGTTCCTTCGCCGCCTCCTGGCCTTTCTCGACATCGGCCTGCAGTAGGATAAGCTCCTGTTTGCGCTCAGCCAGCAGATCCTGGGCAAGCTTCAGTTCCTCGTGGGCCTGGCAGAACCAGGCCTGCGTCTCAGCGACGCGCCCCGCGAGATCCGCCTCCGCCCTATCCACCGCCGCCATCCTGGACTTTGCCTTGTCCACGCGGGCACGATGAAGCGCCTAGGTCCTCTTGGGAACCGCCGCCACCAGCGCTCGGTTCGTCAACAACCTCAAGCCCGGCGGCGGCGAGCACCTCGTCATCGAACACCTCCCCCTCGGTGGGCGCCCTAGTGCTCGCCGTCCCTGGGAGGTGGACGAACAGGTCATCGCTCACCTTCACGTACTTACCCGAGCCAGAGGCAGCGGAGGAGGAAGGTTGGTTGTCAACCACCCTTCCCCGACAACTGCCTTGCTGGCCTCCTCGGCAGCGGCCCTGCCGGCGTCCCTGGCAGGCCCCTTGGTGGCCTCTTCGGCGGCAGTCTTGGCGGCCTCCTCGGTGGCGATCTTGTCCGCCTCGGCCTCGGCGCCCCTGGCGACCTAGTCGATGACAGTATCGATGTTCTCCTGGTCCATCGAGGAAGCGCCTAGGTGCCAAGAAGGAGAATGAGGCAGAGCCAAGATCAAAGTTCAATAAAAAGAAGAAGAAAGAACAGGGACGGGAAGCAAGCGAACTTACCAGCACCAGGCTGGGAAGAAGTGGCGCCCTCCGCGGCAACATTCGTTGCTGGGGTAGGACCACCGGCACCCAAGTTCGTCTCCTCCTCCTCCTCCTCCTCCATAAGCGTGGGCTCGGTGGTGGATGCCCTTGCCGGGGACGCCCCTCGGGGCAGCGGAGTCGAGGGGGGCCGTGTTTGGGGTGGCCCTCAGCAGCACCTCCAGCTGTCGTTCTTCTCCTACAAACCCGGCAAGATCAGCGTTAAAGACTCACACCCCAAAGTTCGCCAATGGAGGAGTAAGTGATGAGCTTACACTGGGCTGAAGCGGGGGCAACGCCGGGGGCTGTTGTCCGGGCTGCTATCCACCAGCAACGGCGCGAAGTACCCACCGGGGGCTTGTCGCCCGTCGAGGCCTTGGCCCTCTTCGCCACCCTCTTCGCCAGCGTCTCCACGTCCCTATGAAGATGACACCAAATCAAAGACGGATAACATTGGAGTGACGGCAGGAGATGATGCGGGGGGCGAAATACTTACTCTTCCTCCACCTCCTCCTCCACTAGCTTCCTCTTCCTCGCCGGGCTGAAAGATCCGAGGTCAAACTTGGCCTCCAAGGTGCTGCCCGAAGGGGAAGGAGATGGGGTCTGGTACCGCTTGGACAAGGAGGAAGCAGTCGCCTTTCTCTTCGCCACCGCGGCCTTCATTGCCCTCGTCTCGCGCACGAGCTGCTCCTGGGGCGGCTGCTGAGGGAGTCCTGGGCTAAGGGGTCCTCGGGCGTCCGGACTGTTGGACATGGGCCGGACTAATGGGATGTGAAGATACAAGACCGAAGACTCTCTCCCGTGTCTGGATGGGACTCTCCCTAGCGTGGAAGGCAAGCTTGGCGACCAAATATGAAGATTCCTTTCTCTATAACCGACCTTGTGCAAACCTAGTCCCCTCCGATGTCTATATAAACCGGAGGGCTTAGTCCGGAAAGGGATATAGTCATACAGGCTAGACTTTTAGGGTTTTAGCCATTACGATCTCGTGGTAGATCAACTCTTGTAATACTCATATTCATCAAGATCAATCAAGCAGGAAGTAGGGTATTACCTCCATAGAGAGGGCCCGAACCTGGGTAAACATTGTGTCCCTGTCTCCTGTAACCGTCGACCTTAGACGCACAGTTCGGGATCCCCTACCCGAGATCCGTCGGTTTTGACACTGACATTGGTGCTTTCATTGAGAGTTTCGCTGTGACGTCCCCGAAAGGTTTGATGGCTTCTTCAATCATCAACAACGATGCTGTCCAAGGGGAAACATTCCTCCCCGGATAGATCTTCGTGTTCGGCGGCTTCGCACTGCGGGCCAACTCGCTTGGCCGTCTGGAGCAGATCGATAGCTACGCCCCTGCCCGTTAGGTCAGATTCGGGAGCTTGAACTACGTCGCGGACATCCGCAGAGACTTGATCTTCGACGGATTCGAGACGACGGCAGTCGCTCCCCTTCATCACAATGAACGTGACTTAAATCTATCATCGGGCCATAACCAGGAAATTGCATTGGTAACCGCTCTGGCCTTAGATCCGGAGCAGATCACGCTATCCGAGGACAGGAAGCTCAACCCCGCCCCGGAAGCCGCAGATTCCGTGGCGTTGGAGCCGCACACAAACCTATCCTCGGGTAATGTATGTGTCACCGGAACCTCGGACTCGTTCCCGGCTATAAGTTCCGAATCATGTGCGTCCGCGTATGTCGAGCAGGATCGGTCATCGATCGCCGAATTCAGCACCGTGGACATCTTCCGGCACTCGCCTTTAGGCGACGTGCTGAACTCATTAAAAAATCTATCCTTAGCGGGGGACTCACAGCCAAACTATATCCGGTTCGAACTGGAGGCTGATGACGGGGAATTTTGCTTCCCACCCGCCACCCACTACATAGCCACTGTCGAGGTCTTAACCGACATGCTCGATTACGGCTCCTAAGACATCGACGGTATGGACGACGATGCAGATGAGGAGCATGGCCAAAACCCGCCGTTTACCGGACGCTGGACGGCCACTTCTTCGTACGATGTATACTTGGTGGATACACCTAAAGAGAATAACGGCGAGGACAAGGAAAATCCAGTTGAGGATGAGCCTCCTAAGACACAACCAAAGTGCCGGCGTCAGCGGCGCCGCTCTAAATGCCGCCGCAGCAAAGATAGCAACACCGACACAGGAGACGATAACACTCCGGACGGTGCCGAAAACAGAGAAGATCCCGACGAACAAACAGCCGAACAGGACGATCGGGAAGATGGGCAAGTTAGCCCTGATGAACAGGCCATAGACGACGACTCGGAGGGCAGCACTTATCTTACACTCTCCAAGGATGAGACGAGCCTTGGCAAAGAGGATTTTATCGTGCCTGAGGAACCTCTCAAGCAAGAGCGCTTCAAGCGCCAGCTAATAGCCACTGAAAGGAGCCTGAAAAAGAAGAAGCAACAACTTCAAGCTAACCAAGACCTGCTCAATGACAGATGGACTGATGTCCTAGCAGCCGAAGAATACGGCCTTAAGCGCCCAGCCAAAAGTTACCCAAAGCGCAAATTGCTACCCGAGTTCGATGATGAGGCACCGAAGCCCGTACCATCATCGCGCAATGCGGCTGACCGACCACCACGCGGTCGGGATAAAGCGGCAACTCAAGCGGAACACCAGCCCGCCCCACCTCGCCGTAAAGGCAGAGATAAAGCAGCTCGGAGTTATACATATGACCTTCGGCAGGAACTGGACAGTAGAGCAGGACATACCAGATCAATCTACGGATTGCGAGGACGTGCCTGATACGTCTCCAACGTATCTATAATTTTTTATTGTTCCATGCTATTATATATTCTGTTTTGGATGTTTAATGGGATTTATTATACACTTTTATATTATTTTTGGGACTAACCTATTAACCGGAGGCCCAGCCCAAATTGCTGTTTTTTTGCCTATTTCAGTGTTTCGAAGAAAAAGAATATCAAATGGAGTCCAAACGGAATGAAACCTTTGGGAACGTGATTTTCGGAATAAACGTGATCCAGAGGACTTGGAGTGGACGTCAAGCAATCAACGAGGAGGCCACGAGGCAGGGGGCGCGCCTACCCCCGTAAGTGTGCCCTCCACCCTCGTGGGCCCCTCGTGGCTCCACCGACCTACTTCTTCCTCCTATATATACCTACGTACCCCCAAACCATCAGCAGAGGAGCCAAATCCCTATTTCCACCGTCACAACCTTCTGTACCCGTGAGATCCCATCTTGGGGCCTTTTCAGGCGCTCCGCCGGAGGGGGCATTGATCATGGAGGGCTTCTACATCAACAGCATAGCCTCTCCGATGATGTGTGAGTAGTTTACCTCAGACCTTCGGGTCCATAGTTATTAGCTAGATGGCTTCTTCTCTCTCTTTGGATCTCAATACAAAGTTCTCCTCGATTCTCTTGGAGATCTATTCGATGTAATCTTATTTTGCGGTGTGTTTGTCGAGATCCGATGAATTGTGGGTTTATGATCAAGATTATCTATGAACAATATTTGAATCTTCTTTGAATACTTTTATGTATGATTGGTTATCTTTGCAAGTCTCTTCGAATTATCAGCTTGGTTTGGCCTACTAGATTAATCTTTCTTGCAATGGGAGAAGTGCTTAGCTTTGGGTTCAATCTTGCGGTGCTCGATCCCAGTGACAGTAGGGGAAACGACACGTATTGTATTGTTTCCATCGAGGATAAAAAGATGGGGTTTATATCATATTGCATGAGTTTATCCCTCTACATCATGTTATCTTGCTTAAAGCGTTACTCCGTTCTTATGAACTTAATACTCTAGATGCATGCTGGATAGCTGTCGATGTGTGGAGTAATAGTAGTAGATGCAGGCAGGAGTCGGTCTACTTGTCACGGAAGTGATGCCTATATACATGAGCATACCTAGATATTCTCATAACTATGCTCAATTCTATCAATTGCTCGACAGTAATTTGTTTACCCACCATAATACTTATGCTCTTGAGAGAAGCCACTGGTGAAACCTATGGCCCCCGGGTCTATTTTCCATCATATTAATCTTCCGTCAGCAAGTTATTTCTATTACCGTTTATTTTGGCAATCTTTACTTTTAATCTTTATTATGAAAATACCAAAAATATTATCTTATTATCTCTATCAGATCTCACTTTTGCAAGTGGCCATGAAGGGATTGACAACCCCTTTATCGCGTTGGTGTCAAGGCTCTTATTTGTTTGTGTAGGTACGAGGGACTTGAGCGTGGCCTCCTACTGGATTTATACCTTGGTTCTCAAAAACTGAGGGGAATACTTACGCTACTTTGCTGCATCACCCTTTCCTCTTCAAGGGAAAACCAACGCAGTGCTCAAGAGGTAGAAAGAAGGATTTCTGGCGCCGTTGCCGGGGAGTCTACGCACAAGTCAAGACATACCAAGTACCCATCACAAACTCTTATCCCTCGCATTACATTATTTGCCATTTGCCTCTCGTTTTCCTCTCCCCCACTTCACCCTTGCCGTTTTATTCACCCTCTTTTCCCTTCGCCTCCTTTTGCTTGCCTCTTGTTGCTTGTTGCCCTTATGGCCCTGCCTAGCTTTGGTGATCTTCACCTTAAAAGGTTGGAAGAGATTGAAAGCAACGTCAGAAGTTTTATGACTTTACAATTTGAGCATAATAATTTCTTTAGAAACAAGCTTAGGGAACAAAAAGGCTTTATGGAGTACATGAATACAGAGCTTGATGATATATCTAAGGAATTCTATGGTTTGAAATCACAGATTGCTCATCTTGAAAAATTAATAGCTGAAATTCGGATAAGCAAGCCACCTATTAAATCTTTGTTTTGCAATATGAATCTTGATAATGATGGGACTAGAGATGAGTCAACTTTAGTTAGAAGGCGTCCCAAAAATTCGGAGTTTTTAGATCTTGATGCAAAAATTGCGAAAATTGGGATTGAAGATGTTAAAACTTTAGATAGCAATGAACCCACTATTTTGGATATCAAGGAATTTAATTATGATAATTGCTCTTTGATACATTGTATTTCCTAGTTGCAATCCGTGCTAAATTCTCCTCATGCTTATAGTCAAAATAAAGCCTTTACTAAACATATCATTGATGCTTTGATGCAATCTTACGAAGAAAAACTTGAGTTGGAAGTTTCTATCCCTAGAAAACTTTATGATCAGTGGGAACCTACAATAAAAATTAAAATTAAAGATCATGAATGCTATGCTTTGTGTGATTTGGGTGCTAGTGTTTCCACAATCCCAAAAACTTTGTGTGATTTGCTAGGTTTCCGTGAATTTGATGATTGTTCTTTAAGCTTGCATCTTGCGGATTCCACTATCAAGAAACCTATGGGAAGAATTAATGATGTTCTTATTGTTGCAAATAGGAATTATGTGCCCATAGATTTTATTGTTCTTGATATAGATTGCAATCCTTCGTGTCCTATTATTCTTGGTAGACCTTTCCTTAGAACGATTGGTGCAATTATTGATATGAAGGAAGGGAATATTAGATTCCAATTTCCGTTAAGGAAAGGCATGGAACACTTCCCTAGAAAGAAGATTAAATTACCTTATGAATCTATTATGAGAGCCACTTATGGATTGCCTACCAAAGATGGCAATACTTAGATCTATCCTTGCTTTTATTCCTGGCTAGGGGCGTTAAACGATAGCGCTTGTTGGGAGGCAACCCAATTTTCTTTTATTTTCTTACTTTTTGGTTCTGTTTAGTAATAAATCTTTGATATAGCCTCTGGTTAGATGTGGTTTTGTGTTTTAATTAGTGTTTGTGCCAAGTTAAACATATAGGATCTTCTTGGATGATTGTTATTTGATCTTGCTGAAAATTCCAGAAACTTTCTGTTCATGAAAAAAATTGTTAAAAATCACCAGAACATGATAAAATACTGATTCCAATTGCACTAGATCAATAAACCAATTATCTAGGTCGTCCTATTTTTGTAGAAGTTTTGGAGTTCCAGAAGTTTGAGTTAGTTACAGCTTACTACAGACTTTTCTGGTTTTGACAGATTCTGTTTTTCGTGTGTTGTTTGCTTATTTTGCTGAATCTATGGCTAGTAAAAGAGTTTATAAACCATAGAGAAGTTGGAATACAGTAGGTTTAACACCAATATAAATAAATAATGAGTTCATTACAGTACCTTGAAGTGGTGTTTTGTTTTCTTTCGCTAACGGAGCTCACGAGATTTTCTGTTAAGTTTTGTGTTGTGAAGTTTTCAAGTTTTGGGTAAAGATTTGATGGATTATGGAACAAGGATTGGCAAGAGCCTAAGCTTGGGGATGCCCAAGGCACCCCAAGGTAAAATTCAAGGACAACCAAAAGCCTAAGCTTGGGGATTCCCCAGAAGGCATCCCCTCTTTCGTCTTCGTCTATCGGTAACTTTACTTGGGGCTATATTTTTATTCACCACATGATATGTGTTTTGCTTGGAGCGTCTTGTATGATTTGAGTCTTTGCTTTTTAGTTTACCACAATCATCCTTTCTGTACACACCTTTTGAGAGACACACACATGATTCGGAATTTGTTAGAATACTCTATGTGCTTCACTTATATCTTTTGAGCTATATAGTTTTTTCTCTAGTGCTTCACTTATACCTTTTAGAGCACGGTGGTGGTCTTATTTTATAGAAATTAATGATCTCTCATGCTTCACTTATATTAATTTGAGAGTCTTAAACAGCATGGTAATTTGCTTTAATTGTGAAATTAATCCGAATATGATAGGCATCCAAGATGAGCATAATAAAAACTTCCATATTGAGTTCGTTGAATATCGTGAGAAGTTTGATACTTGATAACTGTTTTGAGATATAAAGGTGGTAATATCAGAGTGTGCTAGTTGAGTAATTGTGAAATTGAGAAATACTTTAATTAAGGTTGGCAAGTCCCGTAGCATGCACGTATGGTAAAAGTTGTGTGACAATTTTGACACATAAGGTGTTCTTTCATTGCTTTCCTTATGAGTGGCGGTCGGGGACGAGCGATGGTCTTTTCCTACCAATCTATCCCTCTAGGGGCATGCGTAGTAGTACTTTGCTTCGAGTGCTAATAAACTTTTGCAATAAGTATATGAGTTCTTTATGACTAATGTGAGTCCATGGATTATACGCACTCTCAACCTTCCAAAATTTTCAAGCCTCTACAGTACCGTGCATTGCCCTTTCTCGCCTTGAGAGTTGGTGCAAACTCCGCCGGTGCATCCAAACCCCATGATATGATACGCTCTATCACACATGAACCTCCTTATATCTTCCTCAAAACAGCCACCATACCTACCTATCATGGCATTTCCATAGCCATTCCGAGATATATTCCCATGCAACTTTCCACCGCTCCGTTTATTATGATACGCTCCATCATTGTCATATTTGTGGCAAGGCCACCATTCATAATTTTTCATACATGTCACTCTTGATTCATTGCATATCCCGGTACACCGCCGGAGGCATTCATATAGAGTCATATTTTTGTTCCAAGTGTTGAGTTGTAATTCTTGAGTTGTAAGTAATAAAAGTGTGATGATCATCATTATTAGAGCATTGTCCCATGTGAGGAAAGGATGATGGAGACTATGATTCCCCCACAAGTCGGGATGAGATTCCGGACTAAATGAAAAAAAAGAGGCCAAAGAAAAAAAAGAGAAGGCCCAAAAAATGAGAGAAAAAGAGAGAAGGGACAATGTTACTATCCTTTTTCCACACTTGTGCTTCAAAGTAGCACCGTGATCTTCATGATAGAGAGTCTCCTATGTTATCACTTTCATATGCTAGTGGGAATTTTTCATTATAGAACTTGGCTTGTATATTCCAATGATGGGCTTCCTCAAAATGCCCTAGGTCTTCGTGAGCAAGCAAGTTGGATGCACACCCACTTAGTTTCTTTTGTTGAGCTTTCATATATTTATAGCTCTAGTGCATCCGTTGCATGGCAATCCCTACTCCTCTCATTGACAACAATTGATGGGCATCTCCATAGCCTATTGATTAGCCGCGTCAATGTGAGATTTTCTACCTTTTTGTCTTCTCACATAACCCCCATCATTATACTTTATTCCACCCATAATGCTATATCCATGGCTTACGCTCATGTACTGCGTAAGGGTTGAAAAGGCTAAAGCACCTTAAAACGTATGAACCAATTGCTCGGCTTGTCATCGTTGTTATGCATGATGAGAACGTTTCGTGTGACGAAATTGAAGCATGGTCTAACTATATGATTTTGTAGGGATAAGCTTTCTTTGGATATGTTATTTTGATAAGACATAATTGCTTCGTTAGCATGTTTGAAGTATTATTGTTTTTATGTCAACATTAAACTTTTATCTTGAATCTTTCGGATCTAAATATTCATGCCACAATAAAAAGAATTACATTGAAAATTATGCTAAGAAGCATTCCACATCAAAAATTTTGTTTTTATCATTTACCTACTCGAGGATGAGCAGGAATTAACCTTGGGGATGCTTGATATGTCTCCAACATATCTATAATTTTTTATTGTTCCATGCTATTATATATTCTGTTTTGGATGTTTAATGGGCTTTATTATACACTTTTATTTTATTTTTGGGACTAAACTATTAACTGGAGGCCCAGCCCAAATTGCAGTTTTTTTTGCCTATTTCAGTGTTTCGAAGAAAAAGAATATCAAACGGAGTCCAAACGGAATGAAACCTTCGGGAACGTGATTTTCGGAACAAACGTGATCCAGAGGACTTGGAGTGGACGTCAAGCAATCAACAAGGAGGCCACGAGGCAGGGGGCGCGCCTACCCCCCCTGGGCGCGCCCTCCACCCTCGTGGGCCCCTCTTGGCTCCACCGACCTACTTCTTCCTCCTATATATACCTACGTACCCCCAAACCATCAGCAGAGGAGCCAAAACCCTATTTCCACCGCCGCAACCTTCTGTACCCGTGAGATCCCATCTTGGGGCCTTTTCCGGTGCTCCGCCGGAGGGGGCATTGATCACGGAGGGCTTCTACATCAACAACATAGCCTCTCCGATGATGTGTGAGTAGTTTACCTCAGACCTTCGGGTCCATAGTTATTAGCTAGATGGCTTCTTCTCTCTCTTTGGATCTCAATACAAAGTTCTCCTAGATTCTCTTGGAGATCTATTCGATGTAATCTTCTTTTGCGGTGTGTTTGTCGAGATCCGATGAATTGTGGGTTTATCATCAAGATTATCTATGAACAATATTTGAATCTTCTCTGAATTCTTTTATATATGATTGGTTATCTTTGCAAGTCTCTTCGAATTATCAGTTTGGTTTGGCCTACTAGATTGATCTTTCTTGCAATGGGAGAAGTGCTTAGCTTTGGGTTCAATCTTGCGGTGCTCGATCCCAGTGACAGTAGGGGAAATGACACGTATCGTATTGTTGCCATCGAGGATAAAAAGATGGGGTTTATATCATATTGCATGAGTTTATCCCTCTACATCATGTCATCTTGCTTAAAGCGTTACTCCATTCTTATGAACTTAATACTGTAGATGCATGCTGGATAGCGGTCGATGTGTGGAGTAATAGTAGTAGATGCAGGCAGGAGTCGGTCTACTTGTCACGGAAGTGATGCCTATATACATGATCATACCTAGATATTCTCATAACTATGCTCAATTCTAAATTGCTCGACAGTAATTTGTTTACCCACCATAATACTTATGCTCTTGAGAGAAGCCACTAGTGAAACCTATGGCCCCCGAGTCTATTTTCCATCATATTAATCTTCCGTCAGCATGTTTTTTCTATTGCCGTTTATTTTGGAATCTTTACATTTAATCTTTATTATAAAATACCAAAAATATTATCTTATTATCTCTATCAGATCTCACTTTTGCAAGTGGCCGTGAAGGGATTGACGACCCTTTTATCGCGTTGGTTGCAAGGTTCTTATTTGTTTGTGTAGGTACGAGGGACTTGAGCGTGGTCTCCTACTGGATTGATACCTCAGTTCTCAAAAACTGAGGGAAATACTTACGCTACTTTGTTGCATCACCCTTTCGTCTTCAACGGAAAACCAACGCAGTGCTCGAGAGGTAGCAGTGCCCCGACACGTGACGATGGCTATCTATTCGGACATGACAAGCCTAGTCACGCCCAGGCCGAAAACCGCAGACGGACTCCATCGGAGCTACATCGCGATGTGTCGCAATATAGAGGCGCCGCACACCCCCTTTGCTTCACTAACAAAGTAATGGATCATGAATTCCCAGAAGGGTTTAAACCCGTAAATATCGAATCATACGATGGAACAACGGATCCCGTGGTTTGGATCGAGGATTTTATTCTCCACATCCATATGGCCCGCGGAGATGAACTCCACGCCATCAAATACCTACCACTAAACTCAAAGGGCCAGCTCGGCACTGGTTAAACAGCCTACCTGAAAATTCTGTTGGCAGCTGGGAGGACTTGGAAGAAGCCTTCCTTGACAACTTCCAAGGTACATATGTCTAGCCACCAGATGCCGATGACTTAAGTCACATAGTTCAACAGCCTGGAGAGTCAGCCAGGAAATTCTGGACTAGGTTCCTAACTAAAAAGAACCAGATCGTCGATTGTCCGGATGCCGAAGCCCTAGCGGCCTTTACACATAGCATCCATGATGAATGGCTAGCCCGCCACCTCGGCCAGGAAAAGCCGAAGTCCATGGCTGCCCTCACGGCACTTATGACCCGCTTTTGTGTGGGTGAGGATAGTTGGCTGGCCCGTAGCAAAAACACAGCAAATGAAACGGGCACCTCCGAGGTGAAAAATAGCAACGGCAAGCTCCGACGCAACAGACACAAACACCGAAACAATGGTCAACACCGATGACACGACAGTCAACGCCGGATTCAGTGGCTCCAAGTCCGGTCAGCGGAAGAAGCCATATAAAAGAAACAACTCGGGGCAATCTAGCTTGGACCGCATACTCGACCGTCCGTGCCAGATCCATGGCACCCTAGACAAACTAGCCAATCATACCAACAGAGATTGTTGGGTTTTTAAACAGGCCGACAAGTTAAATACCGAGAACAAGGAAAAGGGATCGCAAAGCAAGGACAATGACGACGAGCCCCGGCAACCGAACGCAGGGGGACAGAAGAAGTTTCTACCTCAGGTCAAAACGGTGAACATGATATATGCTACACACATCCCAAGAGGGAGCGCAAGCGCACACTCAGGGACTTCTATGCGATAGAGCCAGTCGCCCCAAAATTCAATCCATGGTCGTTATGCCCGAGCACTTTTGATTGTCGGGATCATCTGACCAGTATCCGTCATGGCGGCTCGGCGGACTGGTCCTCGACCCAATCATTGACGGATTCCACCTGATGCGAGTCCCCATGGATGGTGGCAGCAACCTCAATCTGCTCTATCAGGATACAGTGCGCAAAATGGGCATTAACCCATCACGGATCAAGCCCACGAAGACTACCTTTAAAGGAGTCATACCAGGTGTAGAGGCCCGCTGTACGGGCTCAATCACACTCGAGGTTGTCTTCAGGTCTCCAGATAACTTCCGAAGCGAAGAATTAATCTTCGATATCGTCCCCTTTCACAGCGGCTATCACGCACTGCTGGGACGAACGACATTCGCTCGATTTAACGCGGTGCCGCACTATGCTTATCTCAAGCTCAAGATGCCCGGACCACGTGGCGTCATAACAGTTAATGGAAAGACAGAGCGCTCCCTCCGTACCGAGGAGCACACCGCTGCCTTAGCAGCAGAAGTAGAGAGCGGCCTTCTCAAGCAGAACCTCAACTCAGCGGCCGAACTCCCGGACGCTGTCAAGAGAGTCCGGACTATTCTGCAACAGGATAGCTCGGCTCGTTGAGAGCTCGATTAGTAATTTGGCCTCCGTCCCAGTCCTGATCAAGTGGCGGCATTCGCACCGCGCGTACATAACTACGCACTCAAAATACCATGGGCATAGACGGAGGCATACCTACCTTGTGATCCACAATACGGCTCGACCGCTCCCAGACACATATACTTTCACTGTTTCCTTTTTTCCTTTTCAGGTTTCTTTTCCCAGGCCTCCTCTGATGGCCTGACCCGTGGTCCTTTCGCAGGATAAATACACCAAGATGGCAATAAGCACAGACGTATAGGGGAATTTCTAGGTGGTTTCTTTAATGATCACTCTACCTGTTTTCAGGACCCACACGTAGCTCTCCCTAGTTGTGGCATGTCAAATAGCCTGTTGCTTATCGCACTACTTGTATCAATGCGCTTTGACGTATTAATGAAATTATAATGGAAACAGTTTGCGGCCCAAATTTTGGGGCCCCAGCTCATTACCTTTGCTCCCTTTCTGTTTTCCTTTTTCTGATAACCTTACCAGATAGCACCCGTACACTTTGGTACGTTTCACATTTGCCAGGGGCTTCATAGCGCCCTGCACTACGGCAACAAAGTCCGAACACTTCTTATAGTATAGTTTGGCACCCCGAATTTAGCACCATCTGCATTGGCTCCGAATCATGTCTTTGGTCAATAGTTGGGTTGCCCGGCTCCTGTCCTTGCTACCTTACGTTCCGCTATATCGGCTAAGGTAGTAAAGGGAGAACTACTACGATTGTGCCCTGGTTTACCCGAAGGAGCACCTTAGTAGAGAAAGCCGAAAACTGACTGTCATGATGCGGCGAGAGCCGGTCAGCTCTTCGTAGGTCTCAAATCCTTAGAGATTTTTTCCGCATTACGCGAGGGATCTGTACTTGCCCGATCAGGTGTTTACAGCTTCCTGGTTCGGATACCAGGGGCTGCGCCTAAATTTTTATCGTCAAACTCCTATGGCTAAGTGAGGGTGTTCAAGCCGAATAGTCTGATTGTCTGGTTCGTTGCGCTAAACACCTCCTTCAAGGACCAAATAATTGGATCAAGAGTGTTTAGATTACATCCCGAACACCCCCATACTACCTACGTGGGGGCAGGAGCCGATGACTGGCCAACTCTCAGATTTCATACAACACGACCGCACAGGAGGTTAAAATATTAAAAAAACTATATTACATAACAACTTTGTTTCATCATACAAGACAGGGACAACATGAATGTATTCATTCAAAGATAATGTCCTGCGCACATTGCGTCGCCACAATGCGAGACCCCTCCAGGACGTCTCCAAAATACCGCTCGGGCGTGCGGTGCTCCTTGCCTTCGGGCGGCCCCTCGGTCACAAGCTTGACGGCATCCATCTTCGCCTACCACACCTTGACGCGGGCGAAGGCCATGCGCGCGCCCTCGATGCAGGCCGACCGCTTGACGACGGCCAGCAGAGGACAGGCGCTCACCAGCCCGAAGTAGCTGCTGGGTATAGCTTCGGCAGGCCACAGCCGGATTATCAAATCCTTCATGGCTAGCTCGGCCACCCTATGCAGCTCGACCAACTGTTTTAGCTGATCGCTAAAGGGCACTGGATGTTCTGGCGCAAGATATTGCGACCAGAACACCTTCTCCGTTGAGCTCCCTTCTTCGGCTCGGAAGAACACCGCAGCGTCAGACACACTGCGTGGTAGGCCCGCAAATGCCCGTGGAGAACTCCGAATCCGGGTTAGTAAGAAATACTTCTTCTTCACATACTTGCTTTGCATACTAAACGCCTTACCCGCCGCGATCTTCTTGGCCTCCTGGATCTCCTGGAGGGCGCACTCGGCTTCAAACCGGGCCTCTTCCGCGCTTTGGCGAGCCTTGGCGAGCTCGGTCTCTCGAGCCGAAACATCGCACTCCAAGGCATCACATTTTTTCACAGCGTCCTGGAGCTCTTCCTGGACTTCGTTAAGCCTAGCCTTGAGCTTCTTGCGGCTGGCTTGCTCTTTGGCAGCTTTCTCCTCGGCTTCGGCCAGGGCCTTTTTAAGGGCCTCGACCTCGGTCGTCGCTCCTACACATATCATGACACTACGGTCAATACACATCATTTATTCTTTCCGAACATATAGCGAGTCATTGCATACCTTGCTGGTCTTCTAGCTGCTTCCTCGCTTGGCCGAGCTCTCCCTCGGCCCGCTCCAGTCTCTGCTTTAGTCCGGGGACTTCGGCAGTGTGTGGGGTCGCAGCCAGCAACGATGCCTGCTTATTCATATAAGACACATTTAGTTAGTTTCCTGTGAAAATTAATTGATCCTCTATCCGGCTTTTCTTTCCGAACACCGGACAGTGTCTCAGGGGCTACTGTGTGTATTGAGATTTTTTCTTTTGCCTCGCTTACCTCAAAGCCGGTCTGCAGGCTACTACAGGCTTCGGTCAGTCTACTCTTGACGGACTAAACCCTCTCAATCACCTTACCCATAAGGATACGGTGTTCATCCACAATGGAAGCGCCTCGTAGTGCTTCCAGCGGATTATCCGGTGCCTCTGGTTGGACAGAGGTCACCGACGGGACAGGCACACCTCCTTCTCTCGAAGGAGGCTGCTTCCCGGATTCCGGAGCCGTATGGGTCTCCGGATCCATGTTCGGTTGGGGCCCGAACTAAACACGGCCCCCATCGTCAGTCCCCATGGGGAGACCCGCTCCCCCAGGTGTTCGGCGACCAAGGTTTCGCCCTCCGGTGCCACCCTGACGGCCTCCTGAACCTCTCCCTGGCACGGCAAGGTCCTTTGGGACAGCACCTCGTCGTCGCCCTTGGCCTTGGGAGAGTAAGCGGCCGGCGGTGACTCGCTGGCCATCGCCTTTGAATCCAGCGAACCTCCTGATGAGGTTCGCGGGGAGCTGTCGTGGGCCGGACAGTAATGGCATGATTAACCATATTAATACCATAAAGAGGAGAGGCCGTATACATGGATGCATATGGGCTTTCTAGTACTTATGATGCGGCCAGGGGCTTGCATCGGGGGCATCGCTCTGGGCTGCTGTCGACATCCCACACGGAGTTATCCGCGAGGGGGCCCTTCTCCCTCTTGGGCGCCTCCGCCTCCAGATTTGTGGAGGCCGCCCTCTTCTTCCTCCCCCATCAAGGGGATAGCTACTTTCTTCCTCCTCCTCATCGTCGTCTTCGGCGGCAGAGGAGGGAGTCTCGTTGTCTTCGGAAGTCCTGTCCGAAGCACCCTTGCGGCGAGGGCCGCTCTTGGCCCCCTTGGCCTTCTTCTCTGGCACCTTGTAGGGCGCCAGAACCAGCATCTTCGCCAAGAGCGGGATGATTGGTTCCTCAGGCAGCGGAGCCGCACACTGAATCCGCTCTGCCTTCTTCGTCCGGCCCTAAAAAATGAATGGTGAAGCCTAAGTATCTTCACTGAACAAATAAGTAAAAGGATGTGTTTTAAAAACTTACCGGACTGGCAGGACGGGCTAGGGCATGCCCGCGGTCCTCGGTCGTCGCTGGCGGCGTCTCCTTGCCTGTGAAGAGCACCTTCCAGATGTCCTCATGCGTAGTTCCGAAGAACTGTTGCAGAGTCTGGTGTTTGGCTGGATCAAACTCCCATAAATGGCAAGTCCGGCTTTGGCATGGAAGGATCTGGCAAACTAACAACACCTGGATCACGTTGATGAGCTTGACGTTCTTGTCCACCATGCTCTGAATGCGCGTTTGCAGTGCTATTAGCTCATCTGACGAAGATCAGTCCAGGCACTGCTTCAGCCAGGAGGTGAGCCGCATTGGGGCACCGGACTTGAATTCGGGAGCTGCGGCCCAAGTGTCGTCGCGAGGCTCTGTGATACAAAACCACAGCTTCTACCACTCCTTGACAGTCTCCACAAACGTGCCTTTGGGCCATATGACTTTGGGCATCTCTCTCACAATGGCTCCTCCACACTCCGCGTGTTGGCCATCCACCACCTTCGGCTTCACGTTGAAGATCTTGAGCCACAGTCCGAAGTGGGGCTGGATGAGAAGAAAAGCCTCACACACGACAATGAATGCCGAGATGTTGAGGAAAGAGTTCGGGGCTAGATCGTGGAAATCTAGCCCATAATAGAACATCAATCCGCGGACGAAAGGGTGGAGTGGAAACCCTAACCCACGGACGAAATAAGGGATGAGAACTTGGGCGCTGGAGCTCAAGAATGGAATGGCATAGGAAGAAAGAAGGCGTGGGTGAAGAAAGGAAATCCTTATCACCTTATAAAGGAAGTGAATATCGAACGCCTCCCCACTCGCCTTAAAACTCGCCTATTCCCAAGGGTTGTGCAAACGGCACTGTTGGATTACCCACGCCCGTATTGATGAGAATCCCGCAATAAGGGGACACGATCTCTGCTTTGACAAGACGTGCCAATGGAAACCGCATCTCGAAACGCGGAACGGCAGAAGAAAATGGTTCAAAATAATGACCGGGCAGACATGATGTCATCTTGCAAAAAGTTGTCAGCGGATGGGACTCGTGAAATATTATACTCTCTATGGCTGTGTGTCTGGTACTTGTGTTGCAGATCCGGATACGTTCGTTCGTCCGAAGACTATCTTGGAGTATTCAGAAAGGGGAACCCGCCTTGCAATGCCAAAGACAATATGCACGCCGGACACCTCGTCATTGAAGCCTGGTTCAGGGGCTACTGAGGGAGTCCTGGACTAAGGGGTCCTCGGGCGTCCGGCCTGTTGGACATGGGTCAGACTAATGGGCTGTGAAGATACAAGACCAAAGACTCTCTCCCGTGTCCGGATGGGGCTCTCCCTAGCATGGAAGGCAAGCTTGCCGACCAAACATGAAGATTCCTTTCTCTGTAACCGACCTTGTGCAACCCTAGTCCCCTCCGGTGTCTATATAAATCGGAGGGCTTAGTCCGGAAAGAGATATAGTCATACAGGCTAGACTTTTAGGGTTTTAGCCATTACGATCTCGTGGTAGATCAACTCTTGTAATACTCATATTCATCAAGATCAATCAAGCAGGAAGTAGGGTATTACCTCCATAGAGAGGGCCCGAACCTGGGTAAACATTGTGTCCCCTGTCTCCTGTTACCATCGACCTTAGACGCACAGTTCGGGACCCCCTACCTGAGATCCGCCGGTTTTGACACCGACAGCTGCCGCTGTGTGATCCTGCCGGGTCGGACCGGCTCACCAGAGCTGGCCCACCTCAGGACGCGTTGCCTCCCCGTGACTGGGGGGTCGTTCACCTCGACCTCCTCTGTGGACGACTTGTCGCCCGCATCTTCAATGAGAGAGGCCTTGGTGCCGGCGCTGCTGGCCTCCCTAGCAGACTCCGCCCACCCGGCAAGCTCCTTCTCCTCCGCGGCCGCGTCCGCCTCGTCCTCCACATAACCGGCGCTGCCAGCCTCCCTGGCAAGCGCCACCTCCGCTGCCCTAGCGGCGATGTAGTCTAGCTCCTCCTTGGTGGTGTCTTGGACAAGCAGTGGCTCATCACAGACGTACCTTTCCGACAGGTTGTCGAAGAACTCCTGCACCTGCTCCGCCTCCGGCTCGGCCCAATTTGGGTCAAGACTATGCGCGTTGAAGTCCGACATCATGGCGATGATGTCGGTTTGGCGAGAGTTGTTGCTCAACGGGACCACTCCCATCGGCAACCCGAACAGAGGCCCCTTGATGGCCTTGCTGGCTTTCGCGGCCTTGCCGACCCTCTCAGCCCTGCCGTCGTCACCCACATTGAGCTGAAAAAGCCTCTGACAAAAATGGGCATGCCCCATCATCATGAAGTTGTGCTTCAAGCCCGTGCGAAGCCTCATGATGTCGGTCGCGTTCTTTAAGAGCCAGGCCGGCCTCCCCTTGTTATGCAATGGAGCGATTCGGCGGCGGATGAAATCAGCCCCAATCATCTCAATGGTGAGCCCGGCCATGGTGAGGCGATGGACTCTGGTAGTAGCGATCGCGAGCTTCTTGTCGTCGGCGTCGGGGTCGCTCCAGTCCTTGCGAGGGACTGGCGGGCTCTGACGAACTCGACAGAACTCCTGCGGATCCTCCTCCTCGATCCATAGCCACCGGCCCCGCCACTCCTCCCACCTCTCCTTCTGGGCGCCCTCCGGATACGTGCCCTTCTGCTGGGTCCGTGGGATCCAGGTGACACAGCCGGAGATGGCACCCCCCGCCTGGATACAGGGATAGAAGTAGTGGCGGAAGAGCGCCGTGCTGGGAAGCATTCCGGCGAAGCCCTCACAGAGGTGGGCAAAGAAGTCCATGCACGCCACGACATTCGGCGTGAAATCAAGAAGATGGAAGCCATAGGTGTGCATGACATCATTGAAAAAATCGGAGAAAGGGGGGCAGAGCCCGCATGAGAAGTAATCAACGAAGAAAGGATACCGATTCGGGCCGGCCTCAGCAAAATCGGCGGGGATGATGTGCGTGGCCGGATGCCCCTTCGTCTTCGCCCCCCATAGAGGCCTGAAATAGTCCCTGAGGTGGACCACATCGACCGTCGAGGGGAAGAGGGCAAACTGCATCTGAAGTGCCGCCAGCTTGCTCTCCGGCACCTCCTTCTCCCCGGCGTCCTTGGCCACTCCCTTTCCCTTACTGTTTTTGGGTGCCATGGCGGTCGGGGAAGAGGTGAGGAATCTGGAGCAATGGGAGATTGGGGGCAATGGGGGCACGGCGGCAGCGGATGAAGGCAAGAACTTCGAATCTTTCGCCTGAGAGAGAAGAGAGGAACGGCAGTTCTGAGATTGGAAGAGGCGCAAAGGGTAAGTGAGCAGCGCGCCTGCGGCATTTTCCCTTTTTTATGGGGAAGGCGCGGGCTGCCTCTTTACCATTTACTGCGATGTGATGCTTGAGGGCAGCAACCGCCCCACGCATGACCCCCACGTCACGCACGACCCCCACATCGTGCATTCAACGCGGGTCATGGGGAAGCACAGCGAGCGAGGGAGTTACTGCGGTAAAAACTCCGCTGCACGCGTGCCCGCGCACCGTTCTAGGCCTGGCCCAATAACGCCCCGCGCTTATATGTGGCCCAGGCCCAGGGGCTCCTGTCGGTGTACAAAAGTAGGGGTCCCTTTTTTGCACCCCTTTACTTGTGCGCGGGCAGTTGCAGCCCCACGCCCCCATCCACGCTTGGCGGGGCAGAGGAAGCAAAGGCACAAGACGACGGACCAACGCCTAGCCGGAAACACAAAGAACAGAAGGGCGAGGTGGACTCCCCCGGCAAGGCCCTTGCCGGGGCGGCCTCCACAGCCCCGGCAAGAGCCTTGCCGGGGCAACTCGCCCAACACCAGCAGGGCTGCCACCCTTGAGCCTGAGAGTTCCGACGCCCTCAACCACACTAGAACAAAAGATCGGGAGGCACCTCCGTGGTGGCATGCAGATCTTTTTGAAGACCAAGAGCATACATGACTAAATAAATAACCAGAAGACGAAGATCCTCGGCAAGATCCTTGCCAAGGATACCCACGATACCGCCGGCAAGCCCCTTGCCGGGGACGGCCACGACGCCACAGCAAGACCCTTGCCAGGGCCCCGGCAAGACTCTTGCCGAAGACATCCGCGGGGCCGCAGCCAGGCCCACATCTGCCAAAGCTCCGTCGTCGTTCCCATGCAGCTGCCAGCCCACCAACTAGGCGAACACCTGCGTGGCGAAGTGCGCCCTCTAGGCCAACTCAGCAAGCACCTGCATGGTGGCATGCAGATCTTCGTGAAGGCTCTGCCACCGCACCAACTCAGTAGCCAGCCAGCCAGCGTGGTACTACCCGCCTCGTCAGTTCGGACGCGCGTTGAAGCCAGGCGAGGTGGCGACAGGTGGGACGAGCTTCCTTGCCGTCCCTGATAAAGCGAGAAGGGCACGTTGGCAGCGCATTAAATGTGTTTGTCCTACGATGCCAGAGGATAGACTCGACCACTGTATAACTTTCCACCTCCTGTGTGCCACTGTGGCAGCCCCTTTGTCTATAAAAGGAGGCCCGCGGCGTACTGGGAGAGGATTCAGACTTTTTGGACCCTACACGCCTTGTAGCTAGTCCAAGAACACCAGATAAATAGAAACCAGCAGGAGTTGGGTATTACGCGTCGCTCGTGGCCCGAACCTGGATAATTCCCCCGCGTTGATCTCTCAATCCCGCTCTTTCCACAGCCCCGCGCCCGCCAACCGTAGCAAAAGGGATTCCTCGTGATCCCGTAAGGTGTCGTTTCCCCCGACATGCACCCTGAAGAATTGAACATCACATTTGGAGAATTGAACCAAGCAGTTAATTGAACACCATATTCCACGACATATAGAACATATACACTATAGCAGAAGATTGCATGGTAAAAGTAGATAGCACAATTCACTAGAATTTGTGAAGGAAAGGCAGTAGCTAGCAAACTGAACATAGGTCCTTATAGTGAGCTAATAAGACAAGCTACTCCTCATTGTCGGAGATATCAATGACGATTGGCTCCTTGGACATCGAAGAGGGCGGGGCCTCCGCATCGTGGGTGCCCTCGTTGTAGTGGTGAGTTGCCTGAGCCGCTCCGGGCACCAACCTGCTGGCTCTCGAGATAAGGTAAGCACGTGCACGCTGAGAAAACACCTTGTAGTCTTCGTCGAATGCACCAACGGTGGCCTCGAGAAAACGCCACGAACTGTCGTTTAAAGTAGCCAACCGCATCGCGGTGTCGGCGCACGAGGCGTCAACGGTGGCCTCGACGGTGAGGTGCTCCTCCAAGATCTGGGGGTCGGCACGAATGGCAGCCATCGTGACCTCATCCACGCGTGCGGCCACGATTTGCTTCTCCGATGCCAAATGCTCCTTGAGGTCCTGGCTATACTGCGTGCACCATGGCTTAGGCCGGCGCTTATTTGGTGGAGGGGTCGGTGATTTGGGTGGAAGGTGTCGCGCTCACGCCGGCGGTCGGGGCATGTGGTATGTGGAAGGAGGAGGATGGGGGTCGGGTGTGTATTACCTGCCTGGATAGGCGAGGCCGAGTAGCATGAAGGAGGGTCGCCGGCGAGGAGGCGGCGACGCTGCAAGCAAGGAGTGAAGGTTTCAACTTGGAAAGGAAGGCGGAAAGAGGGGAAATGTGGCTTTTGGTAAGGGGGAGGGGGTGGGGAGGTAGATATTTCCACGGAAGTCGAAAAATTTGGTATCGCTTCAGCCAAAAAACTGGCGCGCAAAGTGTCATCAGACAAGGTCCCTTATTCAGACACGGTCCGAAGATATTTTGTGCTGCATCTCACACGGTTGGTTATAATAAACTGTGTGGGATCTACTTGATTTTTGGTCTGGATTTCAATTACATAATGGGGTCACAGCGGCCATGGACGGTGTTTGAATTGCTAGACCTTTTATCTGCAATGATCGTGAAAGAATTGGAATTATTCAGGGTTCGTTTGGACATTTTTATGCATTAAGTGAGTTTTCAATGCATTTATGTGCATAATTCAAATTTGAACTACATGCACATGCTCCAGTGCATATAAATTCGTTGAAAAATCAAATCTTTGACCTTGGGTGCATCCTTAGGTCCCATGCAAGAAATGGGAATGAATTTCAAACACCATGGCACCATTGATTGCCGCCAAAACAGTGAGATGCCTGTTTTTAAATTCTAGTAAATCCAAAACTCGTCTGAAATTCATGAAACTTGGCATGCTATCATGCTGCGGCATCAACATGCCGTGGTACAAATTTTGTCCCATTTGGGGCAGGTTTGGGTATATGCTTCTCACAAACCGGAGCTTCTCACAACAAGCATGGCGGTTTTCGGTAGGGAATGTCCCACCTTTGGGGACGAAACGATATCCATTGCCTCTGATTGCTTTCAAGTTTTTTTCTCATGTCAACATAGAACAACAGGAGTGTTGTGTGAATTTTTGTGATTTTTCGAGGTTCGTTTGGACATTTTTATGCATTAAGTGAGTTTTCAATGCATTTATGTGCATGATTCAAATTTCAACTTCATGCGCATGCTCCAGTGCATATAAATTCGTTGAAAAATCAAATCTTTGTCCTTGGGTGCATGCTTAGGTCCCATGCAAGAAATGGGAATGAATTTAAAACACCATGGCACCGTTGATTGCCGGCAAAATAGTGAGATGCCTGGTTTTTAAATTCTAGTAAATCCAAAAGTCGTCTCAAATTCATGAAACTTGGCATGCTATCATGGAGCGGCATAAGCATGCCGCGATACAAATTTTATCCCATTTGGGGCAGGTTTGGGTATATGCTTCTCACAAACCGGGGCTTCTCACAACAAGCATGATGGTTTTCGGTAGGGAATGCCCCACCTTTGGGGACGAAACGATATCCATTGCCTCTTATTGCTTTCAAGTTTTTTTCTCGTGTCAACATAGAACAATAGGAGTGTTTGTGAATTTTTGTGAATTTTTGGGGTTCGTTTGGACATTTTTATGCATTAACTGAGTTTTCAATGCATTTATGTGCATAATTCAAATTTGAACTACATGCGCATGCTCATGTGCATATAAATTGGTTGAAAAATCAAATATGTGTCCTTGGGTGCATGCTTAGCTCCCATGCAAGAAATGGGAATGAATTTCAAACACTAGGGCACCGTTGATTGCCGGCAAAACATTGAGATGCCTGGTTTTTAAATTCTAGTAAATCAAAAACTCGTCTGAAAATTCATGAAACTTGGCATGCTATCATGGAAGGGCACCCGACATGCTGTGGTATTTTTCGTTTCCATTTTGAGAGAAGGCGCACTCAAATAATGACAGCCAACAAAGGCATTTTGAAAAAAAAATAGCTGCCACTTTAATATCTCAAACATTTGTATAATTCAAACCGTGTGCGTTTGGTTAACCATTCACGTGAAGCCACGTGTCTTGGTTTTAATGGCTATAGGAGGTGCCGTGTGGACAGCTGCTTGACTGAACGGGAGGCGTGCGACCGCAGTCCGGTGCACAGGCTCACCGGGAAGCGTACAAGTTGTTCAACGCAGGATCTGTGCATCTCTTCAACACAAACGGTTCAGATTACAGTATGCAAATTAAAGCCAGACTTCGAGCTAAGCCAAGAGACACTGCGATTTGTCAAAATATGCAGCTAAAAATCAATATCACCATCTATTTTTGCCGGGAAGCGAGACAGCCTTGGACCGCCGCCCGCCTCGCTCCCACCGGTCTATATTAACGGCACCGCCGAGTGTCCGCAGCCCCCCATCCTCGCCACACACACAATTCCTCTCTCTCCGCTCGCATCCTCAAAGCCGCTCTGAGTCCTCAAAGCCGTCAGTGTACGAGGATGCCACCGAAGCACCCCATCGGAGGGAGTGGCGACGCCGGGGCTACTGAAGCACGGGAGCACGGCATGAATATGGAGATTGAGGTTCCCGTCCCCACCGACGAGGTGGAGAACGAGGCTGCCAACAAGTGGAGGCGGGTCGAGAAAGAACCGCAAGCGACTCCAGCAGGCCTAGACTTCATCAACAACCTCCCCGATGATATGTTGATAGTCATCATATCCCACCTCCCAATCAGAAATCGGGCGAGGACAGCCGCCGTTTCCCGGCGATGGCACACCCTATGGCTCCGCACCCCTGTCGACCTCCTCCACGCCCACAGGCTCTGCCATGGCTATCGCCAAAGCTTGGATGCGTTCTCCCAGATCCTCGGCAGTCACCATGGCCCAATCAAAGGCCTTATCGCGGGCAAGTTCCGTTCCAATGGCAAGGAGCGAGCCAAGCTTGACGAGTGGTTCCGATCCCGCGCCATAGATCAGCTCGAGAAGCTAAGTTATAATGATGGGCATATGAGCTTTCTGCCAACGTCCGCGCTCCGCTTCGCGCCCATGCTGCGCCTCGCCAAGTTCGTGAACTGCCATCCCCCCTTAATGACGCACCTGCTCTTTTTCTACCGCGACTGAAGCACCTTGAGCTCGTCGCCGTCCGCATCCCAAAGGATGACATGGAGCACCTGTGCCGCGGCTGTACTGCACTCGAGTTCCTTCGTCTTCAGGCGATGAATTGGTCGAGTACCTTGCACATCACCTCCAGGACTCTCCGCACAGTTTATGTGTGTTGCTAGTGCTGCAACGAGAGATCACAAAAGGTGGACCACAATATGGTCATCCAGGACACACCTTCACTTGAGAGATTACTTGTAGTTGATCAACAAGGTCCAACAAGAATCAATGTCATTTCTGCGCCAAAATTGAAAGTGGTGGGCTACTCGTCTGTCAAATACTACAACTTTCAGGTACAGCAGTCGCCTTATATACATCTCCTTCTTGATATCAATGTTATAACTAGTTTTGAAGATGTATGTTCGTCTGTCATCCAGCGAAGCTTCACCCAGACTCTGGGCACAGTGAAGGTCTTGGCACTAGAATCTGTCGTCCCCAACCTGGACCAAGTTTTCAGTTGCCTGAGATGCTTTCCGTGCCTGAAGAAGCTGCATATCGAGGTGATGTTCCTTTCCTGTTAAATGTTAACCATAAGGGAGTTCAATTTTTTGCACCTTTTCCCAAGATTACAATGACTATGTACTACGATTTCTGAAGGAATTTTGGAGGATTTTAGGACATACACCCCCACCCCATATTGGTTGCTTCATTCATATGGTTACAATCATCCATAAGCATTTCTCCTTTGGATTCATCTGTACAAGTTTCCTTAGGGAATTTTTCATCCAATCCAACCTCTTGTGAAGAAGGCTACATGTTTCTAGATTTTAATAAAATTAATGCCCATGTTAATCATGACAGATCGAGGATGGCACGTTGGTGCATTTTACAAATCCTGCAAACCAAATGGGCGTGTAGCACTATTCAAGACTGCATGTAGGCACTAACACGTTCTCTTCTTTTGCAGTGCATATTAGGCCCGGTGGAAGGTGTTGATAACGACAATCACATCGAATGCCTGGATCTGCATCTCTCAAATATTACTTTGAACTCCTACCGAGGGACCCCACCGGAGATTACACTCGCCATGTCCTTTCTTTCCAGAGGAAAGGTGCTGAGGGTACTGAGGTTGAACACGCATTTAATTAGGAAAGATCAATGGTATGATTATCAGAGGCGGCTGGTACTGTGGAATGGAAGTGCCTCCAAAAATGCCAAACTTCGTATTGGAAGAGCATATGGCAAAGCAATTGCACGTTATTGTGTCAAACCCATACATGACTTGTCAGCGGCTGACCCCTTTTCAGGAATGACGCAGGTTGCAATGTTTGAATTTGGGCGTTGTAATCTTTGAACTTGAACCTTGCAATATTTATGGTATTTGTTACATTGAACCATTTCCGTTCTCTTGTCTCAACGCAAACAATTCATCCGGGTGAACCGCATGTCGTACATCGCACACACCTTGATCTAGCTGACCGTTTCTTTTGTGTTGCCTAATCACAAACAGTTCATCCGAGTGAACTGTATGTTGTACATCGCACACACCTTGATCTGGCTGACCGTTTCTTTTTTGTTGCCTAATCACAAACAGTTCATCCGAGTGAACCGTATGCTGTACATCGCACACGCCTTCATCAGGCTGCCCATTTATTTTGTTCTGCCTCATCGCAAACGGTTCATTGGACTGAACCGTATGCCCTGGATCGCACACACAACTAAAATCTGAACCGTGTTTGATGCATCCTCCATTGCAAACGTTATGCACCTTTTTGACGGGTTTTTTACATCCCCGTTTGTGATTAATGCATCGCACACAGTTTCGTGAAAGGGTCTCTGATCGTAGTGTCGCGTTAGTAGCATCTTGCAGTAGTGCTAGGCAATTCTTTTTCATGATGATTCCTACTAAACTTGCAAAAATTAAACTCATGAGACTCATCACCAAAGCTAACACCCATAGTTTGTTTCTTACAATCTATATTAGCATTAATTGTGTTCAAGAAAGGTCTACCAAAGATAATGGGACAGAAGTCATCTTATGGGGAACCTAGAACCAGAAAATCAGTAGGGTATTTTAATTTCCCACACAAGACATCAACATCTCTAATAATCCCACAAGGTGATATGGTGTCTCTATTTGCAGGTTTAATAGTAACATCTATGTCTTCTAACTCTGTAGGTGCTATGTCTTTCCTAATTTCTTGATACAAAGTGTAAGGAATAGCACTCACACTAGCACCCATGTCAGATAAACCATGATAACAGTCATCTCCTATTTTAACTGAAATGACAGGCAGGCCAACAACTGGTCTATTTTTATCCCTTTTTCGGGTTTAGCAATTCTAGCAACTTCTGCACAGAAGTAAATAACATGCCCATCTATGTCTTCTTCTAAGAGATCTTTAACCATAGCAACATTAGGTTCCACTCCAATTTGTTCATCGGGTTTATGTGTTCAAACATAGCTTTTGTTAACCATAGTTGAAACTTTAGCATGTTCCTTTATCCTAATAGGAAAAGGGGGTTTCTCAATATAAGCAGTAGGAACAACTGGATCAACATTATAGAGTATAGTTTCTTCTTTAACTGGTACCGGTTCTTTAATTTCTTCTTTAATATGTGGGTGATATTTAAGCCACTTCTCTTTAGGGAGTTCAACATGAGTAGCAAATGATTCACAAAAGGAGGCTACTATCTCAGGGTCAAGTCCATATTTAGTGCTAAACTTTTGAAATGCATCAGTATCCATAAAAGATTTAACACAATCATACTTGAGCTTTATACCTGTCTCTTTACCTTTGTCGAGTTCCCAATCTTCAGAGTTGCGTTCAATTCTTTCCAAAAGATCCCACTGGAATTCAATAGTTTTGCTCATAAAAGAACCAGCAGAAGAAGTATCCAGCATGGTTTGATCATTACGAGAAAGCCGAGCTTAAAAGTTCTCGATAATAATTTCTCTTGAGAGCACATGATTGGGGCATGAATATAACATTGACTTAACCCTCCCCCAAGCTAGAGCGATACATTCTCCTTCACGAGGCAAAAAATTATATATATAATTCCGATCACGATGAATTAGATGCATAGGATAAATTTTTGGTGGAACTCCAATTTTAAACGATTCCAATTCCATGATCCAATATCATCGCATAGCCTATACCATGCCAATGCTTTTCCCTTCAAAGATAAAAACCTTTTCATCACCTCATCTCCGGGTAAACCTGCAAGCTTGAACAATCCACCAATTTGTTCTACATATATCAACTGCATATCAGGATGTTCTATTCCATCTCCTGCATAAGGATTAGCTAGCAGTTGCTCTATCATACCCGAAGGAATTTCATATTCAATATTATCAGTAGGTGCAGTAGGTTGAGGGGCAATTAATTGTGGTTCCGGAGAAGGTGAAGATACCCCGAACAAACCCCTCAAAGGATTGTTTTCCATAGTAACACTATATAAATGTTTCCTTACCGAATTCCACTTACCAAAGGCGCTTCACTCCCCGGCAACGGTGCCAGAAAATAGCCTTGATGACCCACAAGTATAGGGTATCAATTGTAGCTCTTTTCGATAAGTAATAGTGTCGAACCCAACAAGGAGCAGAAGGAAATGACAAGTAGTTTTCAGTAAGGTGATGTCTGCAAGTGCTGAAATTGTAAGTAGCAGAGTAGTTTGATAGCAAGATAATTTGTAACGAGCAAGTAACAATAGTAGTAACAAGTATGCAGCAAGGTAGCCCAATCCATTTGAGGCAAAGGACAGGCCAAAACGGTCTCTTATGATAAGCAAAGTGTTCTTGAGGGTACGCGGGAATTTCATCTAGTCACTTTCATCATGTTGGTTTGATTTGTGTTCGCTACTTTGATAATTTGATATGTGGGTGGACCGGTGCTTAGGTGCTGTTCTTACTTGAACAAACCTCCTACTTATGATTAACCCTCCCACAAGCATCCGCAACTACGAGAAAAGTATTGAGAATAAATTCTAACCATAGCATTAAACTCTAGGATCCAATCGGTCCCTTACGGAATAGTGCATAAACTGGGGTTTAAGTTTCTGTCACTCTCGCAATCCACCATCTATTTAGTACTCCACAATGCATTCCCTTAGGTCCAAAATATGGTGAAGTGTCATGTAGTCGACGTTCACATGACACCACTAAGGGGATCACAACATACATACCATCAAAAATATCGAACACATATCAAATTCACATGATTACTTGCAACATGATTTATCCCGTGACCTCAAGAACGGAAGTAACTACTCACAAACAATAAACATGCTCATGATCAGAGGGGTATTAATATGCATAATGGATCTGAACATATAATCTTCCACCAAATAAACCATATAGTAATCAACTACAACATGTAATCAACACTACTAGTCACCCCCTAGCAATAATCTATAGTTCCAGTAACAAGATTGAATACAAGAGATGAACTAGGGTTTGAGATGATATAGTGCTGGTGAAGATGTTGATGGAGATTGCCCTCCCCAAGATGGGAGAGTTGTTGGTGATGATGATGATGATGATTTCCCCCTCCGGGAGGGAAGTTCCCCCGGCAGAATCGCTCCGCCAAAGGGCAAAAGTGCTCCTGCCCAAGTTCCGCCTCGAGACGGTGGCGCTCCGTCCTGAAAGTCTTCTCCTTATTTTTTTTCTAGGTCAAAATGACTTATATACCAGAAGATGGGCACCGGAGGTGGGCCGAGGAGGCCACAACCCACCAGGGCGCGCCAGGCGGGCCTGGCGCGCCCAGGTGGGTTGTGCCCACCTGGTGGCCCCCCTCTGGTGTTTATTGGCTCCATTATTTCTTAAATATTCCATAAAAAATCCTCGTGGAGTTTCAACTCATTTGGAGTTGTGCAGAATAGGTGGCCTGACGTAGGTTTTTCAGGTCCAGATTTTCAGCTGCCAGAATTCTCCCTCTTGGTGTGTACCTTGCAAATTATGAGAGAAAAGGCATTAGAATTACTCCAAAAATCATTATTATGGATAAAACCATTGTAAATAACAGTAAGATAACATGATGCAAAATGGACGTATCAGTGAGCAGTTATATCTCCCGCATGATGTCCTCCATAAGCTTCAGAGTGGAATTTCGTAGGATTTGTTCCTGTTCATGCTCAGGTACACAACGTCTAATAATACCATCTACTCCTTCTTTATTAAGATGTGGGTCAACCCAAAAGTAATGTATTAAATCATAGAATAATTTTTTCTTTTGTTGGTATGTGAAACTAGGTGGTATAAATTTAGCAACTATATAATTAGCATAGCCAGCATACCAAGGAGTATTATGAGAAGCATTTATTACAGCTAGTTGTTCATCAGGAAAGCTATCATCAATAGGTAGTGGGTAATCAAGAATGTTTTCTAACCTATACAAGTTATTAGCTACGGGGTTCTCAGCTCCTTTCCTACCAGTGATATGTAAATCCAATTCTCGTAGCAAGAGAACCCACCTAACGAGTCTAGGTTTAACATCTTTCTTTTCCATAAGATATTTTATAGCAGCATGATCGGTGTGAGCAATTACTTTGGAATCAACAATGTAAGATCTGAATTTATCACAAGCAAACACGACTGCTAAAAATTTCAGTGGTAGCATAATTTCTTTGGGCACTGTCTAGAGTTTTGCTAAGATAATGGATAACATTTAATTTCTTAGCACCAACAGCATAATCACTAGCATCACAACTAATTTCAAAAGGCAAGTTCCAATCAGGTGGTTGAACAATAGTTGCAGTAGTTAAGGCTTTCTTAAGTGTTTCAAAGGCTTCTACACAACCATCATCAAAAACAAATGGAACATCCTTTTGTAAAAGATTAGTGAGAGGCCTACAAATTTTAGAGAAGTCTTTAATAAACCTCCTATAGAAACTAGAATGACCAATGAAACTACGGATACCTTTAATATCTTTAGGACATGTCATTTTCTCAATTGCATCAACTTTAGCTTTATCCACCTCAATACCTCGTTCATAAATTTTATGCCCCAACAATACCTTCATTAACCATAAAGTGGCACTTCTCCCAATTCAAGACAAGATTAGTTTGTTAACATCTCTGCAAAACTCGATCAAGCATGCTTAAGCAATCATCAAAAGAAGTTCCATAAACGGAAAACTCATCTATGAAAACCTCAACAATCTTTTCACAAATATCAGAGAATATAGCAGTCATACATCTTTGAAAGGTAGCAGGTGCATTGCATAAACCAAAAGGCATACATCTATAAGCATAAGTTCCAAAAGGACAAGTAAAGGTGGTTTTCTCTTGATTAGGTTGTGAAACAGGTATTTGAGAAAAACCAGAATATCCATCAAGAAAACAAAAGTGTGTGTGCTTTGATATTCTTTTTAACATTTGATCAATAAAAGGCAGAGGGTAATGACCTTTTCTAGTAGCTTTATTTAATTTTCTAAAATAAATTACCATTCTATAGCCAGTAACAATTCTTTGTGGGATAAGCTCATTTTTATCATTAGGGACAACAGTAATACCTCCCTTCTTAGAGACACAATGAACAGGACTTACCCATCTACTATCAGCTATGAGATAGATTATACATACTTCCAAAAGTTTTAGTATTTTAGTTCTTACCACTTTTTTCATCTTAGGATTCAAATGTCGTGGTGATCAACAATGGGTTTAGCATCCAGTTCCATATTAATCTTGTGCTGACATAGAGTGGGACTAATGCCCTTAAGATCATCATGAGTATAACCAATAGCAGCACGGTGCTTCTTTAGAATTTTTAATAATCTTTCTTCTTCATGCTCTGAAAGGTTAGCGCTAATAATAATAGGATACATATTTTTCTCATCAAGATAAGCATACTTCGAAGTGTCTGGTAGTTGTTTTAATTCAAACACAGGATCACCTTTAGGTGGAGGAGGACCTCCTACAGTTTCAGTAGGCAAATTGTGTTTAAGCAGAGGTTGTTGTTCAAAGAAAATCTTATCTATTTTATTCCTTTCATGCAAGCGCATATCATTTTCATGGTCTAGCAAATATGTTCTTGTGGATCAGTACGAGGTACGGCAATAGAAGCAAGACCAATTATTTCATCCTTACTAGGCAATTCTTTATCATGAGGTTGTCTACGAAACTTAGAGAAGTTAAAATCATGAGACACATCACCAAAGCTAACACTGACAGTTTCTTTCTCACAATCTATTTTAGCATTGATAGTGTTCAAGAAAGGTCTACCAAAGATAATGAGACAAAAGTTATCTTGTGGGGAACTGATACGTCCATTTTGCATCATGCTTTTATATTGATATTTATTGCATTATGGGTTGTTATTACACATTATGTCACAATACTTATGCCTTTTCTCTTTTATTTTACAAGGTTTACATGAAGAGGGAGAATGTCGGCAGCTGGAATTCTGGGCTGGAAAAGGAGCAAATATTAGAGACCTATTCTGCACAACTCCAAAAATCCTGAAACTCCACGAAAGTCTGTTTTGGAATATATTAAAAATATTGGGCGAAGAAAGTATGAGAGGGGGGCCACCAACCGTCCACGAGGGTGGGGGGCGCGCCCTACCCCCCTGGGCGCGCCCCCTGCCTCGTGGGCCCCCTGGCAGGCCTCCGATGCCCATCTTTTGCTATATGAAGTCTTTCGCCTTGGAAAAAACAGGAGGAAGCTTTCGGGATGAAGCGCCGCCATCTGGAGGCGGAACCTTGGCGAAACCAATCTAGGGCTCTGGTGGAGCTGTTCTGCCGGGGAAACATCCCTCCGGGAGGGGGAAATCGTCACCATCATCATCACCATCGATCCTCTCATCGGGAGGGGGTCAATCTCCATCAACATATTCACCAGCACCATCTCCTGTCAAACCCTAGTTCATCTCTTGTATCCGATCTTTGTCTCAAAACCTCAGATTGGTACGTGTGGGTTGCTAGTAGTGTTGATTACTCCTTGTAGTTGATGCTAGTTGGTTTATTCGGTGGAAGATTATATGTTCATATCCTTTATGCACATTAATACGCCTCTGATTATGAACATGAATATGATTTGTCAGTAGTTACGTTTGTTCCTGAGGACATGGGAGAAGTCTTGTTATAAGTAGTCATGTGAATTTGATATTTGTTTGATATTTTGATGAGATGTATGTTGTCTTTCCTCTAGTGGTGTTATGTGAACGTCGACTACATGACACCTCACCATTGTTTGGGCCTAGGGGAAGGCATTGGGAAGTAATAATTAGATGATGGGTTGATAGAGTGACAGAAGCTTAAACCCTAGTTTATGCGTTGCTTCGTAAGGGGCTGCTTTGGATCCATATGTTTCATGCTATGGTTAGGTTTACCTTAATACTTCTTTTGTAGTTGTGGATGCTTACAAGAGGGGTTAATCATAAGTGGTATGCTTGTCCAAGGAAGGGCAGTACCCAAGCACCGGTCCACCCACATATCAAATTATCAAAGTAACGAACGCGAATCATATGAGCATGATGAAAACTAGCTTGACAATAATTCCCATGTGTCCTCAGGAGCGCTTTCCTTTTATATAAGAGTTTGTCCAGGCTTGTCCTTTGCTACAAAAAGTATTGGGCCACCTTGCTGCACCTTGTTTACTTTTTTTACTTGTTACCCGTTACAAATTACCTTATCACAAAACTATCTGTTACCGATAATTTCAGTGCTTGCAGAGAATACCTTACTGAAAACCGCTTGTCATTTCCTTCTGCTCCTCATTGGGTTCAACACTCTTACTTATCGAAAGGACTAAGATAGATCCCCTATACTTGTGGGTCATCAAGACTCTTTTCTGGCGCCGTTGCCGGGGAGTGAAGCGCCTTTGGTAAGTGGAATTTGGTAAGGAAAAATTTATATAGTGTGCTGAAATTTACTGTCACTTGTTACTATGGAAAGTAATCCTTTGAGGGGCTTGTTCGGGGTATCTTCACCCCGACCAGTAGAGCAAAGAGTTTCTCCTCGACCTACTGAACCTACTGAAAATGTTTACTTTGAAATTCCTTCGGGTATGATAGAGAAACTGCTAGCTAATCCTTTTACAGGAGATGGAACATTACATCCCGATTTGCACCTAATCTATGTGGATGAAGTTTGTGGATTATTTAAGCTTGCAGGTATGCCCGAGGATGTTATCAAGAAGAAGGTCTTCCCTTTATCTTTGAAGGGAAAGGCATTGACATGGTTTAGGCTATGTGATGATATTGGATCATGGAACTACGACCGATTGAAATTGGAATTTCATCAGAAGTTTTATCCTATGCATCTGGTTCATCGTGATCGTAATTATATATATATATATATTTTTGGCCTCGCGAAGGAGAAAGTATCGCTCAAGCTTGGGGGAGGCTTAAGTCAATGTTATATTCATGCCCCAATCATGAGCTCTCAAGAGAAATTATTATTCAAATATTTTATGCTCAGCTTTCTCTCAATAATCGCTCCATGCTCGATACTTCTTGTACTAGTTCTTTTATGATGAAGACTATTGAATTCAGACAGGATTTATTGGAAAGAATTAAATGCAACTCTGAAGATTGGGAACTCGATGAAGGTAAGGAGTCAGGTATAACACCTAAGTTTGATTGTGTTAAATCTTTTATGGATACCGATGTTTCTCGTGAATTTAGCACTAAATATGGACTTGACTCTGAGATAGTAGCTTCTTTCTATGAATCATTTGCTACTCATGTTGATCTCCCTAAGGAGAAGTGCTTTAAATATCATCCTCCCATTGAAGTAAAATTAGTTGAACCTATTAAAGTTGAAGACAAGACTATCACTTACAATGTTGATCCTATTGTTCCTACCGCTTATATTGAGAAACCACCTTTCCTTGTTAAAACAAAGGATCATGCTAAGGCTTCAACTGCGATTCGTAAGAGTAATGCTAGAACACCTATACCCCCTGAACAAATTAAAGTTCAACCTAGTATTGCTATGGTTAAAGATCTCTTGGTCGATAATATTGATGGGCATGTTGTTTACTTTTGTGATGAAGCTGCTAGAATTGCTAGACCCGGTACAAAAAATAAACATAGACCTGTTGTAGGCATGCCTGTTGTTTCTGTTAAAATAGGAGATCATTGTTATCATGGCTTATGTGATATGGGTGCTAGTGCGAGTGCAATACCTCATTCCTTATACGAAGAAATTACGCATGATATTGCACCTGCTGAGATAGAAGGTATTGATGTTACAATTAAGCTTGCCAATAGAGATACTATTTCACTAGTTGGGATTGTTAGAGATGTTGAAGTCTTGTGCGGGAAAGTTAAATATCCTACTGATTTTCTTATTCTTGGTTCCCCACAAGATGACTTTTGCCCCATTATATTTGGTAGACCCTTCCTGAATACTGTCAATGCTAAGATAGATTGCAAAAAGGATGTTGTTACTATTGGTTTAGGGGATATGTCTCATGATTTTAATTTTGCTAAATTTCGTAGACAACCCCATGATGAAGAATTGCCTAGTAAAGATGAAATTATTGGTCTTGCTTCTATTGCCGTGCCTCCTAATGATCCTTTAGAACAATATTTGCTAGACCATGAAAATGATATGTTTATGAATGAAAGAAGGGAAATAGATGAAGTATTCTTTAAACAGGGACCTATTTTGAAACACAACTTGCCTGTTGAAATTCTAGGGGATCCTCCTCCACCCAAGGGTGATCCCGTGTTTGAGCTTAAACCATTACCTGATACTCTTAAATATGCTTATCTTGATGAAAGAAGATATATCCTGTTATTATTAGTGCTAACCTTTCAGAGCAGGAAGAAGAGAAATTATTGAAAACTCTGAAGAAGCACCGTGCTGCTATTGGATATACTCTTGATGATCTTAAGGGCATTAGTCCCACTCTATGCCAGCACAAAATAAAATTGGAGAAAGACGCTAAACCGGTTGTTGATCACCAACGACGGTTAAATCCTAAGAAGAGAAGTGGTAAGAAATAAAATACTAAAGCTTCTGGAGGCAGGTATAATTTATCCCGTTGCTGATAGTCAGTGGGTAAGTCCTGTCCATTGTGTCCCTAAGAAGGGAGGTATTACTGTTGTTCGTAATGATAAAGATGAATTGATCCCACAAAGAATTGTTACAGGTTATAGAATGGTAATTGACTTCCGCAAATTAAATAAAGCTACTAAAAAGGATCATTATCCTTTACCTTTTACTGATCAAATGCTAGAAAGATTATCCAAACATACACATTTTTGCTTTCTAGACGGTTATTCTGGTTTCTCTCAAATACCTGTGTCAAAAGAGGATCAAGAAAAGACCACTTTTACTTGCCCTTTCGGTACCTTTGCTTATACACGTATGCCTTTTGGTTTATGTAATGCACCTGCTACCTTTCAAAGATGTATGACTGCTATATTTTCTGACTATTGTGAAAATATTGTTGAGGTTTTCATGGATGATTTTTGCGTATATGGAACTTCTTTTGATGATTGCTTAAGCAACCTTGATCGAGTTTTGCAGAGATGTGAAGAAACTAATCTTGTCTTGAATTGGGAGAAGTGCCACTTTATGGTTAATGAAGGTATTGTCTTGGGGCATAAAATTTCTGAAAGAGGTATTGAAGTTGATAAAGCTAAAGTTGATGCTATTGAAAAGATGTCGTGTCCTAAGGACATTAAAGGTATAAGAAGTTTCCTTGGTCATGCCGATTTCTATAGGAGGTTCATAAAGGACTTCTCAAAAATTTCTAGGCCTCTAACTAATCTCTTACAAAAAGATGTTCCTTTTGTCTTTGATGATGATTGTGTAGAAGCATTTGAAATACTTAAGAAAGCCTTGATTTCTACACCTATTGTTCAGCCACCTGATTGGAATTTACCCTTTGAAATTATGTGTGATGCTAGTGATTATGCTGTAGGTGTTGTTCTAGGACAAAGAGTTGATAAGAAATTAAATGTTATCCAATATGCTAGTAAAACTCTAGACAGTGCACAGAAAAATTATGCTACTACTGAAAAAGAATTTTTAGCAGTTGTATTTGCTTGTGATAAGTTCAGACCTTATATTGTTGATTCTAAAGTAACTGTTCACACTGATCATGCTGCTATTAAATATCTTATGGAAAAGAAAGATGCTAAACCTAGACTTATTAGATGGGTTCTCCTACTACGAGAATTTGATTTGCATATTATTGATAGAAAGGGAGCTGAGAACCCCGTTGCAGACAACTTATCTAGGTTAGAGAATGTTCTTGATGACCCACTACCTATTGATGATAGCTTTCCTGATGAACAATTAGCTGTCATAAATGCTTCTCGTACTTCTCCATGGTATGCTGATTATGCTAATTACATTGTTGCTAAATTTATAGCACCTAGTTTCACATACCAGCAAAAGAAAAAGTTTTTCTATGAGGACATTACTTCTGGGATGACCCACATATTTATAAAGAAGGAGTAGATGGTGTTATTAGACGTTGTGTACCTGAGCATGAACAGGAATAGATCCTACGCAAGTGTCACTCCGAGGCTTATGGAGGACACCACGCTGGAGATAGAACTGCACATAAGGTATTGCAATCCGGTTTTTATTGGCCTACTCTCTTCAAAGATGCCCGTAAGTTTGTCTTGTCTTGTGATGAATGTCAAAGAATTGGTAATATTAGTAGAGGTCAAGAAATGCCTATGAACTATTCACTTGTTATTGAACCATTTGATGTTTGGGGCTTTGATTATATGGGACCGTTTCCTTCCTCTAATGGGTATACACATATTTTTGTTGCTGTTGATTACGTTACTAAGTGGGTAGAAGCTATTCCAACTAGTAGTGCTGATCATAAAACCTCTATTAAGATGCTTAAAGAAGTTATTTTTCCGAGGTTTGGAGTCCCTAAATACTTAATGACTGATGGTGGTTCACATTTTATTCATGGTGCATTTCGTAAAATGCTTGCTAAGTATGATGTTAATCATAGAATTGCATCTCCATACCACCCACAATCTAGTGGTCAAGTAGAATTGAGTAATAGAGAGATTAAATTAATTTTGCAAAATACTGTTAATAGATCTAGAAAGAATTGGTCCAAGAAACTTGACGATGCATTATGGGCCTATAGAACTGCATATAAAAATCCTATGGGTATGTCTCCGTATAAAATGGTTTATGGAAAAGCATGTCACTTACCTCTCGAATTAGAACATAAGGCATATTGGGCCATTAAAGAGCTCAATTATGATTTCAAACTTGCCGGTGAGAAGAGACTATTTGACATTAGCTCACTTGATGAGTGGAGAACCCAAGCCTATGAGAATGCCAAACTGTTTAAAGAAAAAGTTAAAAGATGGCATGAAAAAAGGATACAAAAGGGTGAGTTTAATGTAGGTGAATATGCTTTGTTATACAACTCTCGTTTAATGTTTTTTTGCAGGAAAACTCCTCTCTAAATGGGAAGGCCCTTACGTTATTGAGGAGGTCTATCGTTCCGGCGCCGTAATAATCAACAACTTCGAAGGCACAAATCCGAAGGCGGTGAACGGTCAAAAAATCAAACATTACATCTCAGGTAATCCCATAAATATTGAAACCAATGTTATTGACACCGTAACCCCGGAGGAGTACATAAGGGACACTTTCCAGAATGTTTCAGACTCCGAAAGGGAATAGGTATGTGGTACGGTAAGTAAACCGACTCCAAAATAGTTCTAATAGCAGTTTTTCTCAGTTTTGGAATATTTAAGAAAATATGAAAATAAGAAGTAGTCCGAAAGGGACACGAGGCGTCCACGAGGGTGGAGGGCGCGCCCTACCCCCTGGGCGTGCCCCCTGCCTCGTGGGAACCTCGTGTGCTCTCCAGACTCCGTTTTCTTGCACGATACTTCTTTTGGTCGGTAAAAATTCACTATATAATCTCCCGAAGGTTTTGACCACCGTACCACGACAATACCTCTTGTTTTTGTTTTGAGTTGTTTCTGCCGCAGATTAGATCAAGATGTCTTCTCAAGAGTCAGTCGGGGAGAGCCGAGTATCTCACCCGACACCGTGGCCAAAAGCAAATAGCGATGCCTATCACTTTGGGTCATTCATTGACGAGGAGATGGAGGCTGACTTGAAAAGGATAGATGCCATGGAGGAGGATCAAGAAGTTACCTCTCGCCTCCAAGCCAGATTCACGATGGAGGAACTTCAGAGCACAACAATTCCAAATTCGGTCATCCCTCCCAATGTTAAATTTCTTTCTTATGAAAATATGAAGAAAAGTGTTACCTGTTCTCCCGCAGCTATGCAACATCCATGGGTGAAAGGAGCTTTAGCCGTCACGGGTAAACTCCATAAGGAAATAATGGATCTCAAGCAGCAAGTCATTAAGCTCGAGGAAGAGAATCATATCCTAAGGGGCATCATCGCCAAGAATATCACTTCATCATCACCTCTGAAGAAAGAGAAATAAATACACGGGTATGGGCACTCCCCTTGGCAACTGCCAAGCTTGGGGGAGGTGCCCCGGTATCGTATCACCATCACACTCCTATCTTTACCCTTTTTCTTAGTTCGATCCTTTTAGTAATATCTTGATATAGTAGAATAAAGTTTTAGTATGATCTAGTTTTGAGTTTTGCTTCATGATCCTTCTATGTAATCGAGTTCGTGAGCTATATATAATAAAGATTAGTTTTGAGTCGAGGGCTTTGCTATCTTGCTATGATCTTGAAGGAATAAAAGAAAGAATAAAAAGAAATAAAAACACCATATCGATCTTATGGAGAGTAATGACTTCACATATAAAGAGTATGATGAATAAAAGTTGTTGAGAGTTGACAAATATAGTTTTGGTCATCATTGCAATTAATAGGAAGTAATAAAGAAAGAGAGGTTTTCACATATAAATATACTATCTTGGACATCTTTTATGATTGTGAGCACTCATTAAAATATGACATGCTAAAAAGTTGATGTTGGACAAGGAAGACAGCGTAATGGGTTATGTTTTCTTATATTTGAAATAAAGTATATTGTCATGGATCATCCAATATGTTGAGCTTGCCTGTCCCCCTCATGCTAGCCAAATTCTCTGCACCAAGTAGAGATACTACTTGTGCTTCCAAATATCCTTAAACCCAGTTTTGCCATGAGTGTCCTCCATATCTACCCATGGATTGAGTAAGATCCTTCAAGTAAGTTGTCATTGTCGCATGCAATAAAAATTTCTTCTAAATATGTATGATCTATTAGTGTGGAGAAAATAAGCTTTATACGATCTTGTGATATGGAAGAAATAAAAGCGACGGACTGCATAATAAAGGTCCCTTTCACAAGTGGCAATATAAAGTGACGTTCTCTTGCATTAAGATTTTGTGCATCCAACCATAAAAGCACATGACAACCTTTGCTTCCCTCTGCGAAGGGGCTGTCTTTTCTTTGTGTCTTATGTCTTATGCAAGAGTCGCGGTGATCTTCACCTTTCCTTTTTATACTTTATCCTTAGGCAAGCACATTGTGTTGGAAAGATCCTGATATATATATCCCATTGGATGTAAGTTATCATGAACTATTATTGTTGACATTACCCTTGAGGTAAAAGGTTGGGAGGCAACACTATAAGCCCCTATCTTTCTCTGTGTCCGATTAAAACTCCATACCCATAAGTATTGTGTGAGTGTTAGCAATTGTGAAACACTAAATGATAGTTGAGTATGTGGACTTGCTGAAAAGCTCTTATATTGACTCTTTCCGATGTTATGATAAATTGCAATTGCTTCAATGACTGAGATTATAGTTTGTTAGTTTTCAATGAAGTTTCTGATTCATACTTGACATCGTGAATAGATTGTTACTTTAGCATAATAAATCATATGACAATATATATATATATATATATATATATATATATTGTTGTTATAAGAATGATCATGATGCCCTCATGTCCGTATTTTATTTTATCGACACCTCTATCTTTAAACATGTGGACGTATTTTTCGATATCGGCTTCCGCTTCAGGACAAGCGAGGTCTAAGCTTGGGGGAGTTGATACGTCCATTTTGCATCATGCTTTTATATCGATATTTATTGCATTATGGGTTGTTATTACACATTATGTCACAATACTTATGCCTTTTCTCTCTTATTTACAAGGTTTACATGAAGAGGGAGAATGCCGGCAGCTGGAATTCTTGGCTGGAAAGGAGCAAATATTACAGACCTATTCTGCACAACTCCAAAAATCCTGAAACTCCACGATAGTCAGTTTTGGAATGTATTAAAAATATTGGGTAAAGAAAGCACCAGAGGGGTCCACCCACCGTCCATGAGGGTGGGGGGCGCGCCCCCTGCCTCGTGGGCCCCCTGGCAGGCCTCCGGTGCCCATCTTTTGCTATATGAAGTCTGTCGCCCTGGAAAAAACAGGAGGAAGCTTTCGGGACGAAACGCCGCCGTGTGGAGGCGGAACCTTGGCGGAACCAATCTAGGGCTCCGGTGGAGCTGTTCTGCCGGGGAAACATCCCTCCAGGAGGGGGAAATCATCACCATCGTCATCACCATCGATCCTCTCATCGGGAGGGGGTCAATCTCCGTCAACATCTTCACCAGCACCATCTCCTCTCAAACCCTAGTTCATCTCTTTTATCTGATCTTTGTCTCAAAACCTCAGATTGGTACCTGTGGGTTGCTAGTAGTGTTGATTACTCCTTGTAGTTGATGCTAGTTGGTTTATTCGGTGGAAGATTATATGTTCAGATCCTTTATGCACATTAATACCCCTCTGATTATGAACATGAATATGATTTTTGAGTAGTTATGTTTGTTCCTGAGGACATAGGACAAGTCTTGTTATAAGTAGTCATGTGAATTTGGTATTCGTTCGATATTTTGATGAGATGTATGTTGTCTTTCCTCTAGTGGTGTTATGTGAACGTCGACTACATGACACCTCACCATTGTTTGGGCCTAGGGGGAGGCATTGGGAAGTAATAAGTAGATGATGGGTTGCTAGAGTGACAGAAGCTTAAACCCTAGTTTATGCGTTGCTTCGTAAGGGGCTGATTTGGATCCATATGTTTCATGCTATGGTTAGGTTTACCTTAATACTTCTTTTGTAGTTGCGGATGCTTGCAAGAGGGGTTAATCATAAGTGGGATGCTTGTCCAAGGAAGGGCAGTACCCAAGCACCGGTCCACCCACATATCAAATTATCAAAGTAAGAACGTGAATCATATGAGCATGATGAAAACTAGCTTGACGATAATTCCCATGTGTCCTCGGGAGCGCTTTCCTTTATATAAGAGTTTGTCCAGGCTTGTCCTTTGCTACAAAAAGGATTTGACCACTTTGCTGCACCTTGTTTACTTTTGTTACTTCTTACCCGTTACAAATTACCTTATCACAAAACTATCTGTTACCGATAATTTCAGTGCTTGCAGAGAATACCTTACTGAAAACCGCTTGTCATTTCCTTCTGCTCCTCGTTGGGTTCAACACTCTTACTTATCGAAAGGACTACGATAGATCCCCTATACTTTTTGGTCATCAGGAACCAAGAACTAGATAATCAGTAGGGTATTTTATTTTCCCACACAAGACTTCAACATCTCTAACAATCCCAAGTGGTGTGATGGTGTCTTTGTTTGCAAGTTTGATAGTAACATCTATGTCTTCTATTTCAGTGGGTGCTATGCCATTCATTATTTCTTGATATAAGGTAAAAGGGATAGCACTCACACTAGCACCTAAGTCACATAAACCATGATGACAATGATCTCCTATTTTAACTGAGACAACAGGCATGCCAACTATAGGTCTATGTTTATCTTTTTCATCGGGTTTCGCAATTCTAGCAGCTTCGTCACAAAAATAAATAACATGCCCATCAATGTTTTCTACCAAGAGATCTTTAACCATAGCATCACTAGGTTCTACTTTAATTTGTTCAGAAGGTTTAGGTGCTTTAATATTACTTTTGCGAACCACAATTGATACCTTAGCATGTTCCTTTATCCTAACAGGGAATGGTGGTTTTTCAATATAAGCAGTTGGCACAATTGGATCAACATTGCAAATAATAGTTCCATCTTTAACAATGACCAGTTATTTAATTTCTTCTTTAATAGGGGGATGATATTTAAACCACTTCTCCTTAGGGAGATCAACATGAGTAGCAAATGATTCACAAAAAGAGGCTACTATCTCAGAGTCAAGTCCATATTTAGCGCTAAAGCTGTGAAAAGCATCATTATTCATAAAAGATTTAACACAATCAAACTCCAACTTAATACCTGACTCTTTACCTTCGTCGAGTTCCCAATCTTCAGAGTTGCGTTTAATTCTTTCCAAGAGATCCCACCTGAATTCAATAGGCTTCATCATAAAAGAACCTGTACAAGAAATGTCGAGCATGGATTGATCATCACGAGAAAGCCGAGCATAAAAATTCTAAATAATAATTTCTCTCAAGAGATCATGATTGGGGCATGAATATAACATTGACTTAAGCCTCCCCCAAGGTAGAGCGATACTTTCTCCTTCACGAGGCCAAAACTTATATATAATTCCGATCACGATGAACTAGATGCATAGGATAAACTTTTGGTGGAATTCCAATTTCAATCGATTCCAATTCCAGTATCCAATATCATCGCATAGCCTATACCATGTCAATGCTTTTCCCTTCAAAGATAAAGGGAAAACCTTCTTCTTAGCTTCATCTTTGGGTAAACCAGCAAGCTTAAATAATCCACAAATTTCATCCACATGTATCAGATGCATGTTGATGCGGCTTGAAGCTATGTCGGTATTTCCCCAAAGAGGAAGGGATGATGCAGCACAGCGGCGGTAGGTATTTCCCTCAGTGAAGAAACCAAGGTTATCGAACCAGTAGGAGAACCAATAAACACAACGTAAATAGCACCTGCACACAAATAACAAATACCCGCAACCCGACGTGTAAAAGGGGCTATCAATCCCTTTGGGGTAACGGCGCCAGAAATAGCACCTCTAAGTCTCTCTGTGCTTGATCGAATCGCTGGCGTTGTTGAGTCTAGAACAAAAATGTTTTGAGTCTTAGGATTATATATATCGGAGAGTAGGATTATTTTTACTCCTCGGTCCCTTCGTCGCTCTGGTGAGGCCTCCTGACATAGAAGTTTTGACTCTTCTCTCCTAAAATTTCACTAAAAAAATTTTTTGGATCACGCGGGTATCTTAGAATCGTTCCGATGGTTTTGTGACGAGAACATTGTTCTTGGTGCCTCCTGACATTTAGGGGTTGTGGCAGTGTCCCAGGGAGTTGAGCTCCGAGGTGTTGTTGTCACAATTTTATCGTTGCAGTTCCGGAATACCTGAGTTTCGCCGACATCGAAAATCTCTTTTATGCAGTTGTTGGTGAGATCACCTCGACGCCACCCAGTACTGGGGCAGGAGTTCGGGAGTATTGCCATAACTCGTATAACGGATGCTTTTCGAAGGTTGAGGTACACGATTTCCGAAGGTTTCTTGGTTATGTGTTGATGGATGGATACAGCTGGATCTAGGGATTACTAGTTTGGGTGATATATTTTGTGTCCCCTGTATCCCCAACACCAGATTGCATAACCAGAAAGTTTCGGGAGTTTATAGGTGGGATTCAAGTAGCTCTTAGCATTTCTTCCCGCAGATATTTGGTTTGTGATTGGGTAATCCTTACCACTTATTTGTTCCACTCGTACCTTGTTATTTTATTCATCAATCTCTTATCAAGTGGCTTCTCACCTTAATGGAAGTGTGATGATTTACTATGGAATTCATTCGTTCATCCTCATTCGAATGTTTATTGTGAAGACTATATGTTGCAATTTCTATCCATTGATTCAACTTGCCTATTTGTCTATCAAGATGCTAACGGATGTCACCCTCTTCAGGATGGCTCCGCCAACGCGTCAGAATCCGGAACTCAATGAGGGGAGTCAGGCGAACCATCCGCCTCCGGAGGCATGGCAAGCTATCATGGCAGCCACCAACGCCAATGCTCAGATGATTTTGCAACTCTTGCAAGAACACACCCAAGGGCAAGGCAATCAAGGAAATCAAGGCCAAGGCAACAATTAGCCTCACTTCGCTACCCTCAACCAGTTCCTCGCAAATCAGCCGAAGTCTTTCAGCTACTGTGCCGAGGCCACAGACGCCGATAATTGGCTCGTGGACATCAACAAGCATATTGAATGTAGCAATGTCAGGCTTGAGGACTTTGTCAAGTTTGCTTCTTTTCAACTCAAGGATCAAGCTGCCGAGTGGTATCAACAATACAAAGATTCCAGAGGAGGTCGTGTGGTTACCTGGGATGATTTCCGTCGAGACTTCAAAGCTCACCACATTCCACAAAGTGTTGTTGAGAGCAAGCGTGAGGAGTTCCGCAATCTCAAGCAAGGCAGCATGTCCGTGTATCAATACAATACCCAGTTTCAGAAACTCGCTCGCTTCGCTAAGCAAGACGTTCCTGATGAAAAGAGCATGATCTATCAATTCAGAGGTGGCCTCAGAGAAGATCTGCAATTACCTCTCGTGCTTTTTGAGCCGACCAAGTATGATGATTTCTACAATATGGCACTGAAGCAAGAGGCTGCTCAGCTCAAGTGTGAGGCTTCTAAGAAGAGAGTCAGGGACGCAGTTCAGTCTTCTTCTTCCTCACTAGTGGCTGCTAAGCAACAGAAGTTCTGGTTGCCTCCTCCTCCTCCGTTTCGTCAGTCTTTCCAGCAGAAGAACAAAGGTGGCCATGGATCTTCCCACTCATCCAACCCTGGCTATCAGAACAAGTCTCAGAATCAAGCTCCAAAGTCGAATGCTCCTTATCATCGTCCACTCTCAGAGGTGACTTGCAACAAGTGTCAGCAGAAAGGTCACTATACTAACAAGTGCTTCAACCAAAGGCGCCTTCCGCCTCCACCTCTTGTGAGATCTTCCAGCAATGCAATGGTCAAGCATAATCCCAAGTCTGCAAAGGTGAACATGATGAATGCAGCTCAAGCGGAGGAATATACTGATGTGATAATGGGTAATCTCTCAGTTAATGATATTCCTGCAAAAGTTCTTTTTGACACTGGTGCATCGCATTGTTTCATGTCAAGATCATTTGTTGCAAAGCATGATTTCATTTCGGAAATGTTGGAAAAACCCATGGGAGTTGTTTCTCCGGGCTCTTCTATGAGGGATACCACAATGATTCCGGTTGTTTCTATCAAGATGGGCAACTATAAATTTCTGTCTAAACCTTTTGTTCTTGGAGACTCTGATATTGATCTAATTCTCGGGATGGACTGGCTTTCTATGCACAAGGCTCAACTTGATTGTGCTGCCAGGGAAATTCAATTGACACACTCTTCTGAGGATGTGATTATTTATGCCGCTCGTGATGAAACCATTCGGTTGTTTTCTCTCAATGAGAAGGGCGAGTTGGATGCTATCTCTCAAATTCCAAATGTTTGTGAGTACCAAGATGTCTTTCCAGAAGAGCTTCCGGGTATGCCTCCTCACCGGCCAGTTGAGTTCGTTATCGATCTTGAGCCCGGCAGTGAACCCGTTTGCAAGCGTCCTTACAAGCTTGGACCCAAGGAGCTGAAGGAATTGAAGAAACAGCTCGATGAACAAGAGCATCTGGGTTTGATCAGACCGAGTTCATCTCCATGGGGTTGTGGTGTTCTTTTTGTCCAGAAGAAGGATGGCACAGACCGACTTTGTGTCGACTACCGTCCATTGAACAAGAAGACAATCAAGAACAAGTATCCACTTCCCAACATCAATGAGCTATTCGAGCAACTCAAAGGTGCTAAAGTATTCTCCAAGCTTGACCTTCGAATGGGTTATCATCAGATTCGCATTCGTGAAGAAGATATTCCCAAGATAGCATTCAGAACAAGTTTTGGTTCTTATGAATATACTGTCATGTCTTTCGGCCTTGTCAATGCTCCTCCAACATTCTCTCGAATGATGAATTTCATCTTCAACCCCTATACCAATGAATTCGTCCTGGTGTATCTCGATGATATCTTGGTCTTCTCCAAGAATAAGAAGGATCATGCCAAACATTTGCGATTGGTGCTCGACAAGCTCAGAGAGTATCAATTCTATGCGAAGTTTTCCAAATGTGAGTTTTGGCTTGATGAAGTTCTTTACCTTGGTCATATCATCTCTGCCAAGGGCATCGCTGTTAATCCCGAGAAGGTGTCTGCAATTGTGAATTGGGAACCTCCTCAGAATGTCAAGCAGCTTCGCAGTTTTCTTGGTCTTGCAAGCTATTGCCGAAGATTCGTTGAGAATTTCTCTAAGATTGCAAAGCCTCTTTCCAACCTCCTCCAGAAGCATGTGAAGTATGTCTGGACTCCTGAGTGTGACGTTGCTTTCAACACTCTCAAAGAGAAACTCGTCACAGCTCCTGTCTTAACTCCTCCTGACGAATCCAAGCCATTCGAAGTTTTCTGTGATGCTTCTCTTCAAGGTCTCGGTGCTGTGTTAATGCAAGAGAAGAAAGTTGTGGCCTATACCTCTCGTCAGTTGAAGCCCAACGAAAAGAACTACCCCACTCACGATCTTGAGTTGGCGGCAGTTGTCCATGCATTAATAACATGGAGACATCTCTTGTTGGGAAGAAAAGTGGACATATTCACCGATCACAAGAGTCTCAAGTACATCTTCACTCAGCCCAACCTCAACCTCAGGCAAACTCGATGGGTCGAGATGATTCAAGAGTACAATCCGAGTATTGAATATACTCCAGGCAAGGCCAATGTCATTGCAGATGCTTTGAGCAGGAAGGCTTATTGCAACAGCTTAATTCTCAAGCCATTCCAACCGGACCTTTGTGAAGCTTTCCGCAAGCTGAATCTCCAAGTTGTTCCTCAAGGCTTTCTTGCCAACCTCATAGTCTCTCCTACTTTGGAAGATCAAATTCGTGAGGCACAACTCCTGGATACCATGGTGAAGAAGGTGAAACGTGGTATCGACAAGGGTCTTTCCAAATACAAGTGCTATCGCATTGATGACAGAGACACTTTATTCTTCGAGGACCGGATTGTGGTTCCTAAAGGTGATCTAAGGAAAGTCATTATGAACGAGGCGCACAATTCTCTTCTTTCCATTCATCCTGGAAGTACGAAGATGTACCATGACCTCAAGCAGTCGTATTGGTGGACTCGAATGAAGCGAGAAATCGCTCAATTCGTGAATGAATGTGATGTCTGTCGAAGGGTGAAAGCAGAACACCAACGACCAGCTGGTCTCCTCCAACCTCTTGCTATCCCAGAATGGAAGTTTGATCATATCGAAATGGACTTCGTGACTGGATTTCCAAGTCCAAGCGCGGAAATGATGCTATCTTCGTTGTCATCGACAAGCTTACTAAAGTGGCTCATTTCCTTCCAATCAAAGAATCTATCACAGCAGCTCAGTTGGCAGAGCTATACACCTCCAGGATTGTCTCCTTGCACGGCATTCCACAATTGATTTCTTCAGATCGTGGAAGCATCTTCACTTCTAAGTTCTGGGACTCCTTCCAGAAGGCCATGGGCACCAACATTCGCTTCAGCACAGCTTTCCATCCTCAAACTAGTGGCCAAGTCGAGCGAGTCAATCAAATCCTTGAAGATATGCTCAGGGCTTGTGTCATTTCCTTTGGCATGAAGTGGGAAGATTGTCTTCCATATGCCGAATTCTCCTACAACAACAGCTTCCAAGCGAGTTCGGGCAAGGCCCCATTCGAGATTCTCTATGGCAGAAAGTGTCGTACTCCTCTCAATTGGTCAGAGACTGGTGAACGCCAACTTCTTGGCAATGACTTAATCACAGAGGCTGAAGAAATGTGTAAAGTCATCCGTGAAAATCTCAAAGCCGCGCAATCGCGCCAGAAGAGTTACTATGATAGCAAGCACCGTGATGTGGCTTTCGAGATCGGAGACCATGTCTACCTCCGCGTCTCTCCAATGAAAGGCACTCGTCGCTTCGGTATCAAAGGGAAGCTTGCCCCTAGATACGTGGGTCCTTTCAAGATCATTGGCAAAAGAGGCGACCTCGCCTATCAACTTGAGCTTCCCTCCAACTTCGCGAACGTGCACGATGTGTTCCACGTGTCACAGCTTCGCAAGTGCTTCAAGACTCCTGAGCGCACCATCAACTTCGAAGAGATTGACCTCCAAGAAGATCTGTCTTATCATGAGCACCCCGTTGCTATTCTTGAAGAAACTGAGCGCAAGACTCGCAACAAGTCAATCAAATTCCTGAAAGTGAAGTGGTCGCACCATTCCGACCGAGAAGCCACCTGGGAACGCAAGGACCACCTCCGTTCCGAATATCCGGAGTTCTTTCAGTCCTAGATCTCGGGACGAGATCCTCTCGTAGTGGTGGAGTGTTGTAACACCCCGGATGTAACTTTCGATATTTGTAATTCCAACTATTGCCATTTTTGGCTATGTGTTATGATATTCCCTTCATGGTCGGGTTTTGTTTTTCGTTTTGCATTTTGTTCATGTCATGCATCCCATATCATGTCATCATGTGCATCTCATTTGCATACATGTTCGTCTCATGTATCCGAGCTTTTTCCCCGTTGTTCGTTTTGCAATCCGACACTCCCACATGCACCGGCGCACCCCCCCTTTTTGTTTCTTTTCGTGAGCGGGTGTTAAACGTTCTCGAAATGGACCGAGGTTTGTCAAGTGGCCTTGGTACACCACCGGTAGACCACCTGTCAAGTTTCGTTCCATTTGGAGGTCATTTGATGCTCCAACGGTTAACCGGGTAACCGCAAAGTCCTTTTGTGTGTTGCAGCAAAAAACCCCTCCAAACAGCCCAATAACCCATCTAAGTCACCTCCGTGCTCTCGGTCATTCGATCACGATCGTGTGGGCGAAAACCGCACTCCATTTGGAGTCTCCTAGCTCCCTCTACCTATAAATATGTGTTCCCCCTCCGAAATCCGGGTCCCGAAACCCTAGCCCCGCTCCCTCCACGCGCCGGACACGTCCGGTCCGCGCCGGACGAATCCCGCCGCCGCCCCGGGCCAATCACGCGCCGCCACGTGGCACCCCGGCCTCCACCGCGCCGCCGGCCCGCCGAAGCCCATCGCAGGCCCCCGCGGCCCGTACGTCGCCCCGCCGCCCGCGCCCTCCCGCGGCTTCCCCCGCCGCCCGGGCGCCGCGCGCCGCCGTCCGCCGCCGCCCGCCGCTCCGGCCCGCGCCGCCGTCCTCCGCTCGTCGTCCCACGCCCGCGCCCGCGCCGATCACCGTCGTCCCCGCCGGCGCCAGATCCGGCGAGGGGCCGGCCGGATCCGGCGTCCCTGCGCCTCCCCCGAGCTCCTCCGGCAGCCGCCGTCTCCCTCTCCCTCCAGTTCCGGCGACGAACCCGGCAGTCCTCGGTTCGCGTGCACGAGGTTGACTTTCCCCTCCCCTGTATTCTGCCAAGTCCCGAGATTATTGCATAATCTTGCTCACTTCATCATGCCATAACTCTCTTCATACTGCTCCGTTTCGTGCGTGTAATTTATCAAAATGTTCATCACGAGATGCTCTTCATTTTGTTCCATTGTGCCATGCTCGTTTGAGTCCATATTGATGCCTAAATCTCTGGTGCAAGGATGCTATATGATGTTTTCTGCTGCTACTTATCAGAACTTGGTGTTTTGTTATTTTTGTTGCATTTGATGTGTGCATCTTATGGGCATGGGCTCTACAGGTGTTTTGATCTATGCCATGCCATCTTTACACAGATGTATGCCATGTAATTTTATGATCTATGTGGTGACTAGCACAAGCATGCAAACTAGGCTTCGTGATGTTTCTGTTTTCGGAGACTTAGAATTTTGCCAAGTCTGTGACTGCTGTTATTTTTTTGCCATGTATCCATGTGTCTACAGAGAGATCCATGCTTCTTTTGGGCATGTACAGTAAGGATGTTTTGTAGATAAAGTTGTGATATATCCATCCATGCCCCTGTTTGCAACTATGGAGTGCCATAGCATGTCTTAATCTTGCTCTACTTTTGCTATAAAATGTTCCTAGCAGATTGTGAACGTGATATTCAATTTTGCCAAGGTTGTTGTAGTTGATCCTTTCATGCTATGAATTTGCTCTTGACATGGTTAGCTTCATAAACATGCCATCTTGCTGTAGGTATGCTTGTTTTGTCATGCACTGCCTTGTGTTGAGTGAATCAAGCTCACAAAGATGCCTTCATATTACTGTTACTGCCATGCTCTGTTTTCTGCCAAGTCTGAAACCTGTTAACGAAACTTGCTATGTTTACATGGGTGCCATCCTATCTTCTGATCCTTTTTGGCTCATGGCTAGTAAGGGACTTTTGTTCTATGCATTTAGTAGATTCATGCCAAGCCTTGTTTTGTTATGTTAAGTTCCTGTAGCATGTTGATTGCTTGCTCTGGACATTGCTACCGGATGCTGTTTCAGCCATGTTCAGTAATTTCACCAAGTCTGTGAACCTGATATCTTTTGCACTTTTTCCATGCTTGTTTAAACCTGTTATTGTGTGATCTAGCCATAGCTCAGTGTTCATTTTTTGTCAAGAATCTCCTGTAGATTACTTCCATATGCTTTGTTGCTATGTTGGGATGCTGTAGCTTAGTTACTTGATGTATTCTAAGTGCTATCGTGCTGTTAATCGCAGAATCGTGTCATTCTTGTTTTGCTTGCCATTTGCAAACCGTGCATCCGTTTCCGGTGATCTTTATATCGTTTTCGACCGAAATTATCTCATCTTTCTAGTGGCATACTTGGTTTGCCAAGTTACTGCCTTGTTCATCCTTTTTCTTCCGGATCACGCATACGCATCGCATATCATATCTCGCATATCATGCATGTATTGCATCATGTTGCTTGTGCTTTTCCCATGATTGATTGTGGTTCCATTGCTTGTGTTCTTGCTGTGGGTAGAGCTGGGAGACGAGTTCGTGAACGAGGAACCTGTTGAGTACGCTTACGAGGATCAAGCTTTCGACAACTCTGAGAACCTTGCAGGCAAGATGACCATACCCTCGAAATCACTTCTATCTTTGCTTTGCTAGTTGTTCGTTCTATTGCTATGCTGCGCTACCTACCACTTGCTATATCATGCCTCCCATATTGCCATGTCAAGCCTCTAACCATCCTTTCCTAGCAAACCGTTGTTTGGCTAAGTTACCGCTTTTGCTCAGCCCTTCTTATAGCGTTGCTAGTTGCAGGTGAAGTTGAAGTTGGTTCCATGTTGGAACATGGATATTTTGGAATATCACAATATCTCTTATTTAATTAATGCATCTATATATTTGGTAAAGGGTGGAAGGCTCGGCCTTATGCCTGGTGTTTTGTTCCACTCTTGCCGCCCTAGTTTCCGTCATACCGGTATTATGTTCCTTGAGTTTGCGTTCCTTACGCGGTTGGGTGATTTATGGGACCCCCTTGACAGTTCGCCTTGAATAAAACTCCTCCAGCAAGGCCCAACCTTGGTTTTACCATTTGCCACCTAAGCCTTTTTCCCTTGGGTTTTCGCGAGCCCGAGGGTTAACTTTATTTTAACCCCCGGGCCAGTGCTCCTCTGAGTGTTGGTCCAAACTAGAGCACCGTGCGGGACCGTCCCTTGGCAACTTGGGTTACGTTGGTACCTGTACGCTTAGCTTATCCGGTGTGCCCTGAGAACGAGATATGTGCAGCTCCTATCGGGATTTGTCGGCACAGCGGGTGGTCTTGCTGGTCTTGTTTTACCATTGTCGAAATGTCTTGTAAACCGGGATTCCGAGACTGATCGGGTCTTCCCGGGAGAAGGTTTATCCTTCGTTGACCGTGAGAGCTTATAATGGGCTAAGTTGGGACACCCCTGCAGGGTATTATCTTTCGAAAGCCGTGCCCGCGGTTATGAGGCAGATGGGAATTTGTTAATGTCCGGTTGTAGAGAACTTGTCACTTGACTTAATTAAAATACATCAACCGTGTGTGTAGCCGTGATGGTCTCTTCTCGGCGGAGTCCGGGAAGTGAACACGGTTTGAGTTATGCATGAACGTAAGTAGTTTCAGGATCACTTCTTGATCATTTCTAGCTTCGCGACCGTTGCGTTGCTTCTCTTCTCGCTCTCATTTGCGTATGTTAGCCACCATATATGCTTAGTGCCTGCTGCAGCTCCACCTCATTACACCATCCTTTCCTATAAGCTTAAATAGTCTTGATCTCGCGGGTGTGAGATTGCTGAGTCCTCGTGACTCACAGATTCTACCAAAACAGTTGCAGGTGCCGACGATGCCAGTGCAGATGACACAACCGAGCTCAAGTGGGAGTTCGACGACGAACGTGGTCGTTACTATGTTTCTTTTCCTGATGATCAGTAGTGGAGCCCAGTTGGGACGATCGGGGATCTAGCATTTGGGGTTATCTTATTTTCATTTGGATTTGACCGTAGTCGGTCTATGTGTGGATTTTGGATGATGTATGAATTAATTTATGTATTGTGTGAAGTGGCGATTGTAAGCCAACTCTCGTTATCCCATTCTTGTTCATTACATGGGATTGTGTGAAGATGACCCTTCTTGCTACAATACCTACAATCGGTTATGCCTCTAAGTCGTGCCTCAACACGTGGGAGATATAGCCGCATCGTGGGCGTTACAGTGAGAGTGTAGTAAATATTGATAGATCGAACTCCAAATAAAATAAAGTGCAGCAAGGTATTTTGTATTTTTAGTTTAATAGATCTGAAAATAAAAGCAAAGGAAAATAGACCGCAAAGACAAATAATATGAGAAAGAGACCCGGGGGTCGTAGGTTTCACTAGTGGCTTCTCTCGAGAAAAATAGCAAACGATGGGTAAACAAATTACTGTTGGGAAATTCATAGAACTTCAAATAATCATGATGATATCCAGGCAATGATCATTATATAGGCATCACATCTAAGATTAGTAGACTGACTCCTGCCTGCATCTACTACTATTACTCGACACATCGACATCTATCCAGCATGCATCTAGTGTATTAAGTTGATGGAGAAACGGAGTAATGCCTTAAGAATGATGTCATGATGTAGACAAGATATATTTATATAGAAATAGACCCGATCGTTTTATCCTTAGTAGCAACGATACATACGTGTCAGTTTCCCTTCTGTCACTGGGATCAAGCACCGTAAGATCGAACCCACTACAAAGCACCTCTTCCCATTGCAAGATAAAAAGATCAAGTTGGCCAAACAAAACCAAATATCGGAGAAGAAATACGAGGCTATAAGCAATCATGCATATAAGAGATCAAACAAGACTCAAATAACTTTCATGGATAAAAAGATAGATCTGATCATAAACTCAAAGTTCATCGGATCCCAACAAACACACCGCAAAAGAGTTACATCATATGGATCTCCAAGAGACCATTGTATTGAGAATCAAACGAGGGAGAGGAAGCCATCTAGCTACTAACTACGGACCCGTAGGTCTATAAAGAACTACTCACGCATCATCGGAGAGGCACCAATGGAAGTGGTGAATCCCTCCGTGATGGTGTCTAGATTGGATCTAGTGGTTCTGGACTCTGCGGCGGCTGGAATTGATTTTCGTCGACTCCCCTAGGGTTTCTGGAATATTGGGGTATTTATAGAGCAAAGAGGCGGTTCAGGGGGCACCCAAGGTGGGCACAACCCACCTGGGCGCGCCTGGTGGGTTGTGCCCCCCTCGAAGCACCCCCCAGGTGCTTCTCCAGCCACTGGATGTCTTCTTGTCCAAAAAAAATCTCCAAAAAGTTTCGCTGCGTTTGGACTCAGTTTGGTATTGATTTCCTGCGATGTAAAAAACATGCAGAAAAGAGCAACTGGCACTTGGCACTATGTCAATAGGTTAGTACCAAAAAATGATATAAAATGACTATAAAATGATTATAAAACATCCAAGAATGATAATATAGCAGCATGGAACAATAAAAAATTATAGATACGTTGGAGACGTATCACATGTCAGGATGTTTTATTCCATCTCCTGCATAAGGATTAGCTAGCAGTTGTTCTATCATACCCGAAGGAATTTCTTAACCAATATTTTCAGTAGGTGCAGTAGGTTGAGGGGAAACTCTTTGTGTTTCTGGTCGAGGTGAAGATACCCCGAACAGACCCCTCAAAGGATGGTTATCCATAGTAACAAGTGACAATAAATTTCAGCATGTAATATAAATTTTTCCTTACCAATTTCCACTTACCAAGAGCGGTTCACTCCACGGCAACGGCGCCAGAAAAAAGTCTTGATGACCCACAAGTATAGGGGATCAATCTTAATCATTTTGATAAGTAAGAGTGTCGAACCCAACAAGGAGCAGAAGGAAATGACAAGTAGTTTCCAGCAAGGTATTTTCTGCAAGCACTGAAATTGTCGGTAACAGGTAGTTTGATAGCAAGATAATTTGTAACGGAAAAGTAATGGTAATGGTAAATAAAGTCCAGAAAGGTAGCCCAATCCTTTTTGTAGCAAAGGACAGGCTGAAATAGTCTCAGATAATAAGCAAAGTGTTCTTGAGGGCACACGGGAATTTCATCTAGTCACTTTTATCATGTTGGTTTGATTCGCGTTCGCTACTTTGATAATTTGATATGTGGGTGGAACGGTGCTTGGGTGCTGTTCTTACTTGAACAAACCTCCCACTTATGATTAACCCCCTCACAAGCATCCGCAACTACGACAAAAGTGTTAAGATAAAATCTAACCATAGCATTAAACATTTGGATCCAAATCGGTCCCTTAGGAAGTTGCGCATAAACTAGGGTTTAAGCTTCTGTCACTCTAGCAACCCATCATCTAATAACTACTCCACAATGCATTCCCTTAGGCCCAAAGTTGGTGAAGTGCCATGTAGTCGACGTTCACATGACACTACTAAGGGAATCCAACATGCATATCATCAAAATATCGAACACATATCAAATTCACATGATTACTTGCGACATGACTTCTCTCGTGACCTCAAGAACAAAAGTAACTACTCACAAATGATATTCATGCTCAAGATCAGGGGGTATTAAATAGCTTAATGGACCTGAACATATAATCTTCCACCAAATAAACCATATAGTAATCAACTACAAGATGTAATCAACACTACTAGTCACCCACATGTACCAATCTGAGGTTTCGGTACAAAGATTGAACACCAGAGATGAACTAGGGTTTGAGAGGAGATGGTGTTGTTGAAGATGTTGAAGATGTTGATGGAGATTTGCCTCCCAAAGATGAGAGGGTTGTTGGTGATGAAGATGGCTTTGATTTCCCCCTCTGGGAGGGAAGTTCCCCCGGCCGAATCACTCCACTGGAGGGCAAAGGTGCTCCTGCCCAAGTTCCGCCTCGAGACGGTGGCGCTACGTCCCAAAAGTCCTCCTCTTATTTTTTCTAGGTCAAAATGACTTATATACCAGAAGATGGGCACCGGAGGTGGCCTGGGTTGGCCACAACCCACCAAGGCACGCCTGGGGTCCTAGCGCGCCCTGGTGTCTTGTGGTTATCAGGTGGCCCCCCTCCGGTAGTTATTTGCTCTAGTATTTTTTATATATTACAAAATAATTCTCCGTGAAATTTCAGCTTATTTGGAGATGTATAGAATAGGTAACTCTGACGTAGCTTTTTCAGGTCCAGAATTCCAGGTGTCGCCATTCTCCCTCTTTGTGTAAACCTTGCATATTATGAGAGAAAAGGCACCAGAATTACTCCATAAAGCATTATTATGCATAAAAATATTATAAATAACAGTAGGAAAACATGATGCAAAATGGACGTATCAGATATGTGGGTGGTTAAAGGGACAACTAGAACTATGATTTGATATATGTTGTTATTTTGAGCTTGCAAACTAAAAAAATAAAGGCGAAAGTTTTACGAAACATGGTTGGATGGCTGGCTTTCGTTTTATTGTCCACGGATTGGTCCGGATCGGTCCGCGGACATCTCATAAAGAAGAAAAACATTGACAGCCAAAACTGGTTAGAGCATCTGGAGTCAGCTGCCTTAAACAGGTCTTAAACGCCCGGGCGGGCCGCCTGGTCACTGATCGATTAAAACACCCCGACACAAACGGGTGCCTCAAACGCCCGGGTTGACCGGCACCCCTCATATCCAACCAAAACTGGGGTGGATATGGGGAGGCCCGACTGATACGTCTCCAACGTATCTATAATTTTTTATTGCTTCATGCTATGTTATATTCTGTTTTGGATGAATAATGGGCATTATTATACACTTTTATATCATTTTGGGACTAACCTATTAACCGGAGGCCCAGCCCAGAATTTCTGTTTTTTTGCCTATTTCAGTGTTTCGCAGAAAAATAATATCAAACGGAGTCCAAACGGAATGAAACCTTCGGGAACGTGATTTTCGGAACAAACGTGATCCAGAGGACTTGGACCCTACGTCAAGAAAGCAACCAGGAGGGCACGAGGTAGGGGGGCGCGCCTACCCCATGGGCGCGCCCTCCACGTGGGGCCCACGTTGCTCCACCGACGTACTTCTTCCTCCTATATATACCTACGTACCCTCAAACCAACAGAACCATCCACGAAAACCTAATTCCACCACCGCAACCTTCTGTACCCATGAGATCCCATCTTGGGGCCTTTTCCGGCGTCCTGCCGGAGGGGGCATTGATCATGGAGGGCTTCTACATCAACACCATAGCCTCTCCGATGATGTGTGAGTAGTTTACCTCAGACCTTCGAGTCCATAGTTATTAGCTAGATGGCTTATTCTCTCTCTTTGGATCTCAATACAAAGTTCTCCACGATTCTCGTGGAGAACTATTTGATGTAATCTTCTTTTGCGGTGTGGTTGTTGAGACCGACGAATTGTGGGTTTATGATCAATTTTATCTATGAACAATATTTGAATCTTCTCTGAATTCTTTTATGTATGATTGGTTATCTTTGCAAGTCTCTTCGAATTATCAGTTTGGTTTGGCCTACTAGATTGATCTTTCTTGCAATGGGAGAAGTGCTTAGCTTTGGGTTCAATCTAGCGGTGTCCTTTCCCAGTGACAGTAGAGGCAGCAAGGCACGTATTGTATTGTTGCCATCGAGGATAACAAGATGGGGTTTATATCATATTGCATGAGTTTATCCCTCTACATCATGTCATCTTACTTAAAGCGTTACTCTGTTCTTTTGAACTTAATACTCTAGATGCATGCTAGATAGCAGTCGATGTGTGGAGTAATAGTAGTAGATGCAGGCAGGAGTCGGTCTACTTGTCGCGGACGTGATGCCTATATACATGATCATACCTAGATATTCTCATAACTATGCTCAATTCTATCAATTGCTCAACAGTAATTTGTTCACCCACCATAATACTTATGCTCTCGAGAGAAGCCACTAGTGAAACCTATGGCCCCCGGGTCTATTTTCCATCATATTAATCTCCCGTCAACAAGCTATTTCTGGCACCGTTTATTTTGCTTTCTTTACTTTTAGTCTTTATCATAAAAATACCAAAAATATTATCTTATACTATCCATCAGATCTCACTTTCGTAAGTGGCCGTGAAGGGATTGACAACCCCTTTATTGCATTGGTTGCGAGGTTTATATTTGTTTGTGTAGGTGCGAGGGACTTGGGCGTGGCCTCCTACTTGATTGATACCTTGGTTCTCAAAAACTGAGGGAAATACTTACGCTACTTTACTGCATCACCCTTTCCTCTTCAAGGGAAAACCAACGCAGTGCTCAAGAGGTAGCAAGAAGGATTTCTAGCGCCGTTGCCGGGGAGATTCGCGCCAAGTCAAGTCAAGTCAATGCATACCAAGTACCCATCACAAACTCTTATCCCTCGCATTACATTATTTGCCATTTGCCTCTCGTTTTCCTCCGCCCCACTTCACCTTTGCCGTTTTTATTCGCCCTCCTTCCGTTCAATCTTGTGTTACCATGTGCCTTCTTTTTGCTTGCATCTTTGCTTGCTAAGAGTTTATGGATCCCCATCCACTTGCTAATCTCTTTAAGAGATCCAATTATGATGAACCTATTGCTAGTGAGTTAAGTGCACTAGATTATCTTTATGAGGTTTTGCTTGAAATTCGTGAATCTGAAAATTGTGATGAAGTACTTTATGAAGCGATTCACGATAGATCTTTGAATAAAAAGCATGATTGCAATGATTTTACTATAAATTCTCTTGATGTCAATTGTGCTAAAAATATGCAAAACCCTAAGCTTGGGGATGCTAGTTTTGCTATGTCTACTACTTGTTGCAATGATCATGATTGGGGTGATTCTTCTTATGATCTTGAAAATTTATTTAAGCCCCGTGATGAATATGAGATTGATAATAGTGTTTGCAATAATATTGAAAGTGGGTTTGGAAGAGTGTCAACTTTAGATCCCACATATTTGGAGCACGTTCAATCGTATGAAATTTTTGAGAAAAGTGGGTTTGGAGAGGTCATGACTTTATTTTATGATAATCCCACTATTTCGGGAGAGTTTCAACTTTGCATGCATGTGGATCGTGTTAAGAATATGTTTTGTGATAGCTATATTGTTGAATTTGCTTATGATCCTACATGTAATTATTATGAGAGAGGAAAATATGGTTGTAGAAATTTTTACCTTACTAAATTACCTCCCATCATGTTGAGATTGCTATCGTCTCTTTCTTCTTCCTTGCATATGCTAATTTTCGCTTTCTATGATAATTTGTTTGCTTATAAAATGTCTATGCATAGGAAGTATGTTAGACTTAGATGTTTTTATCACGTGTTCTATGATGCTCTCTTTGCGCTTCAATTCTTGTCTTTCATGTGAGCATCATTAAAATTATCAATGCCTAGCTAAAAGGCTTTAAAGAAAAGCGCTTGTTGGGAGACAACCCAATATTTTTCCTTGTTGTTATTCATTAAATAATTGATCTAGCCTCTGGTTAGATGTGTTTTTATGTTTTAATTAGTGTTTGTGCCAAGTTAAACCTATAGGATCTTCTTGGATGATAGTTATTTGATCTTGCTGAAAATTTCAGAAACTTTCTACTCACGAAAACAATTATTAAAAATCACCATAACGTGATAAAATATTGATTCCAATTGCTTCTTATCAATAAAAAAATTGTCTAGGTCTTCCTATTTTGGCTGAATTTTTTGAGTTCCAGAAGTTTGCATTACTTACAGATTACTACAGACTGTTCTGTTTTTGACAGATTCTGTTTTTCGCGTGTTGTTTGCTTATTTTGATGATTCTATGGCTAGTAAAATAGTTCATAAACCATAGAGAAGTTGGAATACAGTAGGTTTAACACCAATATAAATAAATAATGAGTTCATTACAGTACCTTGAAGTGGTGTTTTGCTTTCTTTCGCTAACGGAGCTCACGAGATTTTCTGTTAAGTTTTGTGTTGTGAAGTTTTCAAGTTTTGGGTAAAAGATTGATGGATTATGGAACAAGGAGTGGCAAGAGCCTAATCTTGGGGATACCCATGGCACCCCAAGATATTCTAAGGACACCAAAAAGCCAAAGCTTGGGGATGCCCCGGAAGGCATCCCCTCTTTCGTCTACTTCCATCGGTAACTTTACTTGGAGCTATATTTTTATTCACCACATGATATGTGTTTTGCTTGGAGCGTCTTGTATTATTTGAGTCTTTATTTTTGAATTTACCACAATCATCCTTGCTGTACACACCTTTTGAGAGAGACACACCTGATTCGGAATTTATTAGAATACTCTATGTGCTTCACTTATATCTTTTGAGTTGTATAGTTTTGCTCTAGTGCTTCACTTATATCTTTTAGAGCATGGTGGTGGATTTGTTTTATAGAAACTATTGTTCTCTCATGCTTCACTTAGATTATTTTGAGAGTCCTACAAAACAGCATGGTAATTTTCTTTAATTATGATAGGCATTCAAGATTAGTAAAAAAAATCTTATGAGTGTGTTGAATACTATGAGAAGTTTGATACTTGATAATTGTTTTGAGATATGCAGAGTCATGCTAGTTGAGTAGTTTTGAATTTGAGAAATACTTGTGTTAAAGTTTGTGATTCCCGTAGCATGCACGTATGGTGAACCGTTATGTGATGAAGTCGGAGCATGATTTATTTATTGATTGTCTTCCTTATGAGTGGCGGTCGGGGATGAGCGATGGTCTTTTCCTACCAATCTATCCCCCTAGGAGCATGTGCGTAATACTTTGCTTTGATAACTTGTAGATTTTTGCAATAAGTATATGAGTTCTTTATGACTAATGTTGAGTCCATGGATTATACGCACTCTCTTCCTTCCACCATTGCTATCCTCCCTAATACCGCGCACTTTTCGCCGATATCATACACCCACCATATACCTTCCTCAAAACAGCCACCATACCTACCTATCATGGCATTTCGATAGCCATTCCGAGATATATTGCCATGCAACTTACCACCGTTCCATTTACTATGACACGCTCCATCATTGTCATATTGCCTCGCATGATCATGTAGTTGACATCGTATTTGTGGCAAAGCCACCGTTCATAATTCTTTCATACATGTCACTCTTGATTCATTGCATATCCCGGTACACCGCCGGAGGCATTCACATAGAGTCATATTTTGTTCTAAGTATTGATTTGTAATTGTTGAGTTGTAAGTAAATAAAAGTGTGATGATCATCATTTTTAGAGCATTGTCCTTACAGTCCGCCACCCACCATCTTTGCCGGTTGCTAGCAGACGGCAAAGATTCTATGCCGTCAGCTAGCAGACGGCAAAGAGCAGGCTGGCGGCAAACAACTTCTTTGCCATCCGCTCTTTCTTTGTCGTAAGCTTTATTTAAGCTGATGGCAAAGAGCTTCTTTGCCGTCCGCTAGCCGATGGCAAAGAGCTGGTTGACGGCAAAGATCATGATTCCGTTAGTGATTGCTAACGCTCACCGCATACTCATGAGCAAAACGTTTCAACCGGACACATAGAAAGATAGGGGCTTATAGTTTCGCCTCCCAACATATTCACCTCAAGGGTGATGTCAACAATAATAACTCATGCTACCCATATTCAACTGGACATATGTGCCTAGATCTTTCCTCACCACATGATGCTTGCCAAAGGAGAAAAATAAAAGGAATAGAGAGAAAAACTTTGACTCTTACATAAAAGTAAATACATAAAAGTAAAAGATAGTTCCTTCGCAGAGGGAAGCAGAGGTTGCCATGCGCTTATTTGTTTGTATGCTCAACCCCTTAGTGCAAAAGAATGTCACATTGTATTGCCCCTTGTGATAGCGACCTTTATTATGCAGTCTGTCGCTTTTATTCTTCACCATCACAAGTTCGTACAACGCTCAATTTTCTCTTACACTAAATGATCTCACACTTTTAGAAGCAATTTTTATTGCATTATTGCATCGATGACAACTTACTTGAGGGATCTTGCTCAATCCCTAGGTAGGTATGGTGGACTCTTGAAAATAAGATTTGGGTTTAAGGGTTTTTGGATGCACAAGTAGTATCTCTACTTAGTGTGGAATTTTTGGCTAGCAAAGATAGGGGACAAGCACCACATGTTGAAGGATCCATGACAATATAACTTCTATGTGAATATGAACAAACATAAATCATTACGTTGTCTTCCTTGTCCAACGTCAACAAATTTGGCATATAATATTTTGTTGGGGGCTCACCATCACAAAAGATTTCTAGGATAGTGTATTTATATGTGAATCTTCTCTTCCCTTATTAATTCTTTCATGAGTTGCATCATTGACCAATGCTATGTTTGTCAATCTCTAATAAAAATTTCTACTTATAATTTTTCTTATGTGGTTCCATCACCTACCATAAGATTAGCATATGATCTATATCATTTATCTCCTTTATTTTTATTGCAACATGAAAGCAAAAGAAAACAAAAACTCAAACTAAACTTTATTATATATCTCGCACACGATTACAAGGATAGATCACTAAGCAAGCTCTCGAAAAGAAAAGATCGAACTAAACTTTTATTCATCTAAAGAAAAAGATCAAACTAAATTAAGTAAAGGCAAAAGATAGTAGGGATGATACGATACCGGGGCACCTCCCCCAAGCTTGGCGAAAGCCAAGGGGAGTGCCCATACCCGAAACTCAATTTTCTTTTGGTGATGAAGAAGGAGGTGGTGGTGATGAAGAAGTAGAGGGTTTGCCCTTCTTTATCCTCCAGCTTACTCCGAAGGATAAAGTTATCTACTATCAACACATCGTTCTCCATCTCGAGCTTTATTATCCTCTTGCATAATGCCTCCATGCTTTCGTTTTTGAAACGGGAAGGAACTGATTCATCTTCATCCTCTTCAGAGGTCCCGCTATAGTGCTCCACCTCCCCATAAGACTTGGGGTTTGTGTCGGTGTCAAAACTAGCGGATCTCGGGTAGGGGGTCCCGAACTGTGTGGCTAAGGCGGATGGTAACAGGAGGCGGGGGACACGATATTTACCCAGGTTCGGGCCCTCTCGATGGAGGTAATACCCTACTTCCTTCTTGATTGATCTTGATGATATGAGTATTACAAGAGTTGATCTACCACGAGATCGTAGAGGCTAAACCCTAGGAGCTAGCCTATGGTATGATTGTTGTTGTCCTACGCACTAAACCCTACGGTTTATATAGACATCGGAGGGGGCTAGGGTTACACAGAGTCGGTTACAAGGGAGGAGATCTACATATCCGTATTGCCAAGCTTGCCTTCCACGCCAAGGAGAGTCCCATCCGGACACGGGACGAAGTCTTCAATCTTGTATCTTCATAGTCCAACAGTCCGGCTAAAGTATATAGTCCGGCTGTCCGAGGACCCCCTAATCCAGGACTCCCTCAGTATCCCCTGAACCAGGCTTCAATGACGATGAGTCCGGCGTGCAGATTGTCTTCGGCATTGCAAGGCGGGTTCCTCCTCCGAATATTCCATAGAAGATTTTGGACACAAGGATAGTGTCCGGCTCTGCAAAACAGATTCCACACACCACCGTAGAGAGAATAATATTTCCACAAATCTAATCTGCTGACAACTTTTCATAACATGACATCACACCATGGCCTGGTCATTATTCGAACCATTTCTCCCAGCCTGCCACTGCATGTTTCGCGAGGCGGTTTTATTGGCACGTCTTGTTGAAGCAGAGATCGTGTTCCCCTTATCACGGGATTCTCATCAATACGGGTATGGATAACCCAATCGTGCCTGTTGGTATGACTCCTCGATTTCAGGCAAGTTCCAAACGGCCACGCGGAGGACGCTTGATATTCACCCTCTTTATAAAAGGGCCAAGGCCTGTCCTTTTCTTCTCGCACTCAATCGAATCCTTCCCCCACCTCGAGTTCCAACACCCAAGGCCCAGGCTAAGCATTTCGGACCTTCAATCATGTCCGGATCCAACCTTCAAGGTCGGTGGATGCCCTCCTCTGTCACAGAGGAGGACATCAAGAAGCTAAGAGAAGCCAGGTATCTGACCGCCGAAATCTCGCACAGGCTGCATGCTCGAGGGCAGGTCATCCCCACTCCCGAACCTAACGAGAGTGTCGTATTTGTCTCCCACTTCCTCCGAGGGCTAGGCTTTAGTCTTGATCCCTTTGTTAGAGGGCTCATGTTCTATTACGGGCTCGATTTCCATGATCTGGCTCCGGATTCCATCCTTCACATCTCGTCGTTCATCGTCATGTGTGAGGCCTTCCTCCACATCACCCCGCACTTCAGATTATGGCTCAAGACCTTCAATGTGAAGCCGAAGATGATCGATGGGCGACACGCAGAATGCGGAGGTGCCATAATAAGCAAAGGCGTTGATGCTTCATGGCCAAAGGGAACCTTCCCGGAGATGTCCAACTTGTGGCAGCGGGAGTGGTTTTACATCACAGCCCCCCGAAGTACTAAGTGGGTAGCTGCCCCTACCTTCCGTTCGGGCCCCCCGCCACAACTGGCGTCATGGGTCAACAAAGGGCCGGACTGGGGGTGGTTAATGATGTGCCGACATTGCAGAGTCGCATCCGAGATCTCCTCACGAGAGATGTCAGCCTTGTCAAGGTAATGCAAGTCATGCTAGTTCGTCGGGTCCTGCCATGCCAACGTCGACCTCTCCGTATGTGGGAGTTCAACCCGGAAGGACCGCGAACTATTCAGCACTTCTTTGGCATGACGCTCGAAGAGATGTATAGATTGTTATTCGGATCACGAATAAAGTGTCCGGACACCACCGAGGATGCGGGTCTAAACTGCAATCGTCCAGACACCCAAGTAAGTAATTCTTTGGCCGAACATGTCGTCTCTTTATTTATCACAACATCATTCTGAAAAGTCGCTCTTTGACCAGGACTGGGTAAAAAAGGCGAAGATGATCAGGTGTTCGGCCCCCCTTCCCGAAGGCTCAACGGATCCAGTGCTGGCTAGAATGCTTGAGCTCACGCCTTATCAAGCGCCATCAGGGGAAGATAAAGGGGGAATAAAGAAGCCGAAAGCGGGCCTCACTCATTATTCATCCAGACCGGGGGAATTAGTGCCTTTGCGAAGGAGGATAACCGGGGAGAAGAATCTAAAATCCCCTCTCCAGAAGGAAGGAAGAGGACCGCCTCTGAAGACTTGGAAACAATGGTTTCCAAACGAGGGAAGAAATCTTTGGCAGGGGGTCATACCCCGGAGGGTATCCTTACCGCACAGTGCCCGCAAGGGGATCAGCCCCCCACTGACGTGTAAGTAAACAAAAGTACTTTATAGTAAACATATCCTACTTTATTTCCGAGGACAATAACCGAGACGTATGTCTTGTAGCTCGGATCGTAGCCCTTCTCGACAGAGTTTGTCTTCGGGGGATCTTCTTCCGGAGATGATGGAGAGCGAAACACCTCCCCATGCCTCCCCGCCTCATGAGGCGGACGACCCAGAGGTGTCGTCACAGAGGATTTCTCCTGATCCACCAAGGCCAGAAGGTAATCCTTCGGCCTCCCGAAGTCCGGAGTATTCGGCTCCTAAAGGGAGCAACAGAAAGAGTCCGGGGCTGTCTGGTCCGCGACCGGACGCATTGATGAGTCTTCTGGAGCAAGAGGCTATCTCAGAGGCGCATCGTACGTTAATGGGTATGGTGGTTGAAAGGATTTCATCCGCCGAAAGCGGGTTGCATGAAGCTTTTAAGAGCCTGCTGAGAGGCTTTGAGGTACGCAAAGTAATATGTATGTTTTGACGATACCACACACGCTAGGTGTGCCCTATACAGATAGTAGCCCCTGAGACTCTGGTTGTTGTCGAAAAAGGCGGCAAACCGAGGATCATAGTCTCAGGTAATGATCATGCCGCTTTCATGTGCAGGCGGCTGAGGGTCCGGTGGCTAGCCGGACTGAGGAGTTTGCCGAACTGAAGCGGCAACTTGATGCAGCAGATGCCGACATCGTGCTTGTAAACAGGCAGCTTGACGAGGCACAGGGTATGTATTCTCCGATGGTCAACATATATTAAGAGGGGCATGATGCTAGTATCTATAATATGTTGTGACTGCAGATGGAGCTGCCGTCGTGGAGACCCTTTGGGCGGAACTTGCCCAAGCCAAGGAACAAGCCAGGAGGAGTGATGCGGCCGCCCTAAAGGCGGTCGAAGAATTAAGAGCCAAACAGGCTGCGCATTGCGAGAGCAAAGAGAAAATAGCCAATATGGCTGTTGAGTTGAAGGGTGCCGCCGAACGTTATGACCTTCTTGAAAGGGAAAGTCAAACAAAGACGGTGGACCTGGAGAAAGCCATGGTAGCAGCCAAGGAAACCCGGTCTAAAATCAGAGCGGCGAAGGAGGAGCTACGTCAAGCTGGAGATATCACGGCTGGGAAGCCCTTTTTGTTGCGGACGAAGTTCGGAGATCCTAAGTATGCCCTTCTGGATCAATTATGGGGTTCTGCAGACACGTACTTGGATTTGGCAGCGAGTGCCGCTGATGCGACCAAGTTTTTCAAAGATCAAAAAGATCACGAAGTGGAAAAGTTGTTATGGTCGCAATTCAATGCTCCAGCGCGTCTGCTGCTTTTAAATGAGCAAATGGCCGAGTGGGCCAAGCTCCATAGGTTGTCCGGACTTGCCATGAGGTCTGTCGTGGATCATCTCTGGCCGGAAGGACCAAGGCCGAATAGTTATTTTGGTCTTGTGCAACGATTCCTTGGTGTTGTGCCGCATATCGACGCTGTAAAGAGGTCGGCGTGCATAGAAGGTGCGCGGATGGCTCTAGCCCGTGTCAAGACATGCTGGACAGAAATGGAGGCCACCGCTATTGCAACCCAGAATCCGGTCGTAGGCCAGGTTTCATCCGAGCACTATTTTGAAGAAGTCCTAGAAGGTGCTCGTTTAATAGCGGCTCAGTGCTCGAAGAGTGTCATGTTCGAGTGACATGTATCCCGATTGTAAAAACAATGCTATTTAAATTATAAAGGTTGTGTTTATACTTTTGCCTGAAAGTATTATGATGCCTCCTGTGCGTCCGTTTATGTATATATGTATATAACCTGAAAGTTTGCAGTCGTCGGCTTCAGCCCCCATGCATATAATGCAGGGGTGTTCGCAAAAGCGTGTGTTCACACTTGATCCAACATCTTGGTCCATTAAGGAGGCGGTAGCGTGGCGAACGAGGCAATCGGACTATATTTCTTTAACACTTTCACTTAACCATAGGAGTTTGATAGTGGGGCCACTATATAGCCCCTGGTACTTCTGCGCTCATCCGAGTCCGGTGCGCGTACGTACATGACCAGGAAAACTGGCCCTTCGTTAATGCGGAGGAATCCCGAAGATTCCGCTAAGTCATCGAGTGGTTGACCAGTCTCGCGCTTTATCATGACAGTCAGTTTTTGGCTTTCTCTACTGAGGTGCTCATCCGGATGAACCAGGGCACAATCGCAGTAGTTCTCCCGGTGCCACCTTAGCCCATAGAGCGGAACGTAAGGTGGCAAAACGCGGGAGCCGGGCAAACCCAACATTTGACCAAAGACATGATTCGGAGCTGATGCAGATAAGGCCAAACTCGCGACGCCGAACACTCCCTAAGGTATTCGGTCTTTACAACATATACCGGGCTGAGTAATGCCCTTGATAATGAACCCTGAGTGTCCAGGTATGTGCATCATTCTGACGTGGCGAAATGCCAATAACGTCAGCATCCCTCTCGGTTATGCTGAGTATCCGGAGGATGTGAAGCAACAAGAGACAGTAAAAAAGGTTTACACAGGGTCTTAATCTAAAAAGAAACCTTTGAGCGGGGCCCTGCTGCACGTCTGCGCCTGTGTCTCCGTTGTGCCGTATCCTGGAAGGGTGTAACACGATTATCATCTGTAAAAGAGAAGAACTTAGGTGAAAGTTGTCGTGCGAAAAATTGGTTATTCTCAATAAACCATTAAAATTCAAGATAAGTAAGGTCAAGCCGAACTGTAGTCCTTTTTACATGCGGGAAGCCCCTGGTACCGCCTATGGGGGTATATCCATCAAACCAATCTCAGGTTTATCTAAGCTGTTGCAGCTAGTGGTGCGCCGGACTCGTCTAGCCGTGTCCGCGGTCTTGACAACCGATCATTTATTCTGGTTGGAGAGGTCGTTTAGTGTTCGGCTGCTAAAGCCGCCACACGTTCTTCCGAGCATAAGGAACACTCAATATTTCCGCTAACTGTGATGATGCCACGTGGACCGGGCATCTTAAGCTTAAGAGAAGCGTAATGCGGTACTGCATTAAAACGAGCGAAGGTTATTCTTCCGAGTAGTGCTTGATAGCCGCTTCGTAATGGAGCGATGTCGAAGGTTAACTTTTCACTTCGGAAGTTGTCGGGAGAACCGAATACAACCTCTAGTACTAGAGAGCCCGTATAGCGGGCCTCTGGGCCTGGTATTACCCCTTTAAAGGTAGTATTGCTTTGGCTGATTCTTGTCGGGTCTATCCCCATTTTGCGGACTGTGTCCTGATATATCAGATTAAGACTACTGCCGCCGTCCATGAGGACTTGGGTGAGGTGGTACCCGTCGATAATTGGGTCTAGCACCAAGGCAGCCAATCCTCCGTGCCGGATACTTGTCAGGTGATCCCTGCGATCAAAAGTGATCGGGCAGGCCGACCAAGTGTTGAACTTTGGGGTGACGGGCTCTACGGCGCATATGTCTCGGAGTGCATGTTTGCTCCTTCTTTTTGTTACGTGAATCATGTTCACTGTTTTGACCTCTGGTGGGAATTTTTTCTGTCCCCCAGTGTTTTGCTGGCGAGGCTCATCATCGTCTTCACTTGGTGTCTCCCTCCCCTTGTGTTCGGTGTTTAGCTTGCCGGCCTACTTGAAGACCCAGCATTCTCCGTGGGTGTGATTTGCAGGTTTATCGGAGGTGCCATGAATCTGACATAATTTGTCTAGAATCTTGTTTAGGCTGGACGGTCCATCTCTGTTGCCTTTGAAAGGTTTTTTCCGCTGACCGGGTTGAGAGCCCCTAAATCCGGCATTTACCGCCGTGTTGTCTGGGCTGTCTTCGTTATTTCGACGCTTGCTTTTACTGCGTTGTGGTTTTCCATTGCCATCCCTGACTTCAGATGTGCTTGGGTCGCTGGTGCTACTACGGGCCAGCCAGCTATCTTCGCCCACACAAAAGCGGATCATGAGGCTTGTTAAGGCTGCTATTGTCCTCGGTTTTTCTTGACCAAGGTGTCTGGCGAGCCATTCGTCTCGGACGCTGTGTTTGAAAGCTGCTAAGGCTTCGGCGTCCGGGCAGTCGATGATTTGATTCTTCTTAGTAAGAAATCTGTTCCACAGCTTTCGGGCTGACTCTCCGGGTTGTTGAATTATATGACTTAAATCGTCTGCATCCGGAGGTCGGACATAGGTCCCTTGAAAGTTAGCCCTAAAAGCATCCTCAAGCTCCTCCCAACTTCTAATTGAATTTTCAGGGAGGCTCTTCAGCCAGTGCCGAGCTGATCCTTTCAACTTGAGGGGCAAGTATTTGATGGCGTGAAGATCGTCTCTGCGAGCCATGTGGATGTGGAGGATGAAGTCCTCAATCCAGACCCCAGGGTCTGCCGTTCCGTCGTACGCCTCTATGTTCACGGGTTTGAATCCCTCTGGAAATTCGTGATCCAGCACCTCATCGGTGAAGCATAGGGGGTGCCCGGCACCCCTATATTTGGATGTGTCATGGCGTTCTGGTGGTTGTAGTGTTCGGTTTTGATTCTGCGCTGGAGCGCGCTTCCTAGATCCGTAGATGGATCTGGTCAGGTCGGCTTTTTGATGCAAGTCCTCACGTGAACCGTGTGCTAACTTATGTGCGGCCTCGTTAGCCGCCCTATCGCAGCCACGAGGTGGTCGATCCAACCGGTCGGCCGTTTTATTTTTGGGCTGTGTAGGCTCTAAGGCCTCGTCATCGAATTCAGGCAGCAGCTTGCGCTTTGGATAACTCTTTGTGTGGCGACTGCCACCGTACTTTTCAGCAGTGTCCAGCACTTTGTTCCATCTACTAATGAGTGTATTTTGCGCGGCCTTAAGCCTTTGTTTCTGCTTCTTAAGACTCCTTGCGGTGGCAATAAGCCTTCTGTGTAGGTTCTCTTGTTCCAAGTTCCTTTCCGGGATGATGTGTGCATCGTCATCCGGACTATTCTCCTCTCCGGAGACAGTTTGATGATTTCTACCCTCGGCATCGCCGTGATCGGACAGTGGCTCCGTACTATGTTCGCCGTCCGTTGGCTCGTCCTGCTCTGTTGCTTTGGAGTCGACCGGGGTCTCATTCTTTCTTGTGCTGTTATCGTTGTTTTTGCCGAGGCGGGATTTGGAGCGGCGTCTGCGTCGTCGCTTTGGTTGCTTCTCGAGGGGGTTATCCTTCGCTACATCCTCCCGTTCTTCATCATTGTTTTCTTTGGGTGTATCCACCATATATATATCGTGTGATCAAGTGGCTGTCCAGCACCCTGTGGGCGGTGGTTCCTGTTCTTCCCCTGCGTCGTCGTCCATACCGTCGATGTCTTCGGAGTCGAAATCGAGCATGTCGGTTAATTCATCGACAGTGGCTATTAAGTGGGTGGTGGGTGGGGAACGAATTTTTTCGTCGTCCGCCTCCCACTCGAGCCGGACACAGTTCGGCCAAGGGCCTCCTGACAAGGAGAGAGACTTTAGTGAATTTAGCACATCGCCAAAGGGCGAGTGCTGAAAGATATCCGCGGAGGTAAACTCCATGATCGGCGCCCAATCGGATTCGATAGGCATGGACGCAGGCGGTTCGGGGCCTGTGGCCGGGGACGAATCCAAGGATCCGGCGACACAGGTCTCATAGGAGGTGAAGTCAGTATTCGGCTCTATCGCCACTGAGTGTGTGGCCTCCAAGGCAGGGTCCATCCGCCCGTCCTCGGATGGCGCAATCGACTCCGGATCTAGGGTTGGAGTAGCCACAGGTGTGATCTCCCGAACACCGTTCGACGGCGGAGCTAAGTCGTGCTCGTCGTGACTATGCGGCACACCTGACATTGGCTCGAATCCATCAAAGATCAAGTCTCCGCGGATGTCGGCAATGTAGTTTAAATTTCCAAACCTGACCTGACGGCCAGGGGCGTAGCTCTTGATCTGCTCCAGATGGCCAAGCGAGTTGGCCTGCAGTACGAAGCCGCCGAATACTAAGATCTATCCGGGGAGGAAAACCTCACCCTGGATCGCATCATTGCCGATGATCGAAGGATCCATCAAGCCTTTATCGCGACGGCGCAGTGGAAATCTCAATGAAAGCACCAATGTCGGGTAGGGGGTCCCGAACTGTGCGTCTAAGGCGGATGGTAACAGGAGGCAGGGGACACGATGTTTACCCAGGTTCGGGCCCTCTCGATGGAGGTAATACCCTACTTCCTGCTTGATTGATCTTGATGATATGAGTATTACAAGAGTTGATCTACCACGAGATCGTAGAGGCTAAACCCTAGGAGCTAGCCTATGGTATGATTGTTGTTGTCCTACGGACTAAACCCTCCGGTTTATATAGACACCGGAGGGGGCTAGGGTTACACAGAGTCGGTTAGAAGGGAGGAGATCTACATATCCATTGCCAAGCTTGCCTTCCACGCCAAGGAGAGTCCCATCCGGACACGGGACGAAGTCTTCAATCTTGTATCTTCATAGTCCAACAGTCCGGCTAAAGTATATAGTCCGGCTGTCCGAGGACCCCCTAATCCAGGACTCCCTCAGTTTGCGACAAAATCAGCAACAAAGCTCTCTCCCTCGGAGTCTTGGGATGACATATTTTCAGATCTATCAGGAAAATGGCAAGAAAAGAAAACAGAAGATTTCTCCATGATACGGTGGTCAATAGGTTCGGGGGGTATATAAAGATTTTTAATCTTGGTGAACAAGCAAACATAAGAAAAACGGAGTCCGGAAGGTGCCCCAGGTGGGCACAACCCTAGGGGCGCCTGGGAAGCTAGGCGTGCCCTGGTGTCTTGTGCCCACTAGTGTATGCTTCCTGGTTGTTTCTTATGCCCATCTAGGGACTCCAAACCTTGGGAAAAAACTTCCTTAAGCATTTTAATAGAGGTTTTGTGATCAGAACTACTGGTTGGAATAGCTTCTGCCCATTTAGTAACATAATCGACAGCAACAAAAATATGTGTATACCCATTAGAGGAAGGAAAAGGTTCCATGTACTCAAATCCCCAAACATCAAATGGCTCAACAGCAAGTGAATAATTCATAGGCATTTCTTGACGCTTACCGATATTACCTATTCTTTGGCATTCATCACAAGATAAGACAAACTTACGGGCATCCTTGAAGAGAGTAGGCCAATAAAATCCAGATTGCAATACCTTGTGAGCAGTTCTGTCTCCAGCAGATGCCCTCCATAAGCTTCGGAGTGACATTTCCATAGGATTTGTCCCTGTTCATGCTTAGGTACACAATGTCTAATTATACCATCTACTCCTTTATAAAGATGTGGGTCATCGCAAAAGTAATGTCTTAAGTCATAGAAGAATTTTTTGTTTTGTTGGTAAGTAAAACTAGGTGGTAAATATTTAGCAACAATGTAATTAGCATAATCAGCATACCAAGGAGTGTTATTAGAAACATTTATTGCAGCTAGCTGCTCATCAGGGAAACTATCATCAATAGGTAGTGGGTCGTCAAGCACATTTTCAAGCCTAGACAAGTTATCCGCTACGGGGTTCTCTGCTCCTTTCCTATCAGTAATATGTAAATAAAATTCTTGTAACAAGAGAACCCATCGAATAAGTCTAGGTTTAGCATCTTTCTTTTCCATAAGATATTTTATAGCAGCATGATCGGTGTGAACAATTTCTTTTGAATCAACAATGTAAGATCTTAATTTATCACAAGCAAACACCACTGCCAGAAATTCTTTTTCAGTAGTAGCATAATTTCATTGTGCACTGTCTAGAGTTTTACTAGCATAATGAATAACATTTAGTTTCTTATCAACTCTTTGTCCTAGAACAACACCAACATCATAATCACTAGCATCACACATAATTTCAAAAGGCAAGTTCCAATCAGGTGGTTGAACAATAGGTGCAGAAATTAAGGCTTTCTTGAGTGTTTCGAAGGCTTCTAAACAATCTCATCAAAAACAAAAGGAACATCCTATTGCAAAAGCTTTGTAAGAGGCCTAGAAATTTTAGAGAAGTCTTTGATAAATCTCCTACAGAAACCAGCATGACCTAGGAAACTACGAATACCTTAGGTATCTTTAGGACATGGCATTTTCTCAATTGCATCAACCTTAGCTTTGTCCACTTCAATACCTCTTTCAGAAATTTTATGGCCCAAAACAATACCTTCATTAACCATAAAGTGGCACTTCTCCCAATTCAAGACAAGATTTGTTTGCTCGCATCTCTTCAAAACTCGATCAAGATTGCTTAAACAATCATAAAGAGACTTCCCATAAACAGAGAAGTCATCCATGAAAACCTCTACAATCTTTTCACAAAAGTCAGAGAATATAGCAGTCATACATCTTTGAAAGGTAGCAGGTGCATTGCATAAACCGAATGGCATACGTCTATAAGCATAAGTTCCATAGGGCCAAATGAAAGTGGTATTTTCTTGATCAGGTTGAGAAACAGGTATTTGTGGAAAACCAGAATATCCATCAAGGAAGCAAAAGTGTGTGTGTGCTTAGATAATCTTTCTAGCATTTGATCAATAAAAGGCAGAGGGTAATGATCTTTTCTAGTTGCTTTGTTTAATTTTCTAAAATCAATTACCATTCTATAGCCTGTAACAATTCTTTGTGGAATGAGTTCATTCTTATCATTAGGAACAACAGTGATACCTCCCTTCTTAGGGACACAATGAATAGGACTTACCCATCTACTATCAGCTATAGGATAGATTATACCTGCTTCCAGAAGTTTTAATATTTCCATTCTTACCACTTCTTTCATCTTCAGATTTAACCGACGTTGGTGATCAACAACGGGTTTAGCATCAGGTTCCATATTAATCGTGTGCTGACATAGAGTGGGACTAATGCCCTTTAAATCATTAAGAGTATATCCAATAGCAGCTCGGTGCTTCCTTAGAACTTTCAATAATCTTTCTTCTTCATGTTCTGAAAGGTTAGCACTAATAATAACTGGATATATCTTCTTTTCATCAAGATAAGCATATTTCAAAGTGTCTGGCAAATTTTTTAATTCAAACACAGGATCACCTTTAGGTGGAGGAGGACCAACTAGAGTTTCAATAGGCAAATTGTGTTTGAGCAGAGGACGTTGTTCAAAGAAAATCTTATCTATTTCATTTCTTTCATGCATATGTAAATCATTTTCATGGTCTAGCAAATATTGTTCTAGTGGAACAGTAGGAGGCACATCAATAGAAGCAATACCAATTATTTCATCCTCACTAGGCAATTCTTTTCATGAAGCTTTCTACTAAACTTGGAAAAATTAAACTCATGAGACTCATCACCAAAACTAACACCGACAATTTGTTTCTCACAATCTATTTCAGCATTAATAGTGTTCAAGAAAGGTCTACCAAAGATAATGGGACAAAAGTCATCTTGTGGGGAACCAAGAACAAGAAAATCAGTAGGGTATTTTATTTTCCCACACAAGACTTCAACATCTCTAACAATCCCAATTGGTGAAATAGTATCTCTATTAGCAAGTTTAATAGTAACATCTATGTCTTCTATCTCTGCGGCTGCTATGTCATTCATAATTTCTTGATATAAGGTGTAAGGAATAGCACTTAGGCTAGCACCTATGTTGCATAGACCATGATAACAGTGATCTCCTATTTTAACTGAGACAACGGGCATGCCAACAACGGGTCTATGATTGTCTGTTTTATTGGGTTTGACAATTCTAGTAGCTTCATTACAGAAATAAATAACATGCGCATCTATATCTTCTTCCAAGAGATCTTTAACCATAGAAACACTAGGCTCTACTTTAATTTGTTCATCAGGTTTAGGTGTTCTAATATAACTTTTGTTAACCACAGTTGAAACTTTAGCATGTTCCTTCATCCTAACAGGGAAAGGTGGTTTCTCAATATAAGTAGTAGGAACAATTGGATCAACATTATAAAGTATAGTTTCCTCTTTAACTGGTACCAGTTCTTTAATTTCTTCTTTAATAGGTGGGTGATATTTAAACCACTTCTCTTTAGGGAGATCAACATGAGTAGCAAATGATTCACAAAAGGAGGCTACTATCTCAGAATCAAGTCCATATTTGGTGCTAAACTTTTGAAAAGCATCGGTATTCATAAAAGATTTAACACAATCATACTTAAGCTTAATACCTGACTCTTTACCTTCTCGAGGTCCCAATATTCAGAGTTGCGTTTAATTCTTTCCAAAAGATCCCACAGGAATTCAATAGTCTTCTTCATAAAAGGACCAGTACAAGAAGTATCAAGCATGGATTGATCATCACGAGAAAGCCGAGCATAAAAATTCTGGATAATAATTTCTCTTGAAAGCTCATGATTGGGGCATCAATATAACATTGAATTAAGCCTCTCCCAAGCTAGAGCGATACTTTCTCCTTCACGAGGCCAAAAATTATATATATATAATTCTGATCACGATGAACTAGATGCATAGGATAAATTTTTTGGTGGAACTCCAATTTCAATCGATTCCAATTCCAAGATCCAATATCATCGCATAGCCTATACCATGCCAATACTTTTTCCTTCAAAGAAAAAGGGAAAACCTTTTTCATAACTTCATCTCCGGGTAAACCTGCAAGCTTAAATAATCCACAAATTTGTTCCACATATATAAAGTGCATATCAGGATGTTCGGTTCTGTCTCGTGCATAAGGATTAGCTAGTAGTTGTTCTATCATACCCGAAGGAATTTCATATTCAATATTTTCAGTAGGTGCAGTAGGTTGAGGGGTAGCTAATTGTGGTTCTGGTCGAGGTGAAGATACCCCGAACAAACCCCTCAAAGGATTGTTTTCCATAGTAGCAAGTGACAATAAATTTCAGCACACTATATAAATGTTTCCTTACCAAATTCCACTTACCAAAGGCGCTTCACTCCCCGGCAATGGTGTCAGAAAAATAGCCTTGATGGCCCACAAGTATAGGGGATAAATTGTAGCTCTTTTCGATAGGTAAGAGTGTCAAACCCAACGAGGAGCAGAAGGAAATGACAAGTGTTTTTTAGCAAGGTAATGTCTGCAAGTGTTGAAATTGTAAGTAAAAGAGTAGTTTGATAGCAAGATAATTTGTAACAAGCAAGTGATGATAATAGTAACAAAAGTGCAGCAAGGTAGCCCAATCCTTTTGAGGCAAAGGAAATGCCAAAACGATCTCTTATAGTAAGCAAAACTTTCTTGTGGGTACACGGGAATTTCATCTAGTCACTTTCATCATGTTGGTTCGATTTGTGTTTGCTACTTTGACAATTTGATATGTGGGTGGACCGGTGCTTAGGTGTTGTTCTTACTTGAACAAAACTCGTACTTATGATTAACCCCCTCGCAAGCATCCACAACTACGAGAAAAGTATTAAGAATAAATTCTAACCGTAGCATAAAACTTTTGGATCTAATCGGTCCCTTACGGAATAGCGCATAAACTAGGGTTTAAGCTTCTGTCACTCTCGCAACCCGTAATCTAATACCTACTCCACAATGCATTCCCTTAGGCCCAAATATGGTGAAGTCTCATGTAGTCAACGTTCACATGACACCACTAAGGGAATCACAACATACATACTATCAAAATATCGAACACATATCAAGTTCACATGATTACTTGCAACATGATTTCTCCTGTGACCTCAAGAACAAAAGTAACTACTCACAAATGATAATCATGCTCAAGATCAGAGGGGTATTAAATAGCATATTGGAGCTGGACATATAATCTTCCACCAAATAAACCATATAGTAATCAACTACAAGATGTAATCAACACTACTAGTCACCAGCAAGCACCAATCTATAGTTCCGGTACAAAGATTGAACACAAGAGATGAACTAGGGTTTGAGATGAGATGGTGTTGTTGAAGATGTTGATGGAGATTGCCTTCCCCAAGATGGGAGAGTTGTTGGTGATGATGATGACGATGATTTCCCCCTCCGGGAGGGAAGTTCCCCCGGCGGAATCACTCCACCGGAGGGCAAAAGTGCTCCTGCCCAAGTTCCGCCTCGAGACGGCGGAGTTCCGTCCTGAAAGTCCTCTCTTTGTTTTTTATAGGTCAAAATGACTTATATACCAGAAGATGGGCACCGGAGGTGGGCCTGGGTGAGCACAACCCACCAGGGCGCGCTTGGGCTCCTTGGCGCGCCCAGTTGGGTTGTGCCCACCTGGTGGGGCCCCTCTGGTACTTATTCGCTCCAATATTCTTCAAATATTCCATAAAAAATCTCCGTGAAGTTTCAGCTTGTCTGGAGTTGTGCAGAATAGGTGGCCTGATGTAGCTTTTCCAGGTCCAGAGTTCCAGCTGCCGGAATTCTCCCTCTTTGTGTGTACCTTGCATATTATGAGAGAAAAGGCATTAGAATTACTCCAAAAAGCATTATTATGCATAAAAACATCATAAATAACAGTAGGAAAACATGACGCAAAACGGACGTATCAAGGAGTCCAACTTCTCCCCCCTTGGATGGAGCCCCAAGGAGGCTTTCCCTCCTTGGTGGTAGCCCTCCTCTCCCCCTCTAACCTATATATACTTGAGGTATTGGCCACAATTGAATACGCAAGTTTTGGAGCCTCCTCTAGTTGATCTAGTTCTAGTTCTAGTTAGTCCTAGTAGACTGATTTGAGCTAGCCCTAGCAACCTCTAATCCTCATAATTAGAAGCCATGTGTGGTTCTAATATCCTCCCTCTAATTCTCTGCGATGATTAGATTTGGACGGCCAAGCGCTGCCAGATTGTGAGGACCGTACGCTTGCAACCAAGTAGAGAGACCGTGCTTTCGGTCTTCCATTCGAGGGACCATTCAAGGGAAGTTCGCGGGACCGTCTTGAACGTTCGAGGGACTCCAAGTACGATCTACAACGACTCGTCTACTTTTGCTGCACTCCAGACTCGGTAACGATCATTGATCCAAACCCGATATGCGTCTTCATATTGTTCCTGGGTGTTTGTAGGGCAAATTTTTTGTTTTCTGCTATGTTTCCCAAGAGTGGCATCATGAGCGGTTCTATGAGTAGATGTAGGTTTCCATCTAGATCACATGTGATTGTGAGGGTGATGTTCTTGCTATGCTTCCTTGAGTGTTGCTTCGCTTTAGTTCATTGACGACATGGTGTCGCTTTTCACAAGGTTCTGACAATCGCTTGGCTCTGGCTATCGACGATCTGCTAACAGTTCCTTGGGATTCACCATAGTCAAGATTAGTGAACCGTTGTGTATGTACGAGGGCGATGAATATGGATGATCTTCTAGGGGGTCACGCGTATTAGACGAAGTTTAGTGTGGGGGAATGAGATTTTTAATTAAGTCTCTTATTTCACACACCCCGAAAGTTAATCTAGCAACAAGGATTATCACTTTATGGTGTGCATGTAGGTAGCTAGGTTTATCTGGAAACCCTAGAAGCCACGTAATTAAAATTTGCCAAACCGATTAGAGGACGTCTAACTTGGTTTTGCAGGGTTTGCATATGATGTGGTATAGCGTTCATCATGATAATGAGTCTATGTACGAGATGGTTATATGTTGTAATGTTAAGTGGCCTGCGCGTCACGGCGTGATGGCTGGATCCACGAGATTGCCACCTTAATGTAAATATCATAGAGATAGGTTATAGGTGACGGTGGCAAGATGTACACGGAGGACCCCGATGAGGAGAGGGTGTACCAGGCGCGGGACGATGAGCTATAATTTCATGACACGGCGGAATTTCGGATTTTGGTGCCACGACAACGTTTTCTGAAACGACCACCACGACAACATTTTCTGAGATTCCCGCCATGGCAACATTTTTGAAACGGTTGCCACAGCAACAAAATATTGGTCGTCGCATCACTTCAACTGGAGATTGAAGGCGATCATTGAGAACTCCTGATGCCCATGTGTAGGAACGAAGTATTTCTACCACGGGGGGGGTGAATGGGAGTTTTAAATTTTCTTCGGAAAACATAAATCTCTCACAACCCAGCAGCAGAATAAATGAAAAACAGACTATGAAGAACTACAGCAGAGTACCGAAGGGAAACTAAAGCATGCATCAAAGTAAATTACATCAATGGAATGCATCGAAAGTAAACATGAGTAACAGAGCTAACCGAAGATGCTCGAAGGCGACAAGGTATTTGTTTGACCAGTTCGTCCTTCTGCACAAGGACTACATCTGGTTGGAGGGGCTGTGACTTAACACGGAAGATAAACTCTCTTCATCCTACTCTCCTTGGCAATCGATTCATCAACCGATGCCGGTCACTCGTGGTAGATACTTGAAGGCGATCTCCAAACCTTTACAGACTTCTTCTTTCAAGAACCACAATCACTGTTGGTCTCTGGAGAAATTGACACGTAACCGTCTAGAGAGTTTGCAGCTCTCAAGAGTAATAGGCGGAGCGTACTAAACTTAGATTCCAGTGATGCTGAACCACTATCTAATTCTTCGGCTCTAGGGTTTTTCTCTCGGTGTATTTTAAACTCAAATCGCTCGGAGAGTGGGTTGCTCAACAATCTTCTCAGAATCAAACGGAGCAGCCACTGGACAAACTCGGCGCGGGGTGGCTATTTATAGCCGCAGCCTTCCCAGATGGGAAATGACCATTTTGGACACGCGGTCCAGCCAATGGCCAACCGACACATTCACAATGGTCGGATTTTTGAGCAACGGTAACATTACTTGAGGAACAAGTAATGCTAACTCTTCGGTCTGAGTCAAATCTCTCGCAGCGAGGAAGATCACAGTCTCTAGCTGGCAAGTATTTGCTCAGAGCTCAAAGAGATTTCTCGCATAGCTTTCATAGGATTTGGGTTTAGCATCAGAGAATCAAAGCTTCAAACGTTATACCCCTCTTAATAGTATGGTGGTCCTATGACTCAATGAAAGAAGAAGAAGAACGAAACAAATGCTACGTTTTCACCTTGTCTTCATTATTCCTCGAGCGCAGTCATTTGCTTCGAACATGCACCAAACCAATTGCTTAATCTTCAGCAATTTTTAGGGGTCACTCTTGTTAACTTTATCTTCGGTGGTAACCTTTGCTGACGCGCAGGAAGATTATCTTCGTCATTTGCATCAAACTCCTCGATGCATCAGGGACCTGTTACTCTGTGTACACCAGCAAACGCATAAGTCCTAAACTTTTTATGTCAACAAACTCCAAAAACATACGGGGCCTATCATTTCACCAACAATCTCCCCCTTTTTGGACGGTTGTTGACAAAACAGATAATCAGTGAAGTGAATATAGATAATTGAAAAGTAGAATAAACAAGAGTGAACTTGCATTACTTGACTCGATGGTGAAATATACCCCCCTATATGTATGCAGGGTCAACTGATATACAATGAGGTCTCTTGCAATTCATTTGAGTGTGTGGAGGATTTTCAATCATACGAGGTAATGATTCGCACTGATGATAGATAATCCAACGAGAATATAGTGAAATCATTCACGACTTCTGATAATAATTCCACCTACAAAACAAAAACTTCGAGAGATAATAGTGCAGTAGGTGGGGTTATTAATATTACAGCCCATATCAGAAGTTTTACATCAGAGCACACAAACTGGAATAATTTATCTCAAGAGATAAAGCAATTTAAACACAAAGACCAAATCCAACAGAGCAAATCTATCGAAACTCTCGATGTTATTCTCCCCCTTTTTGTAAACTAGTGTAAAAAAGATGACGAAAAAACACAAGTGCGAAAATGTGAATATGATTCACTCTGAGGCATCGCCCGAGGAACTGCCCGAAGAAGTTTCTGATCAGAAGTGTCTGGAATATCTTCGTCTTCAGCAGCAGCTGATCCTTCAAGACTAGCATGGCGCTGAGAAGAGTAAGGCACATTGGGATCAGCCTCGTGAGTCATGCAAGATAGAGGATTTTATTCGGAAGGTTTTTTAGTTGGCGATGTGGCTTCTGATTCGTTGAGTAAGTTGTAGAGCTGAATCTGAAGTAAATTTGTTGTTGGTTCATGAGCTGGCAGAGGAGGAGTTATGCGATCTTGAAAATCTTCAGTAGTGAATCCTTGATCAATGTACTTGTGGAGTTCTTGAAGGTGAGATTGACACAGCTGCTTCTTTGAGAAAAATTTCCGAAGCAATTTCCATAAATGCTTCTTGTTTTCTGCAGTGATCATGTGCACAACTTTTGTTTGGTTGTGAATAGCATTAAGTTCGGCAGCCAGATGCTCTTTTTTATGGTCTTTTGCCATATGCTTCAATAGCAACTGTTGAGTGCGCATGCTCACTTCAAGATGTGAAGGAGATTGAGTGTTCGGCAGACGATCATGTTTGGGGAGCTTGGGTCCATTGAAAGAAGTATGACAATCAGGACTGGACACTGGAGCTTTGCCCGAAGAGAAATCTTCCATAACTTTCAGCGTATCACGAATAGGAGGAATGAAGCTTTTGTGACAGACTTTGGCAAGATATTCGGTCTTCATTGCATAGTCAATCACTTTCTGAATCCAAGGCGCATACACCTTGATGGTTTTTGGACACTGATCTGAATCCATCAGTATGCACAGGAACATGTCTTCAACATCGAAGATAAATCCTTGAGATATAGCATGGATGGTGTTTCAAAGAACATCAGAGATGGCGTTGTCAGTATTCATTCCAGCCAGCGGACAGAGGGTGTAAGTGAGAATGTGATAAAGTGTCCGATTATCAAATGCCAAATGTTCAGGCAGAGGAGACCTTGGTAGTCACGAATCTTGTCTTCATCCATTGTGCATCGGAAATCTTCATCAGAGATTGCATCAATGTTATGCACCCGAATTTCAGTCGTGCCATGTTCAAATCGAGGGAAATGAAAATGAAAGAAAAAGTCCATGCAGAGCATTTGATTCGTTTTCTTTCAGTCATCCATTCCGTGATCCACTTTGTGGTGTCAAATTCATCACCGTAGATATATAGTGTTGCATAAGATTGAAGTATAATCTCCCGGTTCCAAGGATGCTGATATGCAAAGACATGCGAGAGCCCAAAGTCTTCGATATCCTGCAGTACTTGTGTGAAGCAGCCGAGGTTTTTCTTTGCAGCAAAATCAGGAAACTCATGCGGGGAAATCTTGAGGCTGTCATACAAAATCCGTGAATAATATGTTGCCTGTTCATGTGTCCAGAATCGAGGAGAATCAGATGTGTGGGCCTTGTTATATGGACTCTCTTGAAAGAAAATTGGATGAGTATTTCTACTGAACAAAGGCCCTTTGACGCCAAAATCCTGCCAAAAACAATGGTAGGCGCTCGCAAGGATAAGTGTATGTGAACTCATCTTCAACAGAGATAACTTCATCGCCATAGATAACAGAGTCAGAGTGATGAGCCGACGCTGATTTAGCTGCAGAAGGATCAGAGGTTCTTCGTGCAGTGTTGAGTGATATTCTTAGTCGAGAGGGATATGTCACGTGTTCAGGAGCTGACTCAGGCACCGAATCTTTATTAGCCATTGGGGGCTGTTGTGGAATTGCTTCAGATGTAGTTGGAGGAGCAGAGAGTGCAACCAAATCATTTGGTTCAACACGGACAGGAGAAGCTTGTCGTTCAGACCAAGGAATTTCACCTCCTTCTGACACTTGGTGCTGAGAAGGATTTGCTTCATGAGCTGGGGAGGCCACAGCACTGTTTTAGTTGGCCTTGGCGAAGTTGACGCATCTGTAACAGGTTCATGAATAGGCGAAGGAATTGTTTGTTCAGGAGAGTTTTATCTATGTGTATCAGCTTCTGGAGGAGGAGGATCATTCTTATTCGCAATCTTCTTCTTCTTCTTTTGCTTCGACGGATCAATGTGCCCTTTGACCAGATCATTATAACCAGTCACTTTGGCTTGGTGATCAAGGCAAATCTTGCGAACTATTTGATCCAGGTCTCAATGAAATCCCAATCTCCTGTGCTGAAGAATTGTCAGAGCCTTGTTAACATCCTCATAAGATTCTTCGAGTTGCTTGATGACAAGCTTGGATTTCGTATCTTTCATATGGTTGTCAATCTCATTTAGTTGTGCTATGAGGTCATTGATCTCAACTGAATCATTTCTCATATCTTGGATCAAATTAGACGCTTGAGAAATTACTTCAGAGGGAATGGGCAAAGATGCCACTTCTCCATCAAATAAATCTTTGACAAATATGTCCAACTACTCCATAATGAACGGATGATCGAAGGAATGTGGTGCAGCTAAGATATCTTGAGTCTGTGCAGCAGCCTGGGCAGAAGGAGCAGTGTGTGCCACATTTTGCTCGGATGGAAGCATAGAAGCCAAAGGTTGAGTCAGTTTTGGAGCAAATTGCGCAGCCTTTTCTTTCACAATATCATTGCTTGGTACTTTTTGCTTGGCAGCAGGGCCTTTAATCTGCTTCGTCTTTTTCTTCGGCAACTGTTCTCCTAGCTTAGTTGTGCCAACTGGGGCTTCAACCACCAAATATTGCAAGTTAATTGCATCAGGATGAGGTTCTGTATTCACCTTGTCAACCATAGTGGCAGTGGTTGCAGGGTCTTTCTCTTCAATAGATTCTTCTTCGGAGGTGTAATTGGGACAACACTTGCTCGAAGGTCAGGCAGAACAGTGGATGTAGTGACATTCACTTGTTCAAAGAGAGTTGCTTCAATTTATTCTTTGGTGAGCGGAGGATCCTCTTGATCAGAAGAGTCACATTGATGTCCAACAGGCTTAGCAAGTCTTTTTCTCGGAGCACTCTTTTTCTTCAGAATAGCAGATCTTGGATCGTGCTTGTTCTTTGTTCGGCATTCTACTTTTCCTTCAGACTTCTTCTTCTCGATGTCTGATTTGATGAGACGACGATTTTCTTCTTCCTTGGCCTGATCTTTTGCTGCCTTCTTGGCTCGCTTTTCAGCATTCTTGAGGCGCTTGGCCTTTTCTTCAGGATAAGAATCAGGAGTCATGGTGGACGACTCATGAGCATCAGGAGGTGGTGGAGGCCCTTGTTGGGGTTCACCAGCCCGTATGAGCCCAATCTTGCGACAATCACCTCATGGGGGATGGAAAGCAAAGTTCTTGGCATACCGAGGATGAACCATCTTGTAGTTAAACCATTTCTTTACCAAGTGACGTCGAATCTTTTGCACACATCCTTTTATCCGAGTTGAATCTTCTCCTGGAACTGTGTTATACTCATCATGAGAGACAGGCTCAACTGCATTTTTGAGAGGTTGCTTGCCACCTTTCCTTTTCTTCGAAGCTTCTGCTTCTTGCTCATTTGCATTTTGTTCAAATCTTTTCCTCTTGCTGGTTGACGGGCCTACCGCTGGGCCCTTTGCATTGGGTACTTTTGATTCGTTCGCTGTGCCCATGAATGCCTCTTCATCATCAGCCATACTATGTGGTTTAGCAGAATCTGCAACCGACTGCATTTACCTGTGAATAGAATAGGTACGAGGGAAAATGGGGCAGGGTCACAAATGCTCACAACGAAAGTTTTCTCGAACAAACACATTTTTGAGGAAGAACCAGATACAGACTTTGAGAGATGTTTCGAATGAATGAAACATATAGGTCATGCTAGTAGGTCCGAAGAATAATACTAGATAGCAAGCTAGGCATATCATTCGAGTGAAACATAACACAAACCCTAGATCTGACAGATTCGGATGCGAGGAAAAACTACAAACCACATCCGCACTAGAAAGGTAAAAACTTAGATCTAAGAACTGCGGTAAATTCGGAGAAAATTAACCACGAACGAACTCGAATCATGAAGAATGGAGGTCCGAGTACGAACTACACATACCCTAGCTCGGTGACGTGCAACAATTACGGCGGCGCGAGGAAGAAGATGTCCCGCGGTGGCGTGGAATGACTCCGGTGACCTCTTTCCAGTAGTTAAGCGGCAAAGGGGTCATCAGCGTCGAGCTCAAGGTGGAGCACTACGGCGAGGGTTTCGGTGGAGAGAGAGCGAGGAGAAAGAGAGTAAAGGAGGAAGAAGGGAGCGGTGCGGTCTATATATAAGCAAATGGAAATAACCGCACGCTGAGGATTTTGATCGGACGGTCTCAAGACAGAGACGATTGCGATTTAACGGATAGGATGAATTGGCAGTTGATATGTTGCACGTGGAAACCGTCAAAAGATCATGGTCCTGACTTGGGCGGGAAACCCTAAATTTTGAACGGCTTTCGCCAAACAGATTAATGTTTGGACCGAATCTTAATCGTGGTCAAGGACACCACATAAGTTTCGTTCCAGATAAAATTGAGCATTTGTAGCAGATCAACATAGACTGGAAGAGATAGATTAGATAGAAAAATAGGGTCCTAGGAATTTCACTCAGGCAGAAACACAAGCACACGAGAAAATAGCTATGAGAGAAAAAAAATTAAAAAATGCATTCGGACATAAACCAAATCCATCGAATGGAAAAGAAATCCAAGAAAAGAAAATTTTGGTGGCATAACCCACCGTATAAGAACTGTATGACCCTGAGCGTCGCACAATTATCGTGGCACCCGGTTAGTCTAGTTCTTCATTAATGTATTCACTCTCAGAAAGAAACTTTCACTTTGCCGAAAGTTTCAGACTCTTCGAGTGTTCTGCACCCATTCCTTCAAGGATGTGAAAGTGTTACCACAGGTGCCGAGTGCATCTTACTGCACGTTTGCGAAGTCCAGGATATATAGCTCACTCCGTAACGCACATAATCTTTTCTCGTCGAGAGGCTTGGTGAAAATATCAGCGAGATTGTCTTCGGTCTTGACGTGATTGTTAACAATGTCCTCTTGAGCCACATGATCGGGAATACAATGATGTCTGATGGCAATGTGCTTCGTGCGAGAATGCTACACAGGATTGTGTGCAATTTTGAAGGCACTCTCATTATCACAATACAGAGGAATATGCTCGACTTGATGCCATAATCCTTCAGTGTCTGCTTCATCCATAATAATTGAGTGCAACAAGAGCCAGCAACAATATATTTGGCCTCAGCCGTAGATAAAGATACACAATTCTGCTTCCTTGAAGACCAACGGACCAATGATCTGCCGAGGAAATGACATGTCCCCGAAGTAGATTTCCTATCAACCAAGTCACCAGCCCAATCTGAGTCTGAATAACCAACAAGATCAAACTGTGCTCCCTTAGGATACCATAAACCTAAGGTGGGGGTGTGAGCTATCTCAGAATGCGCTTGACAGCTTGGTGATGCGATTCTTTCGGTGCAGCTTGATAGCGGGCACACATGCAAACACTCAACATAATGTCAGGTCTTGATGCACAAAGGTAAAGAAGAGATCCAATCTTCGAACGAAAGGCTTTCTGATCGTAATTCTTACCATACACATCTGCATCAAGCTTACCATTTGTGGGCATTGGAGTTTTATAGCCCTTCATTTTAGAATCTTGCATTTTGAACTTCTTCAGGCACTCCTTCAGATATTTCTTCTGGGAAATGAAAATACCATTTGCTTGTTGATGAATTTGCAGTCCGAGAAAGAATTTGAGTTCACCCATCATGGACATTTGATATTTATCGGACATCATTTTCCTGAATTCTAAGCTGCAAGCATTGTTAGTAGAGCCGAAGATAATATCATCCACATAGATTTGACAAACATATAGATCATTGTCAACTGCATGAGTGAAAAGTGTGGGATATGTGGATCCTGGCTTGAACCCTTTGTCGAGCAAAAACTTCTTTAGGGTGTCATTCTATGCTCGAGGGGCTTGCTTTATCCCATATAAAGCTTTCTTCAACTTGAAAACTTTGTTAGGAAACTTGGGGTGTTCAAAGCTAGGTGGCTGTTTAACATAAACTTCCTCATCAATTTCACCATTGAGGAAAGCACTTTTAACATCCATTTGATATAGCAAGATGTCATTGTAATTTGCATAAGCAAGAAGAATTCAAATTGCCTCAAGGCGTGCAACGAGAGCATATGTTTCACCGAAATCAATACCTTCTACCTGTGTGTACCTTGAGCAACAAGTCGTGCTTTGTTTCTCACCACAATACCATTTTCATCTTGCTCTTTGTGAAAAATCCATTTTGTGCCGATGATATTGTGTTTCTTGGGATTTGGTTTGTCAACCAGTTCCCATACATCATTCAATTCGAATTGCACCAACTCCTCTTCATGGCATTCATCCATTCTGGATCATTCATGGCTTCTTCATACTTGATAGGTTCTGCCAATGAAACGAAGGAGAAACTTCCACAATAGTTAGCCAAACGAGTGCGCGAACGAGTTGTGGGTCGATAACCTGGATTCTCAATTTCATCGAGAATTAATGAGGGATCAACTCTATTTGCCACACAAGGATTTGCATTTTCTTCATGATGGTCATTATCATCAGCATCAGCATTTGAGTTATCATTCCCTTCAGGATTGCCATTTTGATCCGCATTTGGATCTTGATTCCCATTTCCATTTTGAGGAGCATTTGCTTCGGCAGTGGCTTGACGAGTTCTGCTTCAAGTCATAGGAGCATCATCATCAGATGACTCAGGTGCATTTCCTTCAACAGGCTTGACACTCCCAATGGCCATTTGCCGAATAGCATCCGATATCAGCGGTTCATCTATCACATTTGGCAGGTGCTCCTTTTGAGAGCCGTTAGATCATCAAACCGCACATTTACCGTTTCCATAACTTTCATGTGGTGAGAGTTATAGACTCGATACGTATGCGAGTTTGAGCCATAACCAAGAAGAAAACCATCATGTGCCTTAGGTGCAAACTTGGAAGAATGATTCGTATCAAGAATGTAACAAGGTGCACCAAAAACATGTAGATAAGAAACATTCGGTTTCTTGCCAGTGATAAGCTTATATGAAGTTTTCTTAAGGAACTTGTGAAGATAAACACGACTGGTAACATTACAAGCAGTGATCAGCCCAGAAGCGAATGGGAGTTTTGTACTCACTGAGCATTGTTCTCACCATTTCAATGAGAGTTCTATTCTTTCGTTCAACAACTCCATTCTGTTGTGGAGTGTATGCGGCAGAGAACTCGTGAGTAATACCATGTTCATCAAGGAATTCAGCAATATGAGTATTTTTGGACTCAGTTCCATTGTCACTTCTCACATGCTTGATTCGCACATCGTATTCATTCTGGGCCTTCTTGGCGAAGCTTTTGAAGATATCTTGAGTACAAGTCTTGTCTTCGAGAAAGAATACCCAAGTGTATCGAGAGAAATCATCAACAATAACCAGACCATAATGACTGCCACTGAAGCTTGCATAGTTTTGAGGAAACGGTAAATGAATACCCAAGTGTATCGAGAGAAATCCATAAGAAAAATTTCTAGAGGTCTTGTTGTGGTCATAACTGTCTTGGATGAGTGATGCTTCTTAGCCAATTTACCAGCTTCACATGTAGCACAGAGACGATTCTTGTTGAATTTTACATCAGGAATGCCATGGAGATGATTTTTCTTCACCAGAGACTGCAAATTTCTCATACCTGCATGACCAAGTCTACGGTGCCACAGCTAACCTCCGGTTGCTTTCGCAAGCAAACAAGTTTGAACTGAGGGACCCTTAGAGAAATCCACAATATAAAGATCGCCCTTTCTGATTCCCTCAAAGACGAAGGAATGGTCAGAGGCCATGAAGACAATGCATTTTGAAATAGAGAATAAGACTAGCATGCCTAAATCACATAGCTTGCCAACTGACATAAGATTGAATCCAAGGGATTGAACAAGTAGCACATCATCGATAGACTTGTCCTTGGAGATAGCAATTTTACCTAGCCCAATTACCTTTCCTTTGTTGTTGTCACCAAAAGTGATATACTTCAGAGGAGAAGCAGTTAAGTTGGGGTCGACAAACAACGACTTGTCTCCGGTCATATGACAAGTGCATCCATTATCCATTCAGTGCACCCGGAGACATAGTCCTGTAGAAGAATTAGGCTTTCTTAACCACGCACATCTTTGCAGGTGTCTTCGAAACAAATGAACAAGCAAGATATGATTTCTTTCGATAAGCATAGTTGTTGCTCGATGAGGAGCGAGTGTAATTGAAAGAGTGAGCATTGAAATTCTTTCCAGATGAATGAACATAGTGATTGTATCTTGTATGCATGTATTCATTCTGTCGAATTCTTTGTGCCTGCATGGTTAGTTGAGTAGAAATAGGCAGAGCATCAACAATTTTCTTAGGCACCCAAATGGCTTTCTTTGGGGGGCCATGTCGGTGTCAAAACCGGCGGATCTCGGGTAGGGGGTCCCGAACTGTGCGTCTAAGGTCGATGGTAACAGGAGACAGGGGACACAATGTTTACCCAGGTTCGGGCCCTCTCTATGGAGGTAGTACCCTACTTCCTGCTTGATTGATCTTGATGAATATGAGTATTACAAGAGTTGATCTACCACGAGATCGTAATGGCTAAAACCCTAAAAGTCTAGCCTGTATGACTATATCTCTTTCCGAACTATGCCCTCCGGTTTATATAGACACCGGAGGGGACTAGGGTTGCACAAGGTCGGTTACAGAGAAAGGAATCTTCATATTTGGTCGCCAAGCTTGCCTTCCACGCCAGGGAGAGTCCCATCCGGACACGGGAGAGAGTCTTCGGTCTTGTATCTTCACAGCCCATTAGTCTGGCCCATGTCCAACACGCCGGACGCCTGAGGACCCCTTAGTCTAGGACTCCCTCAGTAGCCCATGAACCAGGCTTCAATGACGAGGTGTCCGGCGCGCAGATTGTCTTCGGCATTGCAAGGCGGGTTCCCCTTTCCGAATACTCCAAGATAGTCTTCGGACGCAACAAATGTATCCGGATCTGCAACACAAGTACCACACACACAGCCATAGAGAGTATAATATTTCACGAGTCCCATCCGCTGACAACTTTTTGCAAGATGACATCACGTCTGCCCGGTCATTATTTCGAACCGTTTTCGTCTGCCATTCCGCGTTTCGAGATGCGGTTTCCATTGGCACGTCTTGTCAAAGCAGAGATCGTGTCCCCTTATTGCGGGATTCTCATCAATATGGGCGTGGGTAATCCAACCGTGCCGTTTGCACAACCCTTGGGAATAGGCGAGTTTTAAGGCGAGTGGGGAGGCGTTCGATATTCACTACCTTTATAAGGGGATAAGGATTCCCTTTCTTCACCCACGCCTTCTTTCTTCCTCTGCCCTTCCATTCTAGAGCTCCAGCGCCCAAGTTCTCATCTTTTCCGCCTCAAACAAGCACTCCACCATGTCCGGATCTGGAGGGCAAGGCAAGTGGATGGCCTCCTCCATTAAGGAGAAGGACATCACTGAGCTTCGTGCGGCCGGGTATCTGGCGAAGGAAATCGCCAACCGTCTTCCAGCAGGGGAAAGTCATTCCTACACCGAAGCCCAACGAGAGGGTGGTGTTCATCCCTCATTTCGTGTGCGGGTTAGGGTTTCCACTCCACCCTTTCGTCCGCGGAATGATGTTCGGGCTAGATTTCCATGATCTAGCCCCGAACTCTTTCCTCAACATCTCGGCATTCATTGTCATGTGTGAGGCTTTCCTCCGCATCCAGCCCCACTTCGGACTGTGGCTCAAGATCTTCAACGTGAAGCCGAAGGTGGTGGATGGCCAACACGTGGAGTGCGGAGGAGCCATGGTGAGCAAGATGCCCAACGTCATATGGCCCAAAGGAACGTTTGTGGAGACTGACAAGGAGTGGCATAAGCTGTGGTTTTATATCATAGAGCATCGCGATGCCACTTGGGCCGCAGCTCCCGAATTCAAGTCCGGTGCCCCAATGCGGCTCACCTCCTGGCTGAAGAAGGGCCTGGATTGGTCTTCGTCAGACGAGCTAATAGCGCTACAAACGCGCATTCAGAGCATGGTGGACAAGAACGTCAAGCTCGTCAACGTGATCCAGGTGATGTTAGTTCGCCGGATCCTTCCATGCCAAAGCCGGACTTGCCATTTATGGGAGTTTGATCCGGCCAAACACCAGACTCTACAACAGTTCTTCGGAACTACGCATGAGGACATCTGGAAGGTGCTCTTCACAAGCAAGGAGACGCCGCCAGCGACGACCGAGGACCGCTGGCATGCCCTAGCCCGTCCTGCTAGTCCGGTAAGTTTTTATGACACATCCTTTTACTTATTTGTTCAATGAAGATACTTAGGCTTCAGCATTCATTTTTCAGGGCTGGACGAAGAAGGCGGAGCGGATTCAGTGTGCGGCTCCGCTGCTCGAGGAACCAGTCATCCTGCTCTTGGCGAAGATGCTGGTTCCGGCGCCCTACAAGGCGCCAGAGAAGAAGGCCAAGGGGGCCAAGAGCGGCCCTCGCCGCAAGGGTGCTTCGGACAGGATGTTCGAAGACAACGAGACTCCCTCCTCTGCCGCCAAAGACGATGATGAGGAGGAGGAAGAAAGTAGCTCTCCCCTTGATGGGGGGAGGAAGAAGAGGGCGGCCTCCACAAATCTGGAGGCGGAGGCGCCCAAGAGGGAGAAGGGGCCCCTCGTGGATAACTCCGCGTGGGATGTCGACAGCAGCCCAGAGCGATGCCCCCGACGCAAGCCCCTGGCCGCATCGTAAGTACTAGAAAGCACATATGCATCCATGTATCCGGCCTCTCCTCTTTATGGTATTAATATGGTTAATCATGCTATTATAGCCCGGCCCACGACAGCTCCCCGGGAACCTCATTAGGAGGTTCGCTGGATTCAAAGGCGATGGCCAGCGAGTCACCGCCGGCTCCTCACTCTCCCAAGGCCAAGGGCGAAGACGAGGTGCTGTCCCAAAGGACCTTGCCGAGCCAGGAAGAGGTTCAGGAGGCCGTCAGGGTGGCACCGGAGGGCGAAACCTCGGTCGCCGAACACCTGGGGGAGTGGGTCCCCATGGGGACTGACAATGGGGGCCGTGTTCAGTTTGGACCCCAGCCGAACACGGATCCGGAGACCCATACGGCTCCGGAATCCGGCAAGCTGCCTCCTTTGAGAGAAGGAGGTGTGCCTGGCCCGCCGGTGACCTCTGTCCAACCAGAGGCACCGGATAATCTGCTGGAAGCACTATGAGGCGCTTCCATTGTGGATGAACACCGTATCCTTATGGGTACGGTGATTGAGAGGGTTCAGTCCGTCAAGAGCGGACTGACCGAAGCCTGCAGCTACCTGCTGACCGGCTTTGAGGTAAGCGAGGCAAAAGAAAAATCCCAATACAGACAGTAGCCCCTGAGACACTGTCCGGTGTTCGGAAAGAAAAGCCGGACAGAGGATCAATTAATTTTCACAGGAAACTAACTAAATGTGTCTTATATGAATAAGCAGGCGTCGTTGCTGGCCGCGACCTCACACACTGCCGAAGTCTCCGGACTAAAGCAGAGATTGGAGCGGGCCGAGGAAGAGCTCGGCCAAACGAGGAAGCAGCTAGAAGACCAGCGAGGTATGCAATGACTTTGCTATATATTCGGAAAGAATAAATCATGTGTATTGACCATAGTGTCATGATATGTGTAGGAGCGACGACCGAGGTCGAGGCCCTTAAAAAGGCCCTGGCCGAAGCCGAGGAGAAAGCTGCCAAGGAGCAAGCCGCCCGCAAGAAGCTCAAGGCCAGGCTTAACGAGGTCCAGCAAGAGCTCCAGGACGCTGTGAAAAAATGTGAGACCTTGGAGTGCGATGTTTCGGCTCGAGAGACCGAACTCGCCAAGGCTCGCCAAAGCGCGGAAGAGGCCCGGGTTGAAGCCCAGGGCGCCCTCTAGGAGATCCAGGAGGCCAAGAAGATCGCGGCGGGTAAGGCGTTTAGTATGCAAAGAAAGTATGTGAAGAAGAAGTATTTCTTACTAACCCGGATTCGGAGTTCTCCAGGGGCATTTGCGGATCTGCCGCACAGTGTATCAGACGCTGCGGAGTTCTTCCGAGCTGAAGAAGGGAGCTCAACGGAGAAGCTGTTCTGGTCGCAATACCTTGCACCAGAACATCCAATGCCCTACACCGATCAGCTAAAATAGTTGGTCGAGCTGCATAGGATGGCCGAGCTAGCCATGAAGGATTTGATAATCCGGCTGTGGCCTACCGAAGCTATACCCAGCAGCAACTTCGGGCTCGTGAAGCGGCTAGTGAGCGCCTGTCCTCGGCTGGCCGTCATCAAGCGGTCGGCCTGCATCGAGGGCGCGCGCATGGCCTTCGCCCGCGTCAAGGTATGGGGGGCGAAGATGGATGCCGTCAAGCTTGTGACCGAGGGGCCGCCCGAAGGCAAGGAGCACCGCACGCCCGAGCGGTATTTTGGAGACGTCCTGGAGGGGTCTCGCATTGTGGCAACGTAATGTGCGCAGGACAGTATCTTTGAATGAATACATTCATGTTGTCTTTGCCTTGTATGATGAAACAAAGTTGTTATGTCATATAATGTGTTGTTTTTAAAAAAAATTACCTCCTGTGCGGCCGGGTTGTATGAAATCTGAGAGTTGGCCAGTCATCGGCTTCTGCCCCCACGTAGGTAGTACGGGGGTGTTCGGGATGGAATCTAAACACTCTTGATCCAATTGTTTGGTCCTTGAAGGAGGTGTTTAGCACAACGAACCAGGCAATCAGACTATGCGGCTTTAGCACCCTCACTTAGCCATAGGAGTTTGACAATGAAAATGTGGGCGCAACCCCTAGTATCCGAACTAGGGTGCCGTAAGCACCTGATCGGGTGAGTACCGATCCCTCGCGTAATGCATAAAAAATCTCTAATGATTTGAAACCTCCGAAGAGCTGACCGGCTCTCGCCGTATCATGACAGTCAGTTTTTAGCTTTCTCTACTGAGGTGCTCCTTCGGGTAAACCAGGGCACAATTGCAGTAGTTCTCCCTTTACTACCTTAGCCAATATAGCGGAATGTAAGGTTGTAAGCACAGGAGCTGGGCAACCCAACTATTGACCAAAGACATGATTCGGAGCCAATGCATATAGTGCTAAATTCGGGGTGCCGAACTGTACTGTAAAAAGTGTTCGGACTTTGTTGCCGTAGTGTGGAGCGCTATGAAGCCCCTGGCAAATGTGAAACGTACCAAAGTGTACGGGTGCTATCTGATAAGGTTATCAACAGAAAAAGGAAAACAGAAATGGAGCAAACGTAATGAGCTGGGCCCTAAAATTTGGGCCGCAAACTGTTTCCATTATAATTTGATTAATACGTCAAAGCGTATTGATACAAGTAGTGCGATAAGCAACATGCTATTTAACATGCCACAACCAAGGGAGAGCTGCGTGTGGGTCCTGAAAACCGGTAGAGTGATTGTTAAAGAAATCACCTAGAAATTCCCCCGCACGTCTGTGCTTCTTGCCATCTTGGTGTATTTATCCTTCGAAAGGATCGCGGGTCAGGCCGTTAGAGGAGGCCTGGGAAAAGAAACCTGAAAAGGAGAAAAAGGAAACAGTGAAAGTATATGTGTGTCCAGGAGCGGTCGAGCCGTATTGTGGATCACGAGGTAGGTATGCCTCCGTCTATGCCATGGTATTTTGAGTGCGTAGTGATGGACGCGCGGTACGAATGCCGCCAACTGATCGGGACTGAGGCGGAGGCCGTATTGCTAGTTGAGCTCTTGACGAGCCGAGCTGTCCTGCTGTAGAGTAGTCCGGACTCTCTTGACAGTGTCCGGTAGCTCGGCCGCCGAATTAAGGTTCTGCTTGAGAAGGCCACTCTGTACTTCTGCTGCTAAGGCAGCGGTGTGCTCCTCGGTACGGAGGGAGCGCTCCGTGTTTCCATTAACTGTTATGACGCCGCGTGGTCCGGGCATCATGAGCTTGAGATAAGCATAGTGTGGCACCGCGTTAAATCGAGCGAATGCCGTTCGTCCCAGCAGTGCGTGATAACCACTGCGAAAGGGGACGATATCGAAGATTAATTCTTCGCTTCGGAAGTTATCCGGAGATCTGAAGACAACCTCGAGTGTGATTGAGCCCGTACAGCGGGCCTCTACACCTGGTGTGACTCCTTTAAAGGTAGTCTTTGTGGGCTTGATCTGTGATGGGTTAATGCCCATTTTGCGCACTGTATCCTGATAGAGCAGATTGAGGCTGCTGCCACCGTCCATGAGGACTCGTGTCAGGTGAAATCCATCAATGATTGGGTTGAGGACCAACGCGGCTAAACCGCCATGACGGATACTGGTCGGATGATCCCGGCGATCAAAAGTGATCGGGCATGACGACCATGGATTGAATTTTGGGGCGACTGGCTCTATCGCATAGACGTCCCTGAGCGCGCGCTTGCGCTCCCTCTTGGGGATGTGTGTAGCATATATCATGTTCACCGTTTTGACCTGAGGGGGAAACTTCTTCTGTCCTCCTGTGCTCGGTTGCCGGGGCTTTGCGATCCCTTTTCCTTGTTCTCGGCGTTTAACTTGCCGGCCTGTTTAAAAACCCAACAATCTCTGTTGGTATGATTGGCTGGTTTGTCTGGGGTGCCATGGATCTGGCACGGACGGTCGAATATGCGGTCCAAGCTAGATTGCCCCGAGTTGTTTCTTTTATATGGCTTCTTCCGCTGACCGGACTTGGAGCCACTGAATCCGGCATTGACTGTCGTGTCATCGGTGTTGTCACCATTGGTTCGGCGTTTGTGTATGTTGCGTCGGAGCTTGCCGTTGCTATTTTTGACCTCGGAGGTGCCTGTTTCATTTGCTGTATTTTTGCTACGGGCCAGCCAACTATCCTCACCCGCACAAAAGCGGGTCATAAGTGCCGTGAGGGCTGCCATGGACTTCGGCTTTTCCTGGCCGAGGTGGCGTGCGAGCCATTTGTCATGGATGCTATGTTTAAAGGTCGCTAGGGCTTCGGCATCTGGACAGTCGACGATATGGTTCTTTTTAGTTAGGAACCTAGTCCAAAATTTCCTGGCTGACTCTCCAGGCTGTTGAACTATGTGACTTAAGTCATCGGCATCTGGTGGCCGCACATATGTACCTTGGAAGTTGTCAAGGAAGGCTTCTTCCAAGTCCTCCCAGTTGCCAACAGAATTTTCAGGCAGACTGTTTAACCAGTGCCGAGCTGGCCCTTTGAGTTTTAGTGGGAGGTATTTGATGGCGTGGAGGTCATCTCCGTGGCCCATATGGATGTGGAGAATAAAATCCTCAATCCAAACCGAGGGATCCGTTGTTCCATCGTATGATTCAATATTTACGGGTTTAAACCCTTCTGGGAATTCATGATCCATTACTTCGTCAGTGAAGCAAAGGGGGTGTGCGGCGCCTCTATATCGGGCCACATCGCGACGTAGCTCCGATGGAGTCCGTCTGCGGTTTTCGGCCTGGGCGTGACTAGGCTTGTCACGTCCGAATAGATAGCCGTCGTCACGTGTCGGGGCACGTCCTCGCGATCCGTAGATCGATCTGGTATGTCCTGCTCTACTGTCCAGTTCCTGCCGAAGGTCATATGTATAACCCCGAGCTACTTTATCTCTGCCTTTACGGCGAGGTGGGCGGGCTGGTGTTCGGCTTGAGTTGCCGCTTTATCCCGACCGCGTGGTGGTCGGTCAGCCGCATTGCACGATGATGGTACGGGCTCCGGTGCCTCATCATCGAACTGGGTAGCAATTTGCGCTTCGGGTAACTTTTGGCTGGGCGCTTAAGGCCGTATTCTTCGGCTGCTAGGACATCAGTCCATCTGTCATTGAGCAGGTCTTGGTCAACTTGAAGTTGTTGCTACTTCTTTTTCAGGCTCCTTGTAGTGGCTATTAGCTGGCGCTTGAAGCGCTCTTGCTCGAGAGGTTCCTCAGGCATGATAAAATCCTCGTTGCCGAGGCTCGTCTCATCCTCGGAGAGTGGAAGATAAGGGCTGCCCTCCGAGTCGTCGTCTATGGCCTATTCATCAGGGCTAACTTGCCCATCTTCCCGATCATCCTGTTCGGCCGTTTCTTCGCCGGGATCTTCTCTGTCTTCGGCACCGTCCGGAGTGTTATCGTCTCCTGTGTCCGGTGTTGCTGTCCTTGCTGCGGGGATTTAGAGCGGCGCCGCTGACGCCGGTGCTTTGATTGTGTCTTAGGAGGCTCATCCTCAACTGGATTTTCCTTGTCCTCGCCGTTATTCTCTTTAGGTGTATCCACCATGTATACGTCGTACGAAGAAGTGGCCATCCAGCGTCCGGTAAACGGCGGGTTTTGGCCATGCTCCTCATCTGCATCGTCGTCCATACCGTCGATGTCTTCGGAGCCGTAATCGAGCATGTCAGTTAAGTCCTCGACAGTGGCTATGTAGTGGGTGGCGGGTGGGAAGCGAAATTCCCCGTCATCAGCCTCCAGTTCGAACCGGATATAGTTCGGCTGTGAGTCCCCCGCTAAGGACAGATTTTTTAATGAGTTCAGCACGTCGCCTAAAGGCGAGTGCCGGAAGATGTCCGCGGCGCTGAATTCGGCGATCGATGACCGATCCTGCTCGACATACGCGGACGCACATAGTTCGGAACTTATAGCCGGAAACGAGTCCGAGGTTCCGATGACACGGACATCACCCGAGGTTAGGTCTGTGTGCGGCTCCAACGCCGCGGAATCAGCGGCTTCCGTGGCGGGGTTGAGCTTCCCGTCCTCGGATGGCGCGATCTGCTCCGGATCTAAGGCCAGAGCGGTTACAGGTGCAATTTCCTGGGTATGGCCGATGACAGATTTAAGTCATGTTCATCGTGGTGAAGGGGAGCGACTGCCGTGGTCTCGAATCCGTCGAAGATCAAGTCTCCGCGGATGTCCGCGACGTAGTTCAAGCTCCCGAATCTGACCTGACGGCCAGGGGCGTAGCTATCGATCTGCTCCAGATGGCCAAGCGAGTTGGCCCGCAGTGCGAAGCCGCCGAACACGAAGATCTGTCCGGGGAGGAAGACTCTCCCTTGGACAGCATCGTTGTGGATGATTGAAGGAGCCATCAAACCTTTGAGGACGGCACAGCGGAACTCTCAATGAAAGCACCATTGTCAGTGTCAAAACCGGCGGATCTCGGGTTGGGGGTCCCGAACTGTGCGTCTAAGGTCGATGGTAACAGGAGACAGGGACACAATGTTTACCCAGGTTCGGGCCCTCTCTATGGAGGTAATACCCTAGTTCCTGCTTGATTGATCTTGATGAATATGAGTATTACAAGAGTTGATCTACCACGAGATTGTAATGGCTAAAACCCTAAAAGTCTAGCCTGTATGACTATATCTCTTTCCGGACTAAGCCCTCCGGTTTATATAGACATCGGAGGGGACTAGGGTTGCACAAGGTCGGTTACAGAGAAAGGAATCTTCATATTTGGTCGCCAAGCTTGCCTTCCACGCCAGGGAGAATCTCATCTGGACACGGGAGAGAGTCTTCGGTCTTGTATCGTCACAGCCCATTAGTCCGGCCCATGTCCAACAGGCCGGACGCCCGAGGACCCCTTAGTCCAGGACTCCCTCAGGCCATTTCTGGTATTTGGTCCAACATAGCGAGCAACAGTCTCAGCATGTTGACCCTTAAATAACTTATAGTTGTCCAGGGAATCATCATTCGGACACTCAGGAATGGGAAAGATGTATCCCAAGAGTAATGCTGGATCAATCGCTTTGCTCTTTGCCGGAACCCACACAGTTTGAGGATATTGATGTGGTCCCCAATAAGTGCCTGTTTCATTCAGTTTCCTTTCGAAACCGACACCTTCCTTTCTGGGATTTTTGTGAAGAATGGATTTCTTCAGAACATCCTAGAGAGCCTGATGCCCTTTAAGAGATTTGAACATTCCAGTCTGAAGAAGATCCTTCAACCTAGCATTTTCATCAGAAACAGAACCATTTTCCTTGATCGAGGGGTTAGCATTCATAGATGATTCAGCATTGTTTTGTTCAAGGCATTTTAAACATGGTGGCTCAAACACTTCAGGTTTATCCTTGAGTTGTTGGTTGAGAAGAGAATTTTCTCTCATCAAATCCTCATGAGCCTCTCTCAGTGCCTCGAGATCATGTTTCCTTTTCAGGTAATCGTAGGTCAATCTTTTGTGGTCTCCTGAGAGAAAATCATGACGAGTTGAGAGTTCATCCATTCGTGACTTGAGAGTGGAATACTCTTTAGTCAACGACTGATTTTCTCCATCTCCTCAACCAACAACCCTTCAGACTTCCTGAGGGTTTTCTCAAATTTTTCAAGAGAGTTCTGTTGAATATTGGCAATTTTGATTAACTTGGCATGGTCATCCTCATCAGAAGAATATTGATCACTGGACTGAATCCTGTGATGTTTGGAGGGTACCTTTTCTTTTGAAGCCTTGGTCATGAAGCAGTAGGTAGGAGTTTCACCGTTGCTTGACGGGTTCCCGAAGAAATCCGTTGCAGAAGAAGAGGCGCATGCTATGCCAGCCATGCCTGAGTCGGAGTCCTCATCTCACTCATTTTCTTCTTCGGAGGCAGACGATTCTTCTTCTTCAGAATCCATCTCCTTGCCGATGTATGCCTTGGCCTTGCCAGAAGTATTCTTGTGGTTGGAGGAGGACTTGGAAGCATTCTTTGAGGAAGATCTTGATGATGATTTTGAGGTGGAGCTGTCCTTCTTGAAGAACTTCTTTTTTTCTCATCATCGGAGTCGTAGTTCTTGCTCTTGCCTTTGCTTTGATAGTTGCTCGAATCATATCTTCCACTAGCAAGGATTTCAGCTTCCCGGAGAGGGCAGTCTGAAATGAAGTGTCCAGGTTTTTTGCACTAGAAATAGGTGTATTCTCCGGCTAGTTTTGAGGATTTTGAACCCCCATAGTTGCTTGAACTTCTTTTCTGGAACTGGCTTTTCTTGTGGAAACGCTAGAATCGTTTCGTGATCAGTGTGAGATCTTTACCGAGTCATTCTGGATCATTTGAATTTTCTTCGGCATTTCCATCTGAGGAGGAATCAGCCAAGGCCTTGAGAGCATGATTTTTGCGTTGAGTTGACCCATACAGGTCTCTTTTCTCTTCTTCTTGTTCCTCGTGAGTGTTCAGCCTTTCCATGACATCAGCAGAGTTGAGGCTTTTGAAATCAGGATGCTCTCGAATCATCAGAACAAGCGTGTCAAATGAGGCGTCAAGAGACCGAAGCAGTTTCTTCACAACTTCATGGTCAGTGATATCTTTGGTGCTGAGTTCTTGAAGTTCATTTGCTATGTCACTGAGGCGGTCGAAGGTTTGCTGTCAGCTCTCGTTTCCAATGCGCTTGAAGCGATTGAACTTCGCTCGAAGAGTATCAATTCGAGCTTCTTTCTGAGATGAAGCTCCTTCATTGATCTTCTCGAGGACATCCATAGCTCCTTTGTAGTCTCACACTGGCGATATCGAAGGAATTGAGCTCAAGAGAGATGGCCACAAATTTCATCTTTGGCTAGAGCATCTAGTTGAATGAGCTTCTTTTCTTCATCGGTAGGAGCTTGAGGAATAACAACTATGAACCTGATGTGCACCACATTCCACGTATCATCATCTATTGCCCAAAGACGGATCTTCATCTTCCCCTTCCAGAAGGGATAGTCTGTCCCATCAAATATGGGATTCTTGAGATGCGACTTGTAGTTCACTGAAGACATACTTAAACTCCAAAGTCGTTAGACTAAAATGAGCAAAGTCAAGAAGTACCTTGCTCTGATACCAACTGTAGGAACGAAGTATGTCTACCAGAGGGGGTGAATGGGAGTTTTAAATTTTCTTCGGAAAACATAAATCTCTCGTAACCCAGTAGTGGAATAAATGAAAAACAGACTATGAAGAACTATAGCATAGTATCAAAGGGAAACTAAAGCATGCATCAAAGTAAATTACATGAATGGAATGCATCGAAAGTAAACATGAGTAACAAAGGTAACCGAAGATGCTCAATGGCGACAAGGTATTTGTTTGACTAGTTCGTCCTTCCGCACAAGGACTACATCTGGTTGGAGGGGCTGTGACTTAACACGGAAGATAAACTCTCTTCACCCTATTCTCCTCGACAATCGATTCGTCAACCGACATCGATCACTCATGGTAGATACTTGAAGGCGATCTCCAAACCTTTACAAACTTCTTCGAGAACCACAATCACTCTTGGTCTCTGAAGAAATTGAAGCCTAATCGTCTAGAGAGTTTTCAGCTCTCAAGAGTAATAGGAGGAGCGTACTAAACTTAGATTCCAGTGATGCTAAATCACTATCTAATTCTTCAGATCTAGGGTTTTTCTCTCAGTGGATTTTAAACTCAAGTCGCTCAGAGAGTGGGTTGTTCAACAATCTTCTCAGAATCAAACGGAGCAGCCACCTGACAAAGCCGGCGTGGGGTGGCTATTTATAGCCGCCGCCTTCCCAGATGGGAAATGACCATTTTGGACAAGCGGTCTAGCCAATGGCCAACCGACACGTTCACAATGGTCGGATTTTGGAGCAACGGTAACATTACTTGAGGAACAAGTAATGCTAACTCCTCAGTCCGAGTCAAATCTCCCGCAGCGAAGAAGATCACAGTCTCTTGCTGGCAAGTATTTGCTCGGAGCTCAAAGAGATTTCTCTCACAGCTTTCATAGGATTTGGGTTTAGCATCAGAGAATCAAAGCTTCGAACGCTATACCCCTATTAATAGTATGGTGGTCCTATGACTCAATGAAAGAAGAAGAACAACGAAACAAATGTTATGTCTTCACTTCATCTTCATTCTTCCTCGAGCGCAGTCATCTGCTTCGAACATGCACCGAACCAATTGCTTAATCTTCAGCAATTTTTAGAGGTCACTCTTATTAGCTTTATCTTCGGTGATAACCTTTGCTGATGCGCAAGGAGATTATCTTCGTTGTTTGCATCAAACTCCTCGATACATCAGGGACCTCTTACTCTATGTGCACTAGAAAACACATAAGTCCTATCCTCTTTATGTCAAAAAACTCTAAAAACATAAGGGGCCTATCATTGCACCAACACCAGGGCTATACCATATCATGCTATTATGAATTGCCTGATATGTTTATCCCTTTTTGTTTGCACCCTTGGATTGCGTAGTAGTCAATTATTAGGGTGATCTCTCACAATAAATATCAAGTTAAAAGGTGCTCTTCCCAATATTGCAACCGTCTGTAACACGTAGCGTTCCGGAGTGCATCATGTACAAATGTGTACAAATGGGACGTGAGGTGTAAGACAAAGATGGTCAGACCATGTATGCAGATAGCACTCAGTTGTCTTGAAGTTCTAGTAGAATCGTTCCGAGCTCAGAGCACGAAGCATCAAAAGATGAACGAGAGTCATATGGATATATGATCGACAAAAGTTTGCCCACCGGTCAAAATTCTCGTCATTAGTGAGGTCCACATCAATGGTCGAGAACTAGATTTGGATCTTGAATCAACTAAAATCAATTATGAGAGATATTGATTTGAGTGGGAGCACAATTATGTATTAATTTAGTTTAATCACTAGTGTAAATTAGTTATGAACAATGTCTATGTGTAGCTTGCATTATAGTTGTAGAATTATGGCTCATGGTTCACTTTGTTGTTGAAATTGATTGGCTCTTATTTATCTGGTTGAATCTTTATGATTGAGAGGATCGTCCTCTAAGAGTGCCAAGAAGGATTTTGTGCTATTGCATGCTTACAATACTCTCTTGCTAATGCTATGGATGATGAGACTCACGTCCTTCGATCCAAAAGCTAGAATTGCATTACAGTCTACTTGCTTCCACAAACCCGAACTTAAAAATGTTTGGGATAGTTATGTGATATTCTTGGAACTGATTTTTTTTCGGAAACAAAAAAAGGTTAAAGATATGTGATATCTAAAGAAGTGTTTTGTTTGCAAGATCTATTGAAGTGTTCAACTATGTTTAAGACTAAAATGCGTAAGACCCGGAAGAACGCCACTCATGAGTTGATGGCGAGAACTTAAAGTGAAAGAACAAAACTAAAGTATGTAATAAGATTTACAGGTCTATGGAAGTTTGTGGCTCATCCCACTCTTAAAAGTTAGATGATTCTTCTATCAAGTGGGAGAAATATTGAAAGTAAAACTGTAAGAAGTTTAGAGGTGGAGTGAAAAGAAGACTGGAATGTCCAGCTCAGGTATGAATGTCTACAAGTTATAAGATGTAGAGAAAGTCGGTCAAGTAAACTATGATTCTTGAGAATTTTGATTAAATTGTTAAACACTAAATTCTTCGTGAATTGTGGTTAAAAGTTGATCACAAGGAAACTGACTCGATTGCATGTTGTTGTGAATCGATGCAAGAATTACTATGGCCTAATGACCAAAAAATTAATGAGGTTTAAATACGTTTTGAAAATTTTGTAATAGTTATGATACTTTTTCATCAACATATTACCTCTGTATTTATTATCATAATTCATTTAGAGTTTTGTACACTCTAGCATAGGAGTTGCAAAGAGGTTGTTCATGTGAGAACAATAGTTGTTCGATGTAATGAACAAAAGGCCATACTCCTATTGTGAATATGATTTAAGTTATGAATATTGATGATTAAATTGAACATCCATAACACTAACGCTAAATGTCGCAAGACTAAAAGAATACCACATATGTGTGGCACTGCATTTAGTCACATTGGAGAAACCCGCATCGAGAAATTCCATAGTGATGGATTTTGGAGTCATATGATTACGAACCATCTAACACTTGCAACTTTCACCCAAATAGTTAACTAAACTAAAATACATTCACATGCCATAAAGAACGAGCAACAAAAATAATTGGAAATATGCATATTGATGTATGTAGTTCAATAAGTGTTGTTGCAAGCAGTGGATGTATCTATCTTCAAGGATGACTCAAGTAGATATTTATATTTACTGATCGAGACATAAATATGGATCTTTAGAAATGTTTCAAAAAGATTTTTAGTATGAAGTAGAAATTATTGTAACAAGAAAATTATGTTTCTACAATTGGATTGCAGAGAAGAATATTTGAGTTACAAATTTAGCGAATGTCTGATGAGCTATAAAAGAATTTTGTAGCTTGCACCTCCTAGAAACACTACTAAGAGTAGAGTGTTTTGAGTAGATGTAATCAAGCTATGTATGACATGGTGAGATCAGAGATGACATTGATTGTTCCACCAAATATACTTTTAAAGTGATGCTTTAGAGACTATGGCTTTTACACTGAAAAGAGCGCCATTAAATTTGTCGAAATAAGTGCTACTTTGTAGGTTATCCCAAATGGTTGGGTATTCCTCTATCACTACGCCAAGGCAAAGTGTTTTGTCACATACTATGGAAATTTTGAAGAAAATATTTTCTGCAAAAGAGTGAGTTATACGTCTCCAACGTATCTATAATTTTTTATTGTTCCATGATATTATATTATCTGTTTTGGATGTTTTATATGCATTAATATGCTATTTTATATTATTTTTTGGGACTAAATTATTAACACAAAGCCCAGTGCCGGTTTCTGTTTTTTCCTTGTTTTGAGTTTTATAGAAAAGGAATATCAAACGGAGTACAAACGAAATAAAACTTTAGGATGATTTTTCTTGGACCAGAAGACACACGTAGGACTTGGAGAGGAAGGCAGAAGAGTCTCGAGGGCTCCATAAGCCCTCAGGGTGCACCCTAGGGGGGCTGGCTTGTGGGCCCCATGGGAGTCCTCAAACCCTAATCTTTGGCCTATAAATTCAGAAATATTCCCAAACCAATAGAAGCGCCCACCAAAATACTTTTCCGCCGCCGTAACCTTCTGTTCCTGTGAGATCCCATCTTGGGGCCTTTTCCGGCATCCTACCGAAGGGGGATTCGATCCCGGAGGGCATCTACATAAACTCTATTGCCCTTCCGATGAAGCGTGAGTAGTTTACCACAGACCTGCGGGTCCATAGCTAGTAGCTAGATGGCTTCTTCTCTCTCTCTCTCTCTCTCTCTCTCTCTCTCTCTCTCTCTCTCTTTGATTCTCAATACCATGTTCTCCTAGATGTTCTTGGAGATCTATCCTATGCAATATTCTTTTGCGGTGTGTTTGTCGAGATCCGATGAACTATGGATTTATGATCAGATTATCTATGAATATTATTTGAATCTTCTCCGAATTTTATATGCATGATTTGATATCTTTGTATTTCTCTTTGAATTATCGGTTTGGTTTGGCCAACTAGATTGGTTCTTCTTGCAATGGGAGAGGTGCTTAGTTTCGGGTTCAATCTTGCGGTGTCCTCACCCAGTGACAAAGTAGGGGTAGCGAGGCACGTATTTGTATTGTTGCCATCAAGGGTAAAAAGATGGGGTTTTCATCAAATTGCTTGAGTTTATCCCTCTACATCATGTCATCTTACTTAAGGCATTACTCCGTTCTTTATGAACTTAATACTCTAGATGCATGCTGGATAGCGGTCGATGTGTGGAGTAATAGTAGTAGATGCAGAATCATTTCGGTCTACTTGACACGGACGTGATGCCTATATGCATGATCATTGCCTTGGATATCTTCATAACTTTGTGCTTTTCTATCAATTATTCGACAGTAATTTATTTACCCACCGTATTATTTTCCTTCAAGAGAGAAGCCACTAGTGAAACCTATGGCCCCTGGGTCTATTTGCCATCATATATTTTCAGATCTATAAACCAAAAAACCCAAAAATACCTTTCTGTAATTTATTTACTTTTATTTTGTTTTGCGTTTTAGTAATCTTTTATATCTATCTCTATCAGATCTCACCTTTGCAAGTGCCCGTGAAGGGATTGACAACCCCTTTATCGCGTTGGGTGCAAGTGTTTGATTGTTTGTGCAGGTGCCTAGATTGGGGACTTTCTTGTATCTCCTACTGGATTTGATACCTTGGTTCTTAACTAAGGGAAATACTTATCTCTACTTTGCTGCATCACCCTTTCCTCTTCAAGGGAAAAATCAAAGCAAGCTCAAGAAGTAGCAGTGAGTGGGAGGACAGTGCAATTTGAGGAGATTACATAATCTTCATGATCAAGTCAAAGAAAAGAAATGCTAGAAGTGGTTCTAAAATTTATTACCGCGACTGATACAGAAGCCTCTACATAGGATATAGAGACTTCAGTCAAACATGCAGCTGAACTATATAGGTTGGAAAATCTGTACAAGCTTTCAGGATAATCAGACGAAATATTGTTGAAACAAACAGTGAACCTATAATACATAGAGAAGCGTTGATGGTCCCTGACTCCGGAATTGGCTATACGCCAAAATAATCCAAGATAGTATCGATACACATAATTCAAGTTTAGAACTTGATAGACCCTCTGAAAGACTTAAAGTCTAAAGTGTAGTGATGGATCTATAAATTGACAAAGATAAAACTATTTTATAATGCTCGACTTGTTGCAAATAGTTTTATGACAAGATCAAGGAGTTGATTATGAAGAGATTGTCTCATCATATTAATACTCAAAGTCAGTTCGGATTAAACTAGCAATTACTAAATATTTTAGCTATGTGATATAACAAATGAATGTCAAAATTATTCCCACGAGATGGAAATAGAACCAAGGATGTATATTTGATACGGTCCAAGGTAATTATCTTTCAAAGAGATCCAGTAATGATCTGAAGCAAGCATAGTGGAGTTGGAATCTTTGTTGTGATGAATTGATCAAATAATATGATTTCATCAATAGAAACAAAGATGCTTGTATATACAAGAAAGTAAGTGGGAGCATGGTAATATTCTAAACACTATGTGTGCATGACACAATATTGATTGGATATTATATAAATTTGTTGACACATATTAAGACTTTATTGAAAAATAGTTTTTCAGTGAAGGACTTGGGCAATATGGTCCTTGTATTAGACATAACAATCTATGGAGATAGTAATGTCTAATCAGGATTGGCCAAAATACATATTGACAAAGTACTAAAGCAGTTTAGTATGAAAAATGTCAAGAAGAGTTTTCTTGTCAAAGTCACATGGAAGGGGTTCTCGGCAAGAATCAATATCTTGAAATACTGATGAGTGAAATGCATGATTTCAACTTGTGTTAATTCCATGGTACGTAAATAACCAGATAAGTCCAGTACTCCAAGTAAGTTGTGAGTAAAGTTACAAGAAAGGTCAAATTGTTGATCATAGGACAGCAGTGAAAATGGCATTGAGTACTGATGACATGTTTATCGCATACAGAGAAAATGAAGAGATTGGTGTAAGGAGTTTACATCAATACATGCTTGATGTAAGTAGTACATCGACAAAATCCTTCAATCAGTGCTCCAAGCGAAGTTCAATTGGTGGCATAGTAAGTTAGAATTGGTCCAAGAAAGTTACCGTGGTGAATTCTATAACAGACGGCTGGGTATATTGTCACTTTAGAAGCAACAGTTGAGGGTGATGAATCATAGGTTCATTTATGAACTTAGTATGGTTTCTAGATGATTGTGCAAATAGAACACTGTTCTCTTATAGTGGTTCTATGCCTCAGTGTAAGGAATCAAAGGTCTTGCCAGTGATTCAATATATACTAAGCTTGTTTCACAAAAAATATGAATTCATGTGAAAGCATGACGGATGCATAGAAATGCAAATGGTACACATGTATCTGAAGTTGTCAGATTCGATAGGACGAAGTCTATACTACAAGCAAAGCATGTAGTGACACCAGGATTGCCATTGGTGTAAAAGTTAGAAGTGTTAACTAGATTATTGACTCTAGTGCAAGTGGGAGACTGTTGGGAATATGCCGTAGAGGCAATAATATTTTTATTATTATATTTCAATATTCATAGTTAAGAGTTTATATTCTATGCTATAACTGTTGTGATCCTGGAATATGTGATTCAGTGGAAAACTCATATGCATGTATGGAATGATAAATGGTAAACAATAGGTTCCTAGTCTCTTCTCTAAGACTGGCTCAAGTGTTGTTGGTTATCATGTTTTTCGGATGTTAGGATATTGTTAAGTGTAATGATAGTCCTAAAACAATATTGAGGGTATGACGTTAGAAGAACGATCATATTGAATCGACCCAAACTTGTCTGTTATACTTTGTGATTATATCGTCTGAAATCATTTGTTATAACATAGAGTGTTAGCATGTGTTTTAGTTCCTTAGACCATGAGAGTTTCTCGTTCACTTCCTACCAGGCGGTGGACTTTGGGGTTGCTCAAGCGTACCCTATAACAAGGTGATCATAACGACAACTTTGGGCTCACTGGAAAGTTTGACAAGTGACCAGATAACTCGAGAGTGGGATTTGCTCCTCCGACAATGAAGAGATATTCTTAGGGGTCTCTCGGTGTGATGGCATCCATCATCATCTGGCCAGACACAGTTGTCGGTGTCAAAACCGGCTGATCTCGGGTAGGGGGTCCCGAATTGTGCGTCTGAGGATCAAAGGTAACAGGAGACAAAGGGGACATGATGTTTACCTAGGTTCGGGCCCTCTTAATGGAGGTAAAACCCTACTTCCTGCTTGATTGACTTTGATGAGAATAAGGGTTACAAGAGTTGATCTACCTCGAGATCGTAATGGCTAAACCCTAGCTGTCTGGCCTATATGAATTCTGATAGACTCTACGGACTAAACCCCCCAGTTTATATACACACCGGAGGGGTCTAGGGTTACACAGAGTTGGTTTGTGAAGGAAGGAAACTACATATCCGGACACCAATCATGCCGTCCACGCATAGGAGAGTCCTGTCCAGACACGGGGGAAGGTCTTCTGCCTTGTATCTTTATGACCCATCAGTCCGGCCCATATCACACAGCTCGGACACCCGAGGACCCCCTAATCCAGGACTCCCTCAGTAGCCCCTGAACCAGTCTTCATTGACGGCATATTCGGCACGCGGGTTATCTTCGGCATTGCAAGGTGGGTTCCTCCTCCTGAGTACTTCAAAGCAGTCTTCTGAACAAAAGAACTATATCCGGCTCTGTATAATAGTTACAACCCTTAGCCATGAAGGCAAGATATTTAATCAAAATAATGTTTGTCAACTGACAACTTTTTGACGAAACATCACGTCTAGCCTCTTAACATTTCGAACCATTTTTTCACCTCCCGCTTCGCGTTTTGAGGCACAACCTCTATTGACACGTCCTGTCAAAACAGAGATCGTGTCCGCTTATCGCGGGATCCTCATCAATACGATTTTGGGTAATCCAACCGTGCCATTCGCACGACCCCTTGGGCACAGGCGAGTTTTAAGGCTTATGAGGGGGGCGTTTGATATTCACTGCCTATATAAGAGGACAAAGATCCCCTCTTTTCCCCACGCCTTCTTCCTTCTCCTGCTTTCCCATCTTCGAGCTCTAGCGCCCAAGCTTCAATCTTTTCCACCGCCACCAACCTCTCCATCCATGTCTGGATCTGGTTTGATGGGCAAGTGGGAGGCCTCCTCCGTCACCGAGAGGGACGTCAAGGACCTCCGGGAGGCGGGGTATCTGTCTACGGATATCGCGCATAGGCTCCCCGCCAAGGACCAAGTCCTCCCCACCCCGGAGCCCGGCGAAAGGGTTGTATTCATTCCCCACTTTCTCCACGGGCTAGGGTTTCCCCTCCACCCCTTCATCTGCGGCCTCATGTTCTACTACGGGCTAGATTTCCATGATCTAGCCCCAAATTCTTTCCTCCACATCTCGGCGTTCATCATCGTGTGTGAGGCACTACACTGCATCCCCCGACACTTCGGCCTATGGCTTAAAGTATTCAATCTGAAGCCAAAGGTGGTCGACGGGCAGCACGCGGACTGCGGCGGCGCCATGGTGAGCAAGCTCCCCAACACCATTTGGCCCAAGGGGGCCTTCGTGGAGACTATCAAGGTGTGGCAGCAGGAGTGGTTCTACATCACCGAACCCCGTGACGCCAAGTGGGAGGCCACTCTTGAGTTCAGATCTGGACCCCCCATGCGGCTCACCTCGTGGACCGCCAAGGGTCTGGACTGGGGATTGATAACCTACAAGTATAGGGGATCAATTGTAGCCTCTTTCGATAAGTAAGAGTGTCGAACCCAACGAGGAGCTAAAGGTAAAACAAATATTCCCTCAAGTTCTATCGACCACCGATACAACTCTACGCACGCTTAACGTTCGCTTTACCTAGAACAAGTATGAAACTATAAGTACTTTGTTGGTGTTTTTGGATAGGTTTGCAAGATAATAAAGAGTGCGTAAATAAAAAGTAGGGGCTGTTTAGATAAAGAAACAATAGAGTTAGTATAGCGAGTGTGGAAAAGTGGTGGTAGGAGTTGCAAAATTGTCCCTAAGCAATTGACTACTTTACCAGACCGATAGCAAGTTTTATGTGGGAGAGGCCACTGCTAGCATGTCATCCCTGACTTGGAATTCTATGCACTTATGATTGGAACTATTAGCAAGCATCCGCAACTACTAACGTTCATTAAGGTAAAACCCAACCATAGCATTAAGATATATTGGTCCCCCTTCAATCCCGTATGCATCAATTTCTATGCTAGGTTGAAGCTTCTGTCACTCTTGCCCTCCAATACATAGTCCTATCAACATACAACTAACCCTATGGTGTGATCCACGCGCTCATATGATGGGCACCAAAGGATAGAAACATAACCACAAGCAAATTTAACCAATCATAGCAATTCACTAATTACCGATAGGACACCAAAAATCTACTCAGACATCATAGGATGGCAACACATCATTGGATAATAATATGAAGCATAAAGCACCATGTTCAAGTAGAGGGTACAGCGGGTTGCGGGAGAGTGGACCGCTGTACATAGATGGGGGAAGGTGATGGAGATGTTGGTGAAGATGACAGAGGTGTTGGTGTAGATTGCGGTGATGATGATGGCCCTGGCGGCGTTTCGGAGCCACCGGGAGAGAGGGGGAGAGGGCCCCCCTCCTTCTTCTTCTTCCTTGACCTTCCCCCTAGATGGGATAAGGGTTTCCCCTCTGGTCCTTGGCTTCCATGGCATGGGAGGGGCGAGAGCCCCTCCGAGATTGGATCTGTCTCTCTTTCTCTCTTTGTTTCTGCGTTCCAGATTCTGGCCTTTCACCATTTCTTATATTCCCGGAGATCCGTAACTCCGATTGGGTTGAAATTTGGACACGATTTTTATTTGGATATTGGCTTTCTTGCTGCGAAAGAAGGGCACCAACTGCCTTACGGGGTGGCCACGAGGGCCCAGGGCGCGCCCCCTGCCTCGTGGCCCCCTCGGGCATCGTCTCGCGTTGATTCTTCTTCCCAAAAATCACATATATTCCAAAAAAATCTCCGTTAGTTTTTATCCCGTTTGGTATGGATTTTCTGCGAAACAAAAGACATGCAACAAACAGGAACTGGCACTGGGCACTGGATCAATATGTTAGTCCCAAAATAGTATAAAAAGTTGCCAAAAGTATATAAAAGTTGTAGAATATTGGCATGGAACAATCAAAAATTATAGATACGACGGAGATGTATCAGCATCCCCAAGCTTAATTCCTGCTCGTCCTCAAGTAGGTAAATGATAAAAAAGATAATTTTTAATGTGGAATGCTACCTAGCATAATCTTGATCACATAATCTAATCATGGCATGAATATTAAGACACGAGTGATTCAAAGCAATAGTCTATCATTTGACATTAAGAGAATAATACTTCAAGCATACTAATAAAGCAATCATGTCTTTTCAAAATAACATGGCCAAAGAAAGTTATCCCTACAAAATCATATGGTCTGGCTATGCTCCATCTTCACCACACAAAATATTCAAATCATGCACAACCTCGATGACAAGCCAAGCAATTGTTTCATACTTTTGACATTCTCAAACCTTTTCAACTTTCACGCAATACATGAGCGTGAGCCATGGACATAGCACTGTAGGTGGAATAGAATATGATGGTGGAGGTTGTGTGGAGAAGACAAAAAGGAGAAAGTCTCACATCGACGCGGCTAATCAACGGGCTATGGAGATGCCCATCAATTGATGTCAATGTGAGGAGTAGGGATTGCCATGCAACGGATGCACTAGAGCTATAAGTGTATGAAAGCTCAAACTGAGACTAAGTGGGTGTGCATCCAACTTGCTTGCTCATGAAGACCTAGGGCATTTGAGGAAGCCCATCGTTGGATATACAAGCCAAGTTCTATAATGAAAATTCCCACTAGTATATGAAAGTGATAACTCAAGAGACTCTCTATATGAAGAACATGGTGCTACTCTGAAGCACAAGTGTGGTAAAAGGATAGTAACATTGTCCCTTCTCTCTTTTCTCTCATTTTTTATATTTTCTCTCTCTTTTTTAGGCTTCTTTGGCCTCTCTCTCTCTTTTTTACGCTTCTTTGGCCTCTCTCTTTTTTGGGGGGCTTCTTTGGCAACTTTTATTTTGATAACCTCACATGGGAAAATGTTCTAATAATGATGATCATCACACTTTTATTTACTTACAACTCGATATCTAGAACAAAGTATGACTCTATATGAATGCCTCCGGCGGTGTACCGGGATGTGCAATGATCTAGCGTAGCAATGACATCAAAAAACGGACAAGCCATGAAAACACCATGCTAGCTATCTCACGATCATGCAAAGCAATATGACAATAAATTTTCAAGTCATGTATATGATGATGATGGAAGTTGCGTGGCAATATATCTCGGAAAGGATATGGAAATGCCATAATAGGTAGGTATGGTGGCTGTTTTGAGGAAGATAAAAGGAGGCTTATGTGTGATAGAGCGTATCGTATCACAGGGTTTGGATGCACTGGCGAAGTTTGCACCGACTCTCGAGGTGAGAAAGGGCAATGCACGGTACCGAAGAGGCTAGCAATGATGGAAGGGTGAGAGTGCGTATAATCCATGGACTCAACATTAGTCATAAAGAACTCACATACTTATTGCAAAAATCTATTAGTCATCGAAACAAAGTACTACGCGCATGCTCCTAGGGGGATAGATTGGTAGGAAAAGACCATCGCTCGTCCCTGACCGCCACTCATAAGGAAGACAATCAATAAATACCTCATGCTCCAACTTCGTTACATAACAGTTCACCATACGTGCATGCAACGGGAATCACAAACTTCAACACAAGTATTTCTACAATCCACAACTACTCACTAGCATGAATCTAATATCACCATCTTTATATCGCAAAACTATTGCAAGGAATCAAACATATCATATTCAGTGATCTACAAGTTTTATGTAGGATTTTATGACTAACCATGTGAATGACTAGTTCATGTGAACTCTCTAAATAGATATAAGTGAAGCAAGAGAGTTTAATTCTTTCTACCAAAGATATGCCCACGCTCTAACAAATATAAGTGAAGCAAAAGAGCATTGTACAAATGGCGGTTTTCTATGTGTAGGGAAACAGGCAATCCAAACTTCAAATGATATAAGCGAAGCACATGAAGCATTCTATAAAGCCATACTCAAAAGATATAAGTGAAGTGCAAAGAGCATTCTATAAATCAACCATGGATTATCTCATACCAGCATGGTGCATCAAAGAAAAGTGAAAACTAAATGCAAAAGATGCTCCAAGATTTGCACATATCACATGAATGAAATGAATCCGAAAACATACCGATACTTGTTGAAGAAAGATGGGATGCCTTCCGGGGCATCCCCAAGCTTAGACGCTTGAGTCTCCTTGAATATTTACTTGGGTTCCTTGGGCATCCCCAAGCTTGAGCTCTTGCCTCTCCTCCTTCTCCTCACATCGAGACATCCTCGATCTTCGAACACTTCATCCACACAAAACTCAATAGAAAGTTCGGTAAGATCCGTTAGTATAATAAAGCAAATCACTACTCTAAGTACTGTTGAAAACTGATTCATATTTTGTTTTTGCATTGTAGCTACTGTAATATAACTTTTCCATGGCTTAATCCACTGATAGAAATCGATAGTTTCATCAAAACAAGCAAACTATGCATCAAAAACAGAATCTGTCTTAAACAGGACAGTCTGTAGTAATCTGAACATTCACCCTACTTCTGTTACTCCAAAAATTCTGAAACAATTAGGAAAAATAAAAAAAATTGTATAGAAAGACAGTGAAAAAAGTTTCAGATCCATTTGACGTTCCAGTAAAAAATGTAAAATCGCGCACTACAGCCAAAGTTTCTGTTTTGCACCGCACAAACCAACAAGCAATAAACATCCTAAAGGCAAATCTTGGCACATTATTTTTATTTTTAAACTTTATAAAAGCACACAACAGAAATAAATGACTCTCTAAAACTTCCGGGTTGTCTCCCTGGCAGCGCTTTTTTTAAAGCCATTAAGCTAGGCATATAGTGCTCAAGTTGTGGATCCACCCGGATCCCAAGGTATATCAAAGCCAATTTTAATTAAAAATGACTTGTGATTTAGTAGTGAGCACAAAGTAACATATATCATGCAACAACGAAGTCTAACTCTCTTCCTATGCATCAGCATGTCATAAAAGAACAATTCATGCACACATAGTAAAGGCCAATGCATAGTATAAATAGTTTCTTGCAATTTTATCTTATTGGAAACATGGAGAGGCGGAGATATAGTTCCTCTCTCATAATAATTGCAAGTAGGAGCAGCAAGCACATGCATATTATATCTATCAAAATCATCATGTGTAGTAGTAAAACGCAACCCATCAATATAATCCTTAATAAGGGCAAACTTCTCCGATATAGTGTAGTCGGGAGAATTCAAAAAGATAATAGGACTATCATGCGTGGGTGCAATAGCAACAATTTCATGTTTTACATAAGGAACTATAGCAAGTTCATCTCCATAAGCATAATTCATATTGGCATCTTGGCCACAAGCATAGCAAGCATCAAGTTGATCAAAAAGGGATATTTCAAACGAATCAAAGGGATCATAGCAATCATCCTTCGATAAGCACGAAGGGAAATTAAACAATGTATGAGTTGAAGAGTTACTCTCATTAGAAGGTGGGCACGGGCAGCTAATCCGCTCTTCCTCCTTTTGTTCTTCGCTCTCCTCGTCATCTTTTTCATCTAATGAGCTCACAGTTTCATCAATTTCTTCTTCCATAGACTCCTGCAAAATATTAGTCTCTTCTCGGACAGCGGAGACTTTCTCAATAAATTCATCAATATCATAATTGTATTTATAATTCTCATAGCAATATTTAAGGATAGCTAAATTTTTAGGTCTATAAACTGAATCATCAAAATCTTCAAACTCTTTAAACAAAGATTCAATTTCACATGCACCCTTAAAAGCAACAAATTCTTCTATTTGTTCCACATCATAGTAATCATATATACCATTAGCATAAGAAGCTAAGGTTTCATTATCATTAAATTTGCATGAAAAGGGAAGGTGTGTAGCCTTCATCCTAGAGCAACAAGTATAATCATGTCTCAAGCATAGATCCCGAGCATACCAACGTAACATATAAATTTGATCCCATAATAGTTTCCCTTTTTGAGTCAAGCGATAATCCCTAAAATATTCACGTTGATCCAATGTGTGTCCCATTACATAATTGAATGGGGTTTTCTCAGGATTATTAAAGTAGTACATAATATCTTTCACATAATGATCATCGAGGGTTTTAGGAGGTTCCCCATTTCCATGAGTAGCAAGTAAACCTAACTTTTTTGGTATTTCGTGTTCCATATCCATAACTAAAGATAGAGAACAACTTAGAACAGCAAATAAAAATTACTTAGTGATAAAGCAAACAAGCACACACAAGAATATTCACCCCACGCTATAACTCCCCGGCAACGGCGCCAGAAAAAGGTCTTGATAACCCACAAGTATAGGGGATCAATTGTAGCCTCTTTCGATAAGTAAGAGTGTCGAACCCAACGAGGAGCTAAAGGTAGAACAAATATTCCCTCAAGTTCAATCGACCACCGATACAACTCTACGCACGCTTAACGTTCGCTTTACCTAGAACAAGTATGAAACTAGAAGTACTTTGTAGGTGTTTTTCGATAGGTTTGCAAGATAATAAATAGCACGTAAATAAAAAGTAGGGGCTGTTTAGATAAAGAAACAATAAAGTTAGTATAGCGAGTGTGAAAAAGTGGTGGTAGGAGTTGCGAAATTGTCCCTAAGCAATTGACTACTTTACTAGACCGATAGCAAGTTTTATGTGGGAGAGGCCACTACTAGCATGTCATCCCTGACTTGGAATTCTATGCACTTATGATTGGAACTATTAGCAAGCATCCGCAACTACTAACGTTCATTAAGGTAAAACCCAAACATAGCATTAAGATATATTGGTGCCCCTTTCAATCCCGTATGCATCAATTTCTATGCTAGGTTGAAGCTTCTGTCACTCTTGCCCTCCAATACATAGTCCTATCAACATACAACTAACCCTATGGTGTGATCCACGCGCACGCTCATATGATGGGCACCAAAGGACAGCAACATAACCACAAGCAAATTAAACCAATCATAGCAATTCACCAATTACCGATAGGACAACGAAAATCTACTCAGACATCATAGGATGGCAACACATCATTGGATAATAATATGAAGCATAAAGCACCATGTTCAAGTAGAGGGTACAGCGGGTTGCGGGAGAGTGGACCGCTGTAGATAGATGGGGGAAGGTGATGGAGATGGTGGTGAAGATGACGGAGGTGTTGGTGTAGATTGCGGTGATGATGATGGCCCCGGCGGCGTTCCGGCGCCACCGGGAGAGAGGGGGAGAGGGGCCCCCTCCTTCTTCTTCTTCCTTGACCTTCCCCCTAGATGGGATAAGGGTTTCCCCTCTGGTCCTTGGCTTCCATGGCATGGGAGGGGCGAGAGCCCCTCCGAGATTGGATCTGTCTCTCTGTCTCTCTTTGTTTCTGTGTTCCAGATTCTGGCCTTTCACCGTTTCTTATATTCCCGGAGATCCGTAACTCTGATTGGGCTGAAATTTGGACACGATTTTTATCCGGATATTGGCTTTATTGCGGCGAAAGAAGGGCACCAACCACCTTACGGGGTGGCCACGAGGTCCCATGGCGCGCCTGACCCAACCGCCTTACGGAGACGTATCAGGGATCCATAGCGGAAGTACTGATGCTGCAAAAGCGCATCACAAATATGATGGGCAAAAATACCAGTCTCACTAACGTGATTCAGGTGATGCTCTTCCGCCGGATTCTTCCCTGCCAACTCCGGCCCTCCCACATGTGGGAGTTCAATCCGGAAGATCCACGGACCCTGAAGCACTTCTTCGGCACAACGCACAAAGATATCTGGAAGCTGCTATTCAAGGCCCAAAAAGCGTGGCCTAAGAAGACCGAAGACATCGGCCTTGACAGCGAGAATCCGGCCACACCGGTAAGTATAAGTTTTCGGAATACTTACATTCGATCAATCAAGTTTTTGGACATAATAAATTTTCTGTCCCTCATACAGGGCTGGATAGCAAAAGTGGAACGGATTAAGTGTCCCGCCCCGCTGCCTGAACCCAGCCACATCCAAGCTGACAAAGATGCTGGTCCCGGCGCCCTATCAGGCGCCGGAGAAGAAGGGCAAGGAGGCCAGGGGCGGCCTCCGCCACAAAGCTCCTTCGGACACAGTGTCTGGAGAGACCGAAGCCCACTCCTCCCATGAGGGAGATGAAGACGAGGAGGAAGAGGAGGCGGAAAGCGACTCCCCTCTTAAGGGGAGGAAGAAGAAGAGGGCAGCCTCTGCAGATCCAGAGGAGGAGGCGCCCAAGAGGGGGAACATAGCCCTCTCGGATGGTTCGGATTCAGAAACCGAACCCATCCCTGAGAGATGCCCCAGGGTGAAGCCCCTGGCCGCCGCGAAAGTATCAAAGGATTCATTAGATGCCTTCGGTCCTTTATGTTTTTATAGTATAACATATTACCCTGTACGCTTTTCAGCCCAGCTCGCGAGCTCCCCCACCCTTCACTATCTGAGGGGAGTTCTCTACCGCCCGATGCAGCAGAGAGCGAGACGCCGCCGCGAGCCCCTTCGCCAATCACCGCGGACGACACCGAGGTGTTGTCCCGAAGGACCTCTCCTGGCCGCGAGGGGTGGGTGAGGCTGTCGAGAAGGCGCCCGAGGGTGACACCTCGGTTGCCAAAGACATGGGGGGAGCAATCCCCATGGCGACCGACGGCGGGGGCCCTGACCAATCCGGCCCTCGGCCGAACATCATCCCGGAGTCCCATGCGGCTCCGGAATTTAGCGAGCAACCCCCTTTGAAGGAGGTGGGAGCATCAGCTCCAACGGTGACCTCCACTAATCCGGAGGCGCCGAATGCTCTAGTGGAAGCACTATGACATGCTTCCATCGTGGAGGAGCACCGCACGCTGATGGGTGTGGTGGTAGAGAAGGTTCAGTCCGCCAAGAGTCTATGGATGAACTGTCGGCCATTAACTTCAAAGCAATAGGGTTGCTAGGAGTACAGAATCCAAGCAGCACCGTTCACTTGTTAGTAGTCCGGTTAGAATCAACATTGGGACCAAGAAAGAATGGTCATGGTGAGAAGTATCACTATACCAAGAATTTTTAAGAGGCGGAGCAATTCTCACAACCTTCTTGACATAAAATATGGTAATACTCCAAGGTGAAGAAGAACAAATGCTGGATAGCAAGGAACTCAAGATTCGATCCAAAACATGAACACATTTGTGTTGAGGGAAGACAAGGATGTGGTCGATGATAACACAATCATCGAGGGGCAAGGATGGTATTTCCCATCATGAATTTGATTGATATCCTGGAAGAGCTCAAAATGTTGATGATGATCACAACACAATTGTCGAGAGATTTCAGGCAGGTGTAATCAATCGGCGATGACATCAAGTCAAAGGAATGATGAAGCGAAAGGTTATTGGAACCAAGGATTAGACACATACTAGAAATCAAGCTTGCTGTTCAAGGCGAAATGGTATGACGAGAAAGATTGACGTAAGCTTAGCTCATCGTCGAAAGTTGTGTTTCAGGATTAAGGACCAGGTAGCACAGTTAAAATCGGTATGATAATGATATAGCCGAGCAGGCTAGGAATGACGTGATCGAGTTCAAACTCGTAAGTAATGAAGGTTACCAAGAGTTGTTTAATCGCGGTGTGGACTCGATTCAGTTATCGATGTCTTTGAGTGTTTAATAACTCAGAGCTCGTGAAAAGATTGGAATCAGTGAGAATGTAGTACTTGATGAAGAACTCATAAGAAGTTATGCAGTTCCGTGATAATCTCAAGATATCAAGGGGGTAATACTCGACGACAGATCAAAGTAGAGGTTGGACTGGGGTATTGCTCTGCGGAAGACAAGTGCTTAAACTTGCTCGGGAAATGGGATCAAAGAAGAACATATGGTCGGAACCACGATTGCAAAGGATCAATTCACCGATACCAAGGATATTATATCAAGGAAATAGTTATTGTTACAAGAAGCTTCCATGATAGGATCTACATCGTGTCCATGGGCATGAACACAAAGGTTCAAGGTCGACTCCCACTTCCTTAATGCATAACCTTCCATTCACCTCTCGTATTTCGAAAAGGACGTTAGTTGTTGAAAGTTTTACCTGGTGCAATACTAGATAAGTATGACCCGTGAAATCTTTCGGGTTCACACAGGTTAGGTAAGGCGTTGGTTCAATCCATCAGGGCATCTTAGGAACATATACCACAAACGTCATGAGTAAATAACACAAGCTTGAAAGCAGAGCTTGTTTAACAAAGCAGAGGATACAATTTACCAAAGGCATTATGTACCCATGGAAAGGCTCACAAGGTTATTGAATATGAAGGACACTATCGGATAATAATCCAACAAGGGGTCTTGTGGTCTACAACGGAACTGATGCGAGTATCGGTACTCTATCAGAGGAAAAGGAATGAAAGGGCATCGGATTATAGAAACAGCTAGCTAATTCAAAACTCAAATGCACATGAATTATCATTTCCAAATCAAGGGATCAGAAGCCAACGGTCTGATTAAGAATGGATAAGTTGAATAGACTTGGGGTACAATCGACGGCAATTTGATTGGTCGATAACCAGGTCATGTTCAAAATGACATCTGAGCCGGAAAGATAATTTAAAAGGATCAACCGATGATTGTGGGTATTCGCACTCATGTTGAATCAATAGGATCAAAAAGACGACCTCAAAGGAGACTAATGAATATAGCCAGACATATGGGAAGCATCCATAATGCAAGCAAACAAGTATTTGCAGAGCAATAAGCTGCTAAGGATTTTCGGAGGATCGAATAGTATTTCAAAGTCTTTTGTGAAACACATGAACAACTGGGAATGAGCGGACACTCGGTAACTGCGAGGAATTACCCGTATGGGTATTAATGCGGAAAAGAGATACAAAGTAGTAGACACAAAGGTTTCTCAGAATATCGAAGAATTTTTCAGGGTATCAAGTAATAACAAGGGCAACTGGGTACGAAGGTATGAACGACAAGTGTAAGTAGTTATCCTTAAGGATTTATCGGTGGTCGGGAATAGCAAAAGAGGTGGTCACAAAGTCTCGAAAGAACATCGGAGAGTATCTTCGGAATTTTCTGGTGCAGCAGGGCGGTCATCTGTATTTAGGGGCTCTCCGGGTGGAAGCGATCACGAGATCCTAGAGTTAGAGTTAGTAAAATCATTTAACCCGATTAGAAGAGAGATCAGAGTTCTAGAGTATAGGTCGAGAAATAAAAGATCCTAATACCAAAATGGCGACGTGGGCCCATGGGCCGCACAGCCATGTTAGTAAAACAGTTTTCATCGACTAGACTCAACTTCGGCCAAGGAGTGTGGAAGGGGGAATCCTACAGGCAGTCGGCTCTGATACCAACTTGTGACGCCCCCGATTTAATCGTACACTAATCATACACGCAAACGTGTACGATCAAGATCAGGGACTCATGGGAAGATATCACAACACAACTCTAAAAATAAAATAAGTCATACAAGCATCATAATACAAGCCAGGGGCCTCGAGGGCTCGAATACAAGTGCTCGATCATAGACGAGTCAGCGAAAGCAACAATATCTGAGTACAGACACAAGTTAAACAAGTTGCCATAAGATGGCTAGCACAAACTGGGATACAGATCGAAAGAGGCGCAGGCCTTCTGCCTGGGATCCTCCTAAACTACTCCTGGACGTCGTCAGCGGCCTGCACGTAGTAGTAGGCACCTCCGGTGTAGTAGGAGTCATCCTCGACGGTGGCGTCTGGCTCCTGGGCTCCATCATCTGGTTGCGACAACCAGGTAGAAGGAAAAGGGGGAAAAGAGGGAGAAAAGCAAGCGTGAGTACTCATCCAAATACTCGCAAGCAAGGAGCTACACTACATATGCATGGGTATCTGTGTAAAGGGGCAATATCGATGGACTGGACTGCAGAATGACAGAATAAGAGGGGGATAGCTAGTCTTGTCTAAGACTACGCTTCTGGCAGCCTCCATCTTCCAGCATGTAGAAGAGAGTAGATGGTAAGTTCACCAAGTAGCATCGCATAGCATAATCCTACCCGGCGATCCCCTGCTCGTCGCCCTGTTAGAGAGCGATCACCGGGTTATATATGGCACTTGGAAGGGTGTGTTTTATTAAGTATCCGGTTCTAGTTGTCATAAGGTCAAGGTACAACTCCGGGTCGTCCTTTTACCGAGGGACACGGCTATTCGAATAGATAAACTTCCTTGCAGGCGTGCACCACATTACCCAACACGCTCGATCCCATTTGGCCGGACACACTTTCCTGGGTCATGCCCGGCCTCGGAAGATCAACACGTCGCAGTCCTACCTAGGCACAACAGAGAGGTTAGCACGCCGGTCTAAATCCTATGGCGCAGGGGTCTGGGCCCATTGCACACCTGCACGTTGCGAGGGCGGCCGGAAGCAGACCTAGCAACCTCCATTACAAAGGAAGTCACGTTACGCGGTCCAATCTGGCGCGCGCCGCTCAGTCGCTGACGTCATGAAGGCTTCGGCTGATACCACGACGTCGAATGCCCATATCTTTCCCACGTAGTTGGTTAGTGCATATAGACCAAATGGCCAGACTCAGATCAAATACCAAGATCTTGTTAAGCGTGTTATTATGAAGTAACCGCGGACGCCGACCAGGGCCAGGCCCACCTCTCTCCTAGGTGGTCACAACCTGCCCTGTCGCTCCGCCACAAAGTAACAGTCGGGGGCCGTCGGGAACCCAGGCCCACCTCTACCGGGATGGAGCCACCTGCCCCTTCAGCCCCCATCTCCGAACAGTATCATAACTAATGTAACAGTATATAGTATATAGCATATGCCCGTGATCACCTCCCGAAGTGATCATGGCCCAGTAGTATAGCATGGCAGACGGACAAGAGTGTAGGGCCACTGATGGAACACTAGCATCCTATACCAATCATTGGGATAGCAGGTAAAGGTATCAACAATTGTAGCAACAATGACAGACTATGCGGCAGAATAGGATTAATCGAAAGTAGTAACATGCTACACTACTCTAATGCAAGAAGTAGAGAGAGAATAGGCGATATCTGGTGATCAAAGGGGGGGCTTGCCTGGTTGCTCTGGCAAGAATTAAGGGTCGTCAACACCGTAGTCGAACTGGGGGTCGTCGGTGACGTAGTCGTACTCAATCGCATCAACACCAGACTCGGGGTCTACCGGAGAAGAAGAGGGGCAAGAAACAGTAAATACGGAGCAAACAAGGCATCACAAAAATATAACAAGGCAATACGCGGTGCCAGGGGTGATCTAACGCAGGGATAGGTGATACCGACGAAGGGGGAAAACATCCGGGAAAGTATTCCCGGTGTTCCCCATTTTCGGACAGACGGGCCAGAGGGGGAAAGTTCCATGTTAGCTATGCTAGGGATGTGCGGTGGACTAACGGGATGCGCATTCGGATCCGTCTCGTCGTTCTAAGCAACTTACATGTACAAAGTATTTTAATCCGAGTTACGGTTTATTTTATATGATTTTTCAAAGTTTTAAACATTTCTGGAATTCATTTATTTATTTTAAATCAGCATTATCCAGAACAGTGCCTGGTGATGTCAGCATGACGTAGAGGTGACGTCAACGGTCAACAGTCCGCTGACCAGAGTCAAACCTGACCGGTGGGTCCAGTGGGACCCACCTGTCATAGACTAAGACTAACTAATCAAGTTTAATTAGTTTAGTTAATTGATTAGGTTAATTAAACACAATAAATTAAGTTAATTAATTTAGTTAATTAATCAATATTTTTATTTTTTTAAATTCCTTTTTACATCTTTTTTTAACGTTCTGGGGGTGGGGCCCCTTATTCATAGGCCCCTGGGGGCCTAGCGGGCGTGCGGGTCACGGGCCTGCGGGCGCCCAGCCCGAACGGGCGCCGATGCGAGAGCGAGCGCCGGTAGAGGGCGCCGGGCGGCGGAGGAGCAGCGGGGCGCTGCGGTGGTGGAGCCGCGCGGGGCCGGTGGCAGAGGAGGAGGGGGGTGGCAAGGGCTGCGGGCGCGCTGGAGCAGACGAGCAGCGATGCGGTGAGTAGGGGGCAGGCGGTGCACGACGATGGCATGACGTGCATGGCTGCGGGCGCGGCCTTTGGCACAGCAAGGCGCCAAGTGCGGCGGCTAGGCGCGAGCAGAGGGGCTCGCGCGGGTGCCGGCGAGGAAAGGGCAGGAGGGAGGCGGCCCACCGTGCGAGGCCGTGGCAGACGGGGTAGCGCACGAGGGAGGCGCCCAGGGTCGGGTGGGCGCGGAGTCGGGCGCGCAGGCGTGTCACGCGCGGCGAATTGCATCGTGCAAAGAGGAAAAAAAGGGAAGGACGGCGGCTCACCGGGCCCTGCAGATGTTCGTATGCGGGCTCGGGGAGGAGGACGAGGACGGGCGGGGTCGAGGCGGCGGTACTCCGGGGAGGAGGTCCGGCGAGGAGGAGGATGGGGACGGCGTGCGACGACGGAGTCATGGCGGCGCGGGGCTCCGGCGATGCGGTCCTCCAGGCGGCATCGGGGGCGATGGGCAACGGCGTCTAGATGCGGGAGACGGGCGGCGCGGTCGGCGATGGGATCGTGTCCCCGATCTCGATCTAGATCGGGGGAAGGGAGAGGGCGAGTGGGGGGGGAAGTGGTGTTAGTGGGTTAGGGTTTCGGGTAGTGTGGTTATGGGGGAGTGGGGGTGGGCCGGCCGGTTGGTGGGCTGGCCGCCTGGTCCAGGTGGGTCGGCCAGCTAGGCTGTCTGGCCCAGTTGCCTAGTGGGCCTTTTCTTTCCTTTTTTTCTTTTGTTTTATTTCTGTTTTGCCTTTTTTCTTTTTATTTACATTACCTTTTCTGTTATAGTTTTGTTTCCTATTATTTTAGTTTTAGTAAAATATATACTTAGTATCTAAATTAGTATTTCAACTTAGTCCAAAGTCAAAAAGTCTAGTCCTCTAATAAATTAGTTTGACATTTTATTAATTACAAAAGGTATTTAAATATTTGTTTTTGCTGCTGTTTTATTCATCTCATAGTACTTAAATATTTTATAAAGGCGTGGTTTCTCCACCATAATTATCTATGCAATATTTGGTTCACTCCGAACATTTTAGTTTTAATATTTGAAAACTTTTATTGTTTGCTTGATTTTGGATTTGAATTAGAATCGGTTTCGAACTAACGCGAGATTAGCAACAGTAATCGAAGTGACGTGGCATCATTAGCAGAGAATTACTGTAGCTTAAATATCCGGGCGTCACAATTCTCCTCCACTACAAGAAATCTCGTCCCGAGATTTAAGAGGTAGTGAAAGGGGGGAAGGTTTGGTTACGAATCTAGCGGGTCTTCTCATCCTGGCTTGCTCTTCTCGAAGAGGTCGATCCATAGCGTTGATGTCTCCATTCCTATGCATCAATGCATCATGATGAAGTTGTCGTTCTTCCTTCGAGATCTTCACCATACTTACGAAAGAATAAGGGGTGTATCCGGGAGAACGGACCACTGCAAGGTTGTCTATCTGGTAGATAACATCGGGGGAGGTGGTGGAAAGTAACTCTCAAATTGAAACTTAATAATATATCGAGAGCAAAGTATGAAGGTTGCATGAGAAGTTTCAAGTGCATAGGCAATCGTTCGTTGCCCGATACGAAAATGTGAAAGGGGTTCAGAGCAATGGGAATAAGTATTGCGTCTGATACCAGAATAGATCACTAGGAAGGTGGCCCGTGAACTACATACAAACTCAAGCTCTAGGAATAACTTGGGCAACAGGGTGTACAGGAGAGTCAGGTTTCGATCCTGTGGAACTGCGGGTTATGGGCCCACCATGTGGTTTAAAGTAGAAAGGGGCTGACATCTTGCACGGTCATGATAGCAAGGCATGTCAGAGGGTAGCCTGTCAGTTATGTCGACAACAACTCGATACCAAGGGCGAGGGACGAAGAGAACCATTTTCCTGCTCGTTGAACGAGGCGGACCAATAGGCAAAGTTCTCATCCATCGGTGGTTACTGGAATGCTATCGACAAATGCAACAGGGTCTTACTGGCACGGTTGTACACCAAGGTGTTTACATAAGCAGAAGAATATTACTGCTTAGATCATATAGATCACAATAAAGGTTAAACCAAACAATGGAAAGGAAAATGTGCTTAAACACATATATCAGGGGTATATCCTTCCCAAGGACAAGCATAGCATGATATCCATGCAGGATATAATGTAGAAAACCCTTTAGGTATGGGGAGAGGAATTTGATGACCATACCCATACAACGGTGTTTTGGATAATTGATAAAGAAAAGATAGCATTTTGCTTCAAATGTTCTTATTGAAGATCGGAGTAACACAGACATGCTTCGAGATAGCATTGACAAGGTCTTCAAGCAAAGGTCGGACCTTGGATACACAAAGGATCCATCAGGAAAAACTTATTAAACAAGCCATTCAATTTCCTCGTGGAAGAATGGTTAACCTTGTTAAAAAGGAAACTATAACACTAGGTCCTCCGGCCGGGTGTGCTAGGCATGACATCACCTTACCGTGTCTTAAGAGGACCAATGTTATAACTCTTGAAAGTATGTTCCAACCATCATATCTGACCGAGATTCAGATTTGATTGGTGTTAGGATACCTTAGACTCAGGATGCCTGAGAAGAAAAGGTGCGACAAATTGACGAGAAGACATTATAAGATTCTCGGGAAATGAACTATGGAAGCGAGTTCCGAAACAAGAGTTCATCAATAAACCAAGGAGAGGATGAGGAGGTGGCTGATGGACTCAGTGACAATTTAACGAGATTTCTAAAAGATGGATTTCCACAATTATGCGAACAAGGAGATAACATTTGTCAGATCAAATGATATAGTGATGTATGCTCGAGGAGAACATCCACGAGTAAACATTGGTTGAAAGGTGCGCCCGAAATATGGGTTGGGTTGCACGACCAGTGTCAGAATGGTGATTCAATAACTGATAGTCTGAGGATGAACTGTCGGCCATTAACTTCAAAGCAATAGGGTTGCTAGGAGTACAGAATCCAAGCAGCACCGTTCACTTGTTAGTATTCCGGTTAGAATCAACATTGGGACCAAGAAAGAATGGTGATGGTGAGAAGTATCACTATACCAAGAATTTTTAAGAGGCGGAGCAATTCTCACAACCTTCTTGACATAAAAGATGGTAATACTCCAAGGTGAAAAAGAACAAATGCTGGATAGCAAGGAACTCAAGATTCAATCCAAAACATGAACACGTTTGTGTTGAGGGAAGACAAGGATGTGGTCGATGATAACACAATCATCGAGGGGCAAGGATGGTTTTTCCCATCATGAATTTGATTGATATCCTGGAAGAGCTCAAAATGTTGATGATGATCACAACACAATTGTCGAGAGATTTCAGGCAGGTGTAATCAATCGGCAATGACATCAAGTCAAAGGAATGATGAAGCGAAAGGTTATTGGAACCAAGGATTAGACACATACTAGAAATCAAGCTTGCTGTTCAAGGCGAAATGGTATGACAAGAAAGATCGACGTAAGCTTAGCTCATCGTCGAAAGTTGTGTTTCGGATTAAGGACCAGGTAGCACAGTTAAAATCGGTATGATAATGATATAGCCGAGCAGGCTAGGAATGACGTGATCGAGTTCAAACTCGTAAGTAATGAAGGTTACCAAGAGTTGTTTAATCGCGGTGCGGACTCGATTCAGTTATCGATGTCTTTGAGTGTTTAATAACTCAGAGCTCGTGAAAAGATTGGAATCAGTGAGAATGTAGTACTTGATGAAGAACTCATAAGAAGTTATGCAGTTCCATGATAATCTCAAGATATCAAGGGGGTAATACTCGACGACAGATCAAAGTAGAGGTTGGACTGGGGTATTGCTCTGCGGAAGACAAGTGCTTAAACTTGCTCGGGAAATGGGATCAAAGAAGAACATATGGTCGGAACCACGATTGCAAAGGATCAATTCACTGATACCAAGGATATTATATCAAGGAAATAGTTATTGTTACAAGAAGCTTCCATGATAGGATCTACATTGTGTCCATGGGCATGAACACAAAGATTCAAGGTCGACTCCCACTTCCTCAATGCATAACCTTCCATTCACCTCTCATATTTCGAAAAGGACATTAGTTGTTGAAAGTTTTACCTGGTGCAATACTAGATAAGTATGACCCGTGAAATCTTTCGGGTTCACATAGATTAGGTAAGGCGTTGGTTCAACCCATTAGGGCATCTTAGTAACATATACCACAAACTTCATGAGTAAATAACACAAGCTCGAAAGCAAAGCTTGTTTGACAAAGCAGAGGATACAATTTACCAAAGGCATTATGTACCCATGGAAAGGCTCACAAGGTTATTGAATATGAAGGACACTATCGGATAATAATCCAACAAGGGGTCTTATGGTCTACAATGGAACTGATGCGAGTATCGGTACTCTATCAGAGGAAGAAGGAATGAAAGGGCATCGAATTATAGAAACAACTAACTAATTCAAAACTCAAATGCACATGAATTATCATTTCCAAATCAAGGGATCAGAAGCCAACTGTCTGATTAAGAATGGATAAGTTGAATATACTTGGGGTACAATCGACGGCAATTTGATTGGTCGATAAGCAGCTCATGTTCAAAATGACATCTGAGCCGGAAAGATAATTTAAAAGGATCAACCGATGATTGCGGGCATTCGCACTCATGTTGAATCAATAGGATCAAAAAGACGACGTCAAAGGAGACTAATGAATATGGCCAGACATATAGGAAGCATCCATAATGCAAGCAGACAAGTATTTGCAGAGCAATAAGCTGCTAAGGATTTTCGGAAGACCGAATAGTATTTCAAAGTCTTTTGTGAAACACATGAACAACTGGGAATGAGCGGACACTCAGTAACTGCGAGGAATTACCCGTATGGGTATTAATGCGGAAAAGAGCTGCAAAGTAGTAGACACAAAGGTTTCTCAGAATATCGAAGAATTTTTCAGGGTATCAAGTAATAACAAGGGCAACTGGGTACGAAGGTATGAACGACAAGTGTAAGTAGTTGTCCTTAAGGATTTATCGGTGGTCGGGAATAGCAAAAGCGGTGGTCACAAAGTCTCGAAAGAACATCGGAGAGTATCTTCGGAATTTTCTGGTGCACCAGGGCGGTCATCTGTATTTAGGGGCACTCCGGGTGGAAGCGATCACGAGATCCTAGAGTTATAGTTAGTAAAATCATTTAACCCGATTAGAAGAGAGATCAGAGTCCCAGAGTATAGGTCGAGAAATAAAAGATCCTAATACCACCAAATGGCGACGTGGGCCCATGGGCCGTACAGCCATGTTAGTAAAATAGTTTTCATCGACTAGACTCAACTTCGGCCAAGGAGTGTGGAAGGGGGAATCCTACAGGCAGTCGGTTCTGATACCAACTTGTGATGCCCCCGATTCAATCGTACACAATTCATACACGCAAACGTGTACGATCAAGATCAGGGACTCACGGGAAGATATCACAACACAACTCTAAAAATAAAATAAGTCATACAAGCATCATAATACAAGCCAGGGGCCTCGAGGGCTCGAATACAAGTGCTCGATCATAGACGAGTCAGCGGAAGCAACAATATCTGAGTACAGACAGAAGTTAAACAAGTTGCCATAAGATGGCTAGCACAAACTGGGATACAGATCGAAAGAGGCGCAGGCCTCCTGCCTGGGATCCTCCTAAACTACTCCTGGACGTCGTCAGCGGCCTGCACGTAGTAGTAGTCACCTCCGGTGTAGTAGGAGTCGTCATCGACGGTGGCGTCTGGCTCCTGGGCTCCAGCATCTGGTTGCGACAACCAGGTAGAAGGGAAAGGGGGAAAAGAGGGAGAAAAGCAACTATGAGTACTCATCCAAAGTACTCGCAAGCAAGGAACTACACTACATATGCATGGGTATCTGTGTAAAGGGGCAATATCGATGGACTGAACTGCAGAATGCCAGAATAAGAGGGGGATAGCTAGTCCTGTCGAAGACTACACTTCTGGCAGCCTCCATCTTGCAGCATGTAGAAGAGAGTAGATGGTAAGTTCACCAAGTAGCATCGCATAGCATAATCCTACCCGGCGATCCCCTCCTCGTCGCCCTGTTAGAGAGTGATCACCGGGTTATATCTGGCACTTGGAAGGGTGTGTTTTATTAAGTATCCGGTTCTAGTTGTCATAAGGTCAAGGTACAACTCCGGGTCGTCCTTTTACCGAGGGACACGGCTATTCGAATAGATAAACTTCCCTGCAGGGGTGCACCACATTACCCAACACGCTCGATCCCATTTGGCCGGACACACTTTCCTGGGTCATGCCCGGCCTCGGAAGATCAACACGTCGCAGTCCTACCTAGGCACAACAGAGAGGTCAGCACGCCGGTCTAAATCCTATGGCGCAGGGGTCTGGGCCCATCGCCCATTGCACACCTGCACGTTGCGAGGGCGGCCAGAAGCAGACCTAGCAACCTCCATTACAAAGGAAGTCACGTTACGCGGTCCAATCTGGCGCGCGCCGCTCAGTCGATGACGTCACGAAGGCTTCGGCTGATACCACGACGTCGAGTGCCCATATCTTTCCCACGTAGTTGGTTAGTGCGTATAGACCAAATGGCCAGACTCAGATCAAATACCAAGATCTCGTTAAGCGTGTTATTATGAAGTAACCGCGGACGCCGACCAGGGCCAGGCCCACCTCTCTCCTAGGTGGTCTCAACCTGCGCTGTCGCTCCGCCACAAAATAACAGTCGGGGGCCGTCAGGAACCCAGGCCGACCTCTACCGGGATGGAGCCACCTGCCCCTTCAGCCCCCATCTCCGAACAGTATCATAAGTAATGTAACACTATATAGTATATAGCATATGCCCGTGATCACCTCCCGAAGTGATCACGACCCAGTAGTATGGCATGGCAGACGGACAAGAGTGTAGGGCCACTGATGGAACACTAGCATCCTATACTAAGCATTAGGATAGCAGGTAAAGGTATCAACAATTGTAGCAACAATGACAGGCTATGCGGCATAATAGGATTAATCGAAAGTAGTAACATGCTACACTACTCTAATGCAAGCAGTAGAGAGAGAATAGGCGATATCTGGTGATCAAAGGGGGGGCTTGCCTGGTTGCTCTAGCAAGAAGTAAGGGTCATCAACACCGTAGTCGAACTGGGGGTCGTCGGTGACGTAGTCCTACTCAATCGCATCAACACCAGACTCGGGGTCTATCGGAGAAGAAGAGGGGGAAGAAACAGTAAATACGGAGCAAACAAGGCATCACAAAAATATAACAAGGCAATACGCGGTGCCAGGGGTGATCTAACGCAGGGATAAGTGATACCGGCGAAGGGGGAAGACATCCGGGAAAGTATTCCCGGTGTTCCGCGTTTTCGGACAGACGGACCGGAGGGGGAAAGTTCCATGTTCGCTATGCTAGGTATGTGCGGTGGACTAACGGGCTGCGTATTCAGATTCGTCTCGTCGTTCTGAGCAACTTTCATGTACAAAGTATTTTAATCCGAGTTACGGTTTATTTTATATGATTTTTCAAAGTTTTAAACATTTCTGTAATTCATTTATTTATTTTAAATCAGCAGAACAGTGCCTGGTGATGTCAGCATGACGTAGAGGTGACGTCAGCGGTCAACAGTCCGCTGACCAGAGTCAAACCTGATTGGTGGGTCCAGTGGGACCCACCTGTCATAGACTAAGACTAACTAATCAAGTTTAATTAGTTTAGTTAATTGATTAGGTTAATTAAACACAATTAATTAATTGATTAAGTTAATTAATTAATATTTGTATTTTTTTAATTCCTTTTTACATCTTTTTTTAACGTTCTGGGGGTGGGGCCCCTTTGTCATAGGCCCCTGGGGGCCTAGCGGGCGTGCGGGTCACGGGCGTGCAAGCACCCAGCCCGAACGGGCGCCGATGCGGGAGCGAGCGCCGGTAGCGGGCGGCGGGCGGCGGAGGAGCAGCGGGGCACTGCGGTGGTGGAGCAGCGCGGGGCCGGTGGCAGAGGAGGCGGGGGTGGCAAGGGCTGCGGGCGCGCTGGAGCAGACGAGCAGCGATGCGGCGAGTAGGGGGCAGGCGGCGCGCGACGACGACATGACGTGCGTGGCTGCGGGTGCGGTCTTTGGCGCAGCAAGGCGCCAAGTGTGGCGGCTAGGCGCGAGCAGAGGGGCTCGCGCGGGTGCCGGCGAGGAAAGGGCAGGAGGGAGGCGGCCCATCTTGCGAGGCCGTGGCAGACGGGGTAGCGCACGAGGGAGGCGCCCAGGGTCGGGTGGGCGCGGAGTCGGGCGCGCAGGCGTGTCGCGCGCGGAGAACGGCGTCGGGCAAAGAGGAAAAAGGGGAAAGGACGGCGGCTCACCGGGCCCTGCAGATGTGCGTACGCGGGCTCGGGGAGGAGGACAAGGACGGGTGAGGTTGAGGCGGCGGTACTCCGGGGAGGAGGTCCGGCGAGGAGGAGGATGTGGACGGCGTGCGACGACGGAGTCGTGGCGGCGCGGGCTCCGGCGATGTGGTCCTCCAGGCGGCATCGGGGGCGATGGGCAACGGCGTCTAGATGCGGGCGACGGGCGACGCGGTCGGCGACGGGATCGTGTCCCCGATCTCGATCTAGATCGGGGGAAGGGAGAGGGCGAGTGGGGGGAGTGGTGTCGGTGGGTTAGGGTTTCGGGTAGTGTGGTTATGGGGGAGTGGGGGTGGGCTGGCCGGTTGGTGGGCTGGCCGCCTGGTCCAGGTGGGTCGGCCAGCTAGGCTGTCTGGCCCAGTTGCCCAGTGGGCCTTTTCTTTCCTTTTTTCTTTTGTTTTATTTCTGTTTTGCCTTTTTTCTTTTTATTTACATTACCTTTTCTGTTATAGTTTTGTTTCCTATTATTTTAGTTTTTGTAAAATATATACTTAGTATCTAAATTAGTATTTCAACTTAGTCCAAAGTCAAAAAGTCTAGTCCTCTAATAAATTAGTTTGACATTTTATTAATTACAAAAGGTATTTAAATATTTGTTTTTGCTGCTGTTTTAATCATCTCATAGTACTTAAATATTTTATAAAGGTGTGGTTTCTCCACCATAATTACCTATGCAATATTTGGTTCACTCCGAACATTTTAGTTTTAATATTTGAAAACCTTTATTGTTTGCTTGATTTTGGATTTGAATTAGAATCGGTTTCAAACTAACGCGAGATTAGCAACAGTAATCGAAGTGACGTGGCATCATTAGCAGAGAATTACTGTAGCTTAAATATCCGGGCGTCACACTTGCCCAAGCCAAGGAGGAGGCGAAGGCGAGAAAAGCAGCCGCTGACAAAGCGGCTGTGGAATCAAAGACCGAACAGGTCACCCGCCGCCTGCATGAAGAGAGGGTGGCCGAAGTGGAGCAAGAGCTGAAGGACGCCATCGGCAAGTGCGAGGCCTTGGAGGAGAAGACTACGGCCCAATCGGCCGAACTCGCCAAGGCCCTCCATGAGGCCAAGGAGGCCAGGACCGAGTCCCGGAGTGCTCGTGAAGATCCGGCAGGCCAAACAGATAGCGGCCGGTAAGCCCTTTCTTTTGCAGACTATATTTGGGGGTCAGAGATATGCCTTGCTCACTCGACTGTGGAGTTCTCCAGACGCCTTTGCGGATATTCTGAGGCGTGCTGCCGACGCCGCGCAGTTCTTCCAAGCCCAGGAGGGGAACACGACGGAGAAGCTATTCTGGTCAAAGTTCCTGGCGCCGGAGCGTCCGGCGCTATTGAACAACCAGATGGTGCAACTAGCGGGGCTGCATAGGATGTCCGGCTTGGCCATGAAGGACATCATAGTCCGGCTCTGGCCAGTCGAAACCATTCTGAGCAGCCACTTCGGCTTGGTGAGGCGACTCATCGATGTGCTGCCCTGAGTTGAAGCTGTGAAGCGCTCGGCGTGCATAGAGGGTGCGCGGATGGCATTTGCCCGTGTCAAGATGCACTGGGCGAAGATGAAGGCCACCATCATGGCAACCGAAGGCCCGCCCGAAGGCAAGGACCACCGCAAGCCGGAGCGGTACTTTGAAGATGTCCTGGAGGGTGCCCGAATAGTAGAGGGTCAATGCTCAAAGGATGTATTGTTTGAGTGAAAGTATCAGGGTTGTCCAGACTTTGTTTTATGAAGCAAAGCTTGCAATATATTTTTGCCTCTATCTGAAATTATTTTCCTCCTGTGCGGCCGTGTCAATTCTGAAAGTTTGCCAGTCGTCGGCTTCAGCCCCCACGTAGATGCTACAGGGGTGTTCGGTATAGCACGCGATCACACTTGACCCAACGTCTTGGTCAGTAAAGGAGGTGTCTGCGAAGCGAACCAGACAATCAGACTATGCGGCTTTACTACTTTCACTTAGCCATAGGAGTTTGACGGTGGGGCTAAGTACTAGCCCCTGGTGCGTATGCTACCATCCGAACTAGGATGCCTTAGGTACATGACTGGGCGAAGGCCAGTCCTTCGTATAATATGGAGTAAATCGCAAAAGATTTATAACAAGTCGTCGAATCGCCGACCAGCTCTCGCCATATCATGACAGTCAGTTTTCAGCTTTCTCTATTGAGGTGTTTGACCAGACGAACCAGAAACACAATCGCAGTAGTTCTCCCTTTACTACCTTAGCCGAACAAGCGGAACGTAAGGTGGTAATCATAGGAGCCGGGCAACCCAACTATTGACCAATGACATGATTCGGAGCTGATGCATATAATGCAATATTCGGGACGCCGAAGTATACCCTAGAAGTGTTCAGACTTTTTGAAAATATACGTGGCCGGCTAGAGCCCCCGACATGCAGGCCGGGTCAAAGTATATCTGGCAATCTGAAGCAATGCGGGAATACAAATGGTAAAATAAACCAATACCGAACAGGGGTGATAAACTGTTTCCTTTATACTCTGATTAATACGTTAAGACGTGTTATTACAGATAATGCCATAAACACCAAGGCTATTTTACATGCCGAGAATTTGTACACAAAGGGAAGTTGTATACAGGGCCTGGAAGAAAAGGTAGTCTTGAAGATCCCATTGATGCCCTGCCGCACGTCTGCGTTGTTTCTCCTTGGTAGAAAATCCTTTGAGAGGACTAGTCAACGGTCGTTTATATGAAAGGGGCCCGGAAAGAGCCCTTGCACGACCGTAGTGTAGCTAGGTTTTAATGAACCTGTAGTAGGAGGGAGAAAAGATCAAAGAAGAAAAGTTAAGGTCCAAATAGGGTCAAGCCGCACTATAGACCTTGTCCACAGTGTGCCTCTGTCGTTGCCCAGGGTATTTTAAGTGCGTAATTATGCACACTCGATGCATATGCTGCGGTTGTGTGGGGCGGTCGACGGAGGCGAAACTGCTAGTCTAGCTCTGGATCCATCGAGCTGTCATTCTGCGGAGTAGGCCGGACTCGCTTAACAGTGTCTGGGGTCTTGATGGCCGATGATTTATTCGGCTTGATGAGTCCGCTATGTGCCTCGACTGCAAGGGTCGCGTTGTGTTCCTCAGTATGGAGGGAGCGCTCCATGTTTCCATTGACTGTGATAACTCCGCGCGGTCCAGGCATTTTGAGCTTTAAGTAAGCATAATGCGGGACTGCATTGAAGCGGGTGAAGGCGGTTCGTCCGAGTAGTGCGTGATAACCACTGCGAAACGGGACAATGTCGAAGATCAAGTCTTCACTTCGGAAGTTGTCCGGTGAACCGAAGACTACTTCCAATGTTAATGAACCCGTGCAGCGGGCCTCTACGCCGGGTATCACTCCTTTAAAGGTGGTGTTACTAGGTTTGATTCTTGACGGGTCAATACCCATTTTACAGACAATGTCTTGATAGATCAGGTTAAAACTGTTGCCGCCGTCCATAAGGACTCGAGTGAGATGGTATCCGTCGATGATTGGATCGAGGACCAGGGCTGTCGAACCTCCATGATGGATACTGGTCGGGTGGTCCCTGCGATCGAAGGTGATCGGACAAGCTGACCACGGGTTGAATTTAGGGGCGACAAGCTCTATGGCGTAGACGTCCCTTAGTGTGCCCTTGCGCTCCCTCTTGGGGATATGTGTGACATATATCATATTCACTGTTTTCACCTCAGGGGGAAATTTCTTCTATCCCCCTGTGTTAGGTGGGCGGGGCTCATCATCGTCCTTGCTTGGCGGCCCTTTCCCCTTCTGTTTGGTATTTAACTTACCGGCCTGTTTGAAGAACAACAGTTTCTGTTGGAATGATTGGCAGGCTTGTCAGGGGTGCCATGAATCTGGCAAGGCCGGTCGAGTATTTTGTCCAAATTAGATGGACCGTCTTTATTTCCTTTGAATGGCTTCTTCCGTTGGCCGGGTTTAGAGCCACTGAATCCGGCATTGACCGCTGTGTCTTCCGTTTCTTCATTGTTGTTCCAACGCTTATGTTTGTTGCGTCATGGCCTGCAATTGCCATCCCTGGCTTCAGAGGTGCCAGGGTCGCTGGTACTGTTGCTTCTACGAGCTAACCAGCTATCTTCTCCCGCGCAAAAGTGGGTCATGAGTGCGGTAAGAGCTGCCATAGACTTTGGTTTTTCCTGGCCGAGGTGACAGGCAAGCCATTCATCACGGAAGCTGTGTTTAAAGGCCGCTAGGGCTTTGTCGTTCGGGATGATTTGGTTCTTTTTAATTAAGAACCGAGTCCAGAGTTTGCGGGATGACTCTCCGGGTTGCTGGACTATGTGACTAAGATCATCAACGTCGGGTGGCCGGACATAGGTGCCTTGGAAGTTGTCTCGAAAGGCATCCTCCAAATCTTCCCAACTACCAATGGAGTTCTCTGGGAGGCTATTTAACCAGTGCCGTGCTGGTCCCTTTAGTTTTAGCGGGAGGTATTTGATGGCGTGGAGAGCATCACCACGATCCATGTGAATATGGAGAAGAAAGTCTTCAATCCATACGGTGGGATCTATCGTTCCATCGTATGCTTCAATGTTTACAGGTTTAAACCCTTCTAGAAACTGATGCTGCATTACCTCATCGGTGAAGCACAAGGGGTAACGTCACGACGGAGCTCGGATGACATTCGTGTTTGGTTTCCGGCCCGAGTTTGGTTATACTTGTCACGCCAAGCTTAATGGCCGTCGTCTCTTGTTGGAGCACGTCCCCTTGAGCCGTAGATTTATCTGGTCTGACCAGCTCTATTGTCCAGGTCCTGACGTAAGTCATAGGTGTAACAAGGAGCCGCTACCTCTTTGCCTCGACGGCGGGGTGGCGCGGGCTGGTGTTCGGCGTAAGTAGCCGCTCTGTCCCGTCCACGTGGTGGTCGGTCTGGTTCATCAGCAGGATTATATCTTGACGGCATTGGCTCAAGGGCCTCGTCGTCAAATTGTGGAAGTAGCCTGCACTTCGGGTAGCTCTTTGTTGGTCGCTCGAAGCCGTATTCTTCGGCAGCCAGGACTTTAGTCCATCTGTCGTTGAGCGTATACTGTTCGGCTTGAAGCTGCTGCTGTTTCTTTTTTAGGCTCCTCGCAGTGGCAATGAGCTGTCGCTTGAAGCGTTCTTGCTCGAGGGGTTCCTCTGGCACGATGAAATCTTCATTACCGAGGCTGACCTCCTCCTTGGAGGCCGGTAGATAGTTACTATCCTCCGAATCCTCATTCTCGGCAAGTTCGTTTGGATTGACTTGTCCATCTTCCCAATCATCATGTTCTATGGCAGGCTCGATGGGGTGGTCAGAGTCTTTGGCATTCTCCGGAGTGTCATTGTCTCCGGTGCCGGTATTACTTTCTTTTTCTCGCCGCGATCGTGAACGGCGCCGCTGACATCGATGCTTTGGGGGTACCTCGACGGGCTTGTCCTCGATCGGATCCTGATTACCATTGTCGTCCTCTTTGGGCGTATCCACCATGTACACGTCGTATGTAGAAGTGGCAGTCCAACGCCCGGTGATAGGCGGGTTTTGGCCTGGTTCGGCTCCAGCATCGTCGTCCATACCGTCGATGTCTTCGGAGGCATAGTCGAGCATGTCGGTTAAGTCCTCGACAGTGGCTACCAGGTGGGTGGTGGGTGGGATGCACAATTCCCCGCACTCAGCCCCTAGCTCGGGCTGGGAGTAGTTTGGAAGTGAGGCTTCCGTGATGGCGAGAGATCGCATTAAGTCCAGAGCCTCGTTTAGGAGCGATAGCTGGACGGGTGACTGAGGACCTGCGGAGCTGGATCCGGGAACCGCCGCTGGACTGTGCTCCGTGGATGCAGACCTCAAGAGTTCGGAGCTAACATCCAGAGGTGAGTTCGGCTTTCCGACGAAGGGGGGAACCCTGTTTGATTTCAGATTTGCCGATAATGCGGCCGCCTCTGGGTCTCCAGCAAGGAGCTCGGTAGTAGGAGAGGGTCCGGTGGGGTTCATGCTGCCATCTTCGGACAAGGTGGTCCACTCTGGATCTAGGGCCAGGGCAGGAAAGATAGTTGTTCCTTGAACGGAGCCTGATAGTGGATCCGACGAGTTTCCTTCTTGTAGACGAGGAACAACGGTCGAGGCCGTGAACCCTTCGAAGATCAAATCTCCTCGGATATCAGCGACATAGTTCAGGCTTCCGAACCTAATCTGATGACCAGGGGTGTAGCTATCGATTTGTTCAAGGTGACCAGTTGAATTGGCACGCAGAGCAAAGCCGCCAAACACAAAAAGTTGACCAGGGATGAAAGTTTCCCTGGAAACAACATCGTTGTTGATGATCGAACGAGCCATCGAACCTTCTGTCGACGACACAGTGGAACTCTCAATGAAAGCACCAATGTCGGTGTCAAAACCGGCCGATCTCGGGTAGGGGGTCCCGAACCGTGCGTCTGAGGATCGAAGGTAACAGGAGACAAAGGGGACATGATGTTTACCTAGGTTCGGGTCCTCTTAATGGAGGTAAAACCCTACTTCCTGCTTGACTGACTTTGATGAGTATAGGGGTTACAAGAGTTGATCTACCTCGAGATCGTAATGGCTAAACCCTAGCTGTCTAGCCTATATGAATTCTGATAGCCTCTACGGTCTAAACCTTCGTTTTATATACACACTGGAGGGGTCTAGGGTTACACAGAGTCGGTTTGTGAAGGAAGGAAACTACATATCCGGACACCAATCTTGCCGTCCACGCATAGGAGAGTCCTGTCCAGACACGGGGGAAGGTCTTCTGCCTTGTATCTTCATGGCACATTAGCCCGACCCATATCACACAGCCCGGACACCCGAGGACCCCCTAATCTAGGACTCCCTCAATAGGTGACTACGTCACGGGGATGCCGGAACACATTAACGAGAAAGAAGAACAAAACCGGTAACGGAAGCAACAATATAGTGAGCATGGTACCGCTATCGGTCATTGTACGAAGGTGTTTTCGTTCATGTCTATGATTTACTGAACCTACGGGGTCACAAGCTTAAGGTAATCACGATCTCCTGACTGTTAGTGTGATAGGAGTGATGAGAATATTTTTTTGAAATTGTTTCATTAATATTCGAAATAGTTCCAAGAGGTTCCGGAAGCATTTCGGGGGCACTGGAAGGGTTTGGGTGAATATCGGGTAATATCGGGTATTACCGATTTATATATATATGGAAAATGTTTTTGGGGATTTTAATATATATATATATATATATATATATAATTCTCTAAAAATGTTTAGCACAAATATATTTAATATCAATGGGCCTAATAAGGCCAAGAGGTGGAAGCCAACTTGGGCCATGAAGGCCCAAGTGGAAGAGGCACTCCCCCTTTCCTTGTGGTGGTGGTGGGGGGGAATCCTACTAGGGAAGGAGTCTAACTCCTTCCCCTTTGGATGGCGCCCCAAAGAGGCTTTCCCTCTTTGGTGGCGGCCCTCCTCTCCCCCCTCTAACATGTATATACTTGAGGTATTGACCACAATTGAATACACAAGTTTTGGACCCTCCTCTAGTTGATCTAGTTCTAGTTCTAGTTGGTCCTAGTAGACTAATTAGAGCTAGCCCTAGCCACCTATAATCCTTATATTTATGAGTCCCATGTGGTTCTAATCTCCTCCCTCTGATTCTCTGGCGACGATTAGCTCTCCACGGTGAAGCGTTGCCAGATCGTGAAGATCGTACACTTGCAAGCAAGTAGAGAGGCCATGCTTTTGGTCTTCCATTCGAGGGATCGCTCAAGGGCGGTTCGTGGGATCTTCATCAACGTTCGAGGGACTCCAAGTACGATCTACACCGACTCGTCTACTTCCGCTGCACTCCGGAGTCGGTAACGATCGTTGATCCAAACCCGATATGCATCTTCATATTGTTCCTGGGGTGTTGTAGGGCGAATTTTTTTGTTTTCTACTATGTTTCCCAGGAGGAAGATGAGGAGACGACGCGAGTTGCAGGCTTCGCCATGGTGGAGTTCGAGATCGCTGATACGTCTCGAACGTATCTATAGTTTTTTATTGTTTTATGCTATTATACTATCAATCTTGGATGTTTTATATAACTTTTTATCCTATTTTATATCACTTTTTGGGACTAACCTATTAACCCAGTGCCAAGTGCAGTTGCTATTATTAGTTTTGCTTGTTTCCGGTTTTATAGGAAATTAGTACCAAATGGAGTCCAAACGGTACGGAACTTTTTGGCGATTTTTTTCTGGACAAAAAGAGACCCTAGAAGGTCCGAAGGAGACCAGACGAGAAGCGAGGAGACATCAAGGCAACAGGACGCGCCGAGGCGGGGTAGACGCGCCCTGATGCATTGTGGGCCCCTCGTGGCTCCGTCTGTCCTAATTACACATATATGAATTCTCTAAAATTGGGAAACCAACAGAGGGCCACCCCCAAACACTTTTTTCGCTGTCGTAAGTTTCTGTTCTTCCGTGATCCCATCTGGAGGCCTTTTTCGGTACTCTGCCGGAGGGGGAATCAATCACAGAGGGCTTCTGCATCATCCTTGTTGCCTTTCGTGTGAGTAGTTCACCACAGACCTACAGGTGCATAGCTACTAGCTAGATGGCTTCTTCTCTCTCTTTAATCTTCAATACAATGTTCTCCTCAATGTTCTTGGAGTTCTATCTGATGTAATCTTATTTGCGGTGTGTTTGTTGGGATTCGATTAATTGTGGGTTTATGATCAGATTAATCATGAATATTAATTGAGTCTTTTCTGAATTCTTTTATGCATGATTATTATAGCATTGTATTTCTCTCTGATCTATCGATTTGGTTTGGTCAACTAGATTGATTTATCTTGTGATGGGAGAGGTGCTTTGTGATAGGTTCAATCTCACGGTGCTCCATCCCAGTGACAAAAAGGGAAATGACACATTGTATTGTTTCCATTAAGGATAAAGGGACAGGGTTTATTCATTTTTCTTGGGTTTACTTTTTCTACATCATGTCATCTTGCTTAAGGCGTTACTCTGTTTTTATTAACTTAACACCCTAGATGCTTGCTGGATAGCGGTCGATGGGTGGAGTAATAGTAGTAGATGCAGGCAGGAGTCGGTCTACTTGTCTCAGATGTGATGCCTATATACATGATCATAGCTTTGAAGATTGTCATAACCATGCGCTTTTCTATCAATTGCCCAACAGTAATTTGTTCACCCACCGTATGTTATGTGCTCGAGAGAGAAGCCTCTAGTGAAAGCTATGACCCCCGGGTCTACTTTTATCATATATAAAAACACATAAATACCTTGTTGCACTTTTATTTCTTTTATTTTGTTTTGAAATTTATCTATTTACCTACCACTACGAGATTTGATCGTTGTAAATAACCACCGAGGGGATTGACAACCCCCTTATCTGCGTTGGGTGCAAGTATTTGCTTTTGTGTGTGCAGGTGTTGCTAACGAGGGTCTCTGTGGTTCTCCTACTGGATTGATAACCTTGGTTCTTAACTTAGGGAAATACTTATCTCTATTGTACTGCTTCATCCTCTCCTCTCTGTGGAAATCCCAACGCAGCTCACAAGTAGCAATTGCCCAAGCGACGAAGATGGCGGAGCAGCCTGCCGTCCTCGAGTCCATCCATGATAAGGCGCACGTGGAGTCCCACTGACGCTTCATCCGACAACAACAGTTTTGATGAGGTGGAAGCGGCGATGGAGGCGGAGGCCGCTGCGGAGCCGGAGTTACGTCTGCTGCCCATATACCGAAAGCCCGGAACAGTGATAGTGGACATCTCCGACGACAACGAATAGTCTAGCCTAGGTTTAATTGATCTATGTACTACGTAGATGTTTACTTTCATGGTTTGTATGGTTTTAAGGACTTGAAGTATGGGGTATTCGAATGCAGAGACGAAAATTTAAGGGTTGTCCAGTCACTGCCTGCGGACACGCCTGGGTGCGTCTGCGGGCGTTTGATGGGCATCACGTTGTAGATGCTCTTACTCTTACTAAGGAATGTGGTCATTCAAAATAAGTTACCTCCTAAGTTAGATGACCAAGATACCATGTCTACTTGGATGATCCGTGTTGGAGTTTGCCCTATTAGGGCATTTCTAACCGATCCCCTAAAAGTTAGAGGAGTAAATTTTTACTCCGCTAACGGTGGCAGCACCTAGCGATCCCCTATAGTTAGTGAAGTAAAATCAAATTTGTGGCCGTTTTGTATACTAGTCATATAAACACAATCTCTACACAATACATATCTTAAAATCATTCAAATTAAAGCATGGATAGGAATAATCGTCATAACATAAAGTTTCATCGCCGTGTTTTTTAAATTTAAACATGCGAAGTTCACCCAAAAGACATCACTTCAAACACAATGCTTGATTCAAAATCACCACAAACATAGCATGTATATGTTGTGGATCGAGCCAATCTTTGGCATGCACAACCACCCTCTCGGCCACCACCACTCAAACGACGTCCTTGGCAAAGAAATCAACCTCGAAATCCTCTCGGCCACCATCCTCACCACCACCACTCTCTCGGCCACCATCACCATCCTCTCAGCCACCATCACCATCACCACCATCACTACCCCCTCGGCCACCATCACCACCACCCCCTCGACCACCACCAACATTCTGAAGAGAGGCCAATATTTCTCCATGAGTGAGCTCCCAATACTTTCTTGCGGTTTCATCCATTGTGTTTGGATTCGTGAACATGATAGTACGTTGTACAATGTCAAAGCAAGCACTATAAACAATCACTACCGATCATGAACAATCACTATCGAATACCAACATGACGCGAGGTTTTATTTTTACCTTGTTGGCATTTCATTGAGCACTTGGTCGCATTTTTTGTTGCCGGTTGCGGCAGCCGCTCGCGTCGGAGCAGTCGCCGTAGGGGCAGCCGGAGTTGCCGCACGAGGCATAGGCTTTGGACGAGGCGCCGCCGCGGTCTTCTTCATCATCTTCTTGGCAGCCGCCTCGGCGAGCGTCGACGCCGCCCCGTCGGCTTTCGAGCCCGTTTGCCTCCGGTAGGTGCGGCGGGAGGGCGGCGTACCGTTGCCGGAGACGTGGTGGCCACCCCGGACACCATTGGCGCGGTTGGAGGCGGAGCTTGGACCTGGTGGTTCTTTGTCATCCCCAAGCTTTTTCTTTCGACACCGGCGGCGGCGTGTGGATGGTTTCCGGTGACGAAAAGCCGACGCTGGTGGCTGGCAGGGTGAGCGGGGGGGGGGGGGGGTCGAAGGTCATCGATGGCGGTGGAAACGGGGGGTTGGCGGCAGGGAATAGGGAGTTGGAGTAAAAATTATACTCCATTAACGTTTTTAAGGGATCAGCTAGGTCCGTTGTAAGGGAGTAAACTGAAAATTTTACTTCTTTATGACCATATTGAGGATCAGTTAGAAATGCCCTTATCGTTACACAAGAGGCCACGGAGGTGAGGGTGGTCAAAAGGGGAAGGGATTCGAATAGTTGAAAAGCAAAAGCCGGAAGAGGAAAGGGGCATTTCAGACATTTTGCTGATCTCCCTGGTCCCCTCCCATTCCTCTTCTTCTCCCTGCCCTGCCCCTTTCCTTGGCTCGGCAACCTCCACAACTCATAAACTCCCCACCACGCCAGCCATTCCCCAGCACAGCAAAGCATCCAATGCTTGCCCCTCCCACCCATTACTGCCCTAATCCCCTCCGCTAATCACTCCCTCCACTACTAAACCCCCTCCCTCATAATCCCCCCCGGAGGAGGAGCGGGGCGGCTTCGGCGAGCGAGATGGACATCTCGTCGTTCGTCACGTCGCTTCTGACGTCCTTCCTCATCTTCGCCGTGCTGGTCCTGGTGTTCACGTGGCTCTCGCGCCGCCCGGGGAACGCGCCGGTGTACTACCCGAGCGTGCTGCTGCGGGGGCTCGACCCGTGGGAGGGGCGCGGGCGGGGCACGCGCAGCCCCGTCGGCTGGATCCGCCAAGCGTTCGCGGCGTCCGAGGCCGACGTCGTTGCCGCCAGCGGAGTCGACGCCGCCGTCTACCTCGTCTTCCTCTCATCCGGTACGCCCAAGCCAACCACGCTCTCCACTTCGTTTGTTTACCCATGCTTTGGTTGAGTTGGTTGTTTGGTTCCCAGATTCATTCGTTTACTACTCGTCTGTGCGTTTCCGTGTTCTTTTGCTTCCAAATAATATTTCGTGCACAAAATAAAATATTAAATTAAGTCCTGCTGTTGTGGAGTATGATTCTCTGATGAATCTGCTATATTCAGTATTTTTCTAAAAAAATGGTGCCATGTTAGTAGGAAGTTAGCTGCATGTTTGATTGTTTTATTTTTGTGTATCAACATGAAGATAAGCCGATTGTATCAACTGCCAGAATGGCAAAAAAAAAGAGGCAACTGCTGCTATCAGTTTACTTTAAATCATATAATGCTGCGAAGAAAAAGGTGTAGGACAAGCAAGAGCAATGCGTGTGTTTTGTTAAGAGGAGTTATCACCACCCGTCCTGAAGGTCCGGCCCAAACGAGATAAAACTATCATGCATGGATGATTGCTGGAAGTATGTAATTTAGCAGCATGTTAAACTGCTTAGTCTATAGTTCAAAAAGGGCGATGAAAAGGCTAGGATGCGTTTTGGGGTCAGATATAGGCAGGTAGATATATCATGCAGAGTGCTTGCTTGAAAAAACAAATCATGCAGATTTTTCGCCAGTTATCTGAATTTTTATTATCTCGTGTTCCAGTGTTGGCAATCCTTGCGTTTTCCGCGATTGTGTTGCTTCCAGTTCTGTTACCAGTTGCTGGAACTGATCATGCCCTGGAGGATTCTACTGGCAGAGTGCCGCGGAACGTCACAGATTTTGAAAGATTAGCATTGGGCAATGTTCAAGTAAGTAATCCTCTTATCTGAGCTTAATGACCTGTCTTTGTTGCCACAAATAAATCTAGAATATTCCAATTATTCAGACTACTGGAAGCATTTTCATGCTTGATCCGCCCATTTAATAATCAGGTGGATGATCGGCTCCAAAAAGTGTACCATACATATCATTATGTAGATTTAACGCATAATTTGGCACATTATTAGATATTTGTATTGTCAGAATGGCAGTATCTGTCTCGTTACTGTCCTATTAGGAGCCATTAGGTCCATCGCTTCTGAAGTTTTGACTGAACTGAAATTCTGCTGCGTGATAAGTATTCCCTGTATCTACAGTGTTAAGTGTTTACAGTTTAACAGTTGTTGCTGTAATCACCTGTAGCATAATTGTTATCTACAGATTCATAATAATGTGAAATTTGGTTGAAAATAGTGATATTGAAAACTGCAGTAGCTGGAGCTCTTCTCTATAGAAACGTACAGCCTGTAAACAGGATTGCCAGACTGCAAGCTCAGGCACTCGCCGTCACAACCAAACTCAGTAGTGTCTTGATATTTTCTCCAGGACCGAAGTGCGAGGCTGTGGGCATTTATATTTGCAGTCTATTGGGTCTCCTTTGTCACCTATTTCATACTATGGAGATCCTACAAGCATGTTTCAAATCTGAGAGCAGCGGCAAGATCAACATCAGACGTTAAACCAGAGGAGTTTGCAATGTTGGTGAGAGATGTTCCTGTTCCACCTCCTAATCAAACTATAAAGGACTCGGTGGACTCGTATTTCCGAGCACTTCATCCTGACACATTCTACAAAGCAATGGTTGTGACAGACATCACGAAGGTACTTCAACTCAGAGGTTCTTTAGGGGAGTTCGCCCTTTGTTTATTATTCGTGACATGTGCCTTATATTCCTGCTACATGATAAAATTGCCCTATGCAGGCTGATCAAATTTTCCAAGAGATTGAAGGTCACAGACACAAAATTGCTCATGCTGAAGCTGTCTATGCAGAATCGAAAACATCAAACAGACCTGAGGGCACGAGGCCTACTCATAGGACAGGATTCCTTGGCCTTATCGGTAAAAAGGTCGACACGCTTGAGTACTGTAATGAGAAGATTAAGGAATTGCTGCCCAAACTGGAGGATGAACAGAAGAGCACCCTTAGTGAGAAACAGCAACGGGCGGCCTTTGTCTTCTTCAACAGCAGAGCTGCCGCTGCCTCTGCATCTCAGACTCTCCATGCTCAGATGTTTGATGAATGGACAGTTACAGAAGCTCCTGAACCACGTGCGGTAATATGGACCAATCTTCCAAGGAAAATATATGATAGGCAAACCAGACAGACTGTGGTCTACCTCATTGTCTTTGTCACCGTGGTTTTTTATATGATTCCCATTACTGCTATCTCTGCTGTTACAACGCTGGATAAACTGAGGGAGAAGCTGCCCTTTCTGAAGGTGGTTGTGGACCAACCTTTACTTAAGACAGTCTTACAAGCTTACCTGCCACAGATTGCCCTCATTGTTTTCCTTGCTTTGCTGCCAACACTTCTTGTGTTCCTGTCAAAGTCAGAAGGAATTCCTTCACAGAGCCACGTAGTAAGGGCATCATCAGGAAAATATTTCTACTTTATTGTCTTCAATGTATTCATTGGCTATGCAATTGGTTCCTCATTGTTCAGCGCTTTGCAAAAAGTCATTGAGAACCCTACTGGGATTGTTACGACGCTTGGCAGCAGGCTTCCTGGAAATGCAACTTTCTTCCTCACATTTGTTGCACTGAAGTAATTACTTTGTCTCATTTATGCACTTTCTGTCGTGAGCTTCCACTATACACATGTCTGAATTTCACCACAGCTGTAGAATATATAACCGATTGATTGTTGTTTTTGACAGATTCTTTGTTGGTTATGGGCTTGAGCTCTCTCGTTTGGTCCCTCTCATCATTTTCCACCTGAAAAGAAAGTACCTATGCAAGACAGAGGATGAGGTGAGAGCGGCATGGGCTCCAGGAGACCTGGGGTATAACACGCGGGTTCCGAATGACTTGCTTATCGTGACACTTGTGATGTGCTACTCCGTCATCGCGCCTTTGATTTTGCCATTTGGTGTTGCTTACTTTGCTCTGGGTTGGCTTATAGCAAAAAACCAGGTGAGCAAGATTTTTATTTACGAAAATGTATGTTGATCAGTCCTAAGCATAGCTCTTTTTGTGTGTGCGCAAATAGGCATGCCTTGTTGAAGTGATACTAATACCATCACTAGATATATGAAGAGAATGGATTTCACAAGTGGCTTACCTTACATTCCTCCTTATTGCTAAATGCAGGTTCTGAGAGTTTATGTTCCTAGTTATGAGAGCAACGGACGAATGTGGCCACACATGCACACAAGGATCATTGCAGCTCTCATGATTTACCAGGCAACCATGCTTGGTATCATCGGCTTGAAGAAGTTCTACTATTCTGCTATCCTCACCCCACTCCTCGCAATAAGCTTAATCTTTGCCTACACTTGCCATACACGCTTTTATCCTGCATTCGCCAAAACCCCTCTTGAGGTGGCAAGTCAGCAGCTGAAAGAGACGCCGAACATGAGCACCATTTACACCGCCTACATCCCTCCTTGCCTCAAGCCCGAGAAGCTCGAAGATGTGGAAGTCTTCGAAGACGCTCAGTCACGCACCACCTCCAGAGCTCCGTCCTTTTAATGTAAGTAGTCGAATCAATCAAAATACGTAACCATTAGAATCACAGGGATGGAATTGCCGTCAAATTTCTGAAATGCAAACAAAAGGATGACCCAGGCATCGCCTTCGAATTTGAATTTGAATTTCTGCAGGATATGTGATGAATGTCCACGTGCTCTGGACGGCCTTTCCACGTCGACCACGCTGTGAAGCTTTTGTTTCCAGGATAGGAAACTGATGTCATGTCCCGTGTACATACATGGGCTGTTGCATGATGAACACTTATTGAAAGACGTCGTCTTATATGTTAGGTTGTTGCTGTGGATATTGTTGGGTGTTTACGTTTTTCTTTTTGCTATTATTGTGTGTAGACAATCTGCTGCCCTGGTGTGTAAAAATCTCAGAAGTCTGACTGCTTGATGCCTTTTAACCCTGTTAGCAAATTATCCCGGTACTGTTACTATTTGTTACTGAGATGTCCATGCTTGTATTCAGAAAAAGAAAAATGTTTGTGCCTCCTGAAGAACCGTTCCAGCTCTTTACGGGGTACTTCCTCCGTCTCATAATGTAAGACGTTTTTTGCCACTGGTGCAGTACTTTTTAGTGGACAACTATCCATACCCTACAAAAAATTCGGGTCATATCCTACATAACCTCATAGGTGATACCTACTAACATAATTTTCTCAACATGTAATCATGCTATCTCAACATGTAACTATGCAGGAGAAAAAAAACACTACAATATGCAACCATGTATATGGGAAAATGCATACCTTTTAAAATTATATTATACCACTTATATTCAAAAATTAGCAATGATATGATAATTAAACAACAAATGAAGTATTACAAAATTCCATGTTTCATACTCCCTCTGTCTCGGTTTATAGGGCGTGCACGTAGTTTTAGATTATCCATTTGACTAACTAAATATGAGTTATATGTCACAAAAAGTATATCATTGAATTCTTAAGCGGATGTAGTTTTTAAACATATATTTTTCATCACATATAATACATATATAATTCTCAGTCTAGAACGACGTGCATGCCCTGTAAACCGAGATGAAGGAAGTACAAAATATCATTAAAACATATCGCAGCCAGGTCTTGCAGTAATACCCAGGGTGTCAACTAGTTAAAGTGATTACATCACTGCAACTCGGTGTAGAAATACATGTGTTTAGCACATTGGTAAGGTGTTTGACAATCTATGTACTTGATGTATCTTAATTTAAAAATATAGTTGTAGATCATATATCTATTTGAGTTATCAATGCTGACAATTTTTTCTAGTGATAATAAAACCGAATATCCAATTCGGTGTCCGGGTCCATATGAACGCTGTGAACAGTAACATCGTAAAAAAAAATTAAATATCAAAATTTTGTGCCTGGAAGTGTTTGAGTGCAGGATGTGCATGCAAAAATTCACCCCATTTGAACATCTGTGGAGCTCGTGGCAAAAAGGAGAAAAATGGCCAAAACAGTGTGTGAACAGTAACCTTACTCACAGAGGCGACTTTGTTTTTTTTGTCGCGCGCTCCTCGAATGTCAAAACTCCCTCAAACTTTGTACGAACATCACGCACACAAGCATCTCGCTTGCAAAAAATATTCAGAATTTTTTGTTTCTTTTTCTATTTTTGGGGATTTTTTTATTTTGCCCGGGCTCAGTTGACGGTATTTTCAATTCCACACGTAGATGAGGGGATAGCGACCACACATCCACCTTGGTTGCGCTACTAGGCCGACACACTGTGGGGGGCATACTTCAAAAATTTCTAAACATTTTACAACCCTTTTAACATTTTGTCATTTTTATTCCTGAAAATGTATTTTATTTTATGTGAACATTTATTTTTCCTAAATTTTCTAAACCAAAATTAACTTCTTTATATTTAAATTAAACTGTAAAAGTTATTTTTGATTTTAGCTTCCACCGTGAGCTAGGTTATACTGGCGGCAAAAATTTCACCTAGATAATCTGCCGATCTAGTACCATAGTAGACGACACATTTGAAGTATCCAAATATACTGAAGTAGAGCTTTCGCGTCACTCCGTGGACCAGCACAGAAAACTGGCGGGATAACTAGAGGGGGGAGAAGTAGCCTAGCGGCTAACCTCCATCTAGATTAATATAGACGAGAGGGGAGAGAAGGGGCGCAGGCAACATGGCGTGATCCAAGGGATTGGTGTGTCCTTTGGTGTGCGCCCCCACTATATATAGATGATCAGGGGCACCGACTTGGAGGAGGGGCAGCCCCTTGGGGTCGATCGACCTAGGGTTTAGAGTCCTCCTAGGACTACCCCCTCCCCCCTTTACACACTTGCTTGCCTTGCCCCCACGATGGAGGGGGCACATCGTATGGCCCCTAATTAGGCCCATGTGGCTGCTGTCCCTTGGGGTCGGTCGACTTAGGGATTAGAGTCCTCCTAGAACTACTCCCCCCCCCCCCCTTTACACACCTGCTTGCCTTTCCCCCATGATGGAGGGGGCACATCGTATGGCCCCTAATTAGGCCCATGTGGCTGCTGTCCCTTGGGACACCCAAAGGATCGACCCACTAGACCTTCGGGAACTTTACAGAACATTTCAGAAACTCCCAAGGCCTCTTGGTATTTTTCAGGGCATTTTCAGGACCTTCCCGACATGACCGAATGCGCTAGGGCTTCTACGTCGCCACCCCATCTTCCATTACTATGTGGCAGGCTTGGACGACATTGCGTTGATTGCTCATCGACCACGAACACAAAGATGGCTCCCCACGAGGCCACGACGATTATGCGTGACATCCCGGCTGCCTGCACCGGTAGCCGTGCTATGTCGCCCGACCGCGCCTATTATCCATCGATGAACATGCAACATGACACACTAGCGTTCTCATCCGTTAGCGGCATGCGATAGAGCCTAAGGAGACCTGAGTTGCTGGATTGAGCACGACAACCGCCTAGGATCGCAAAAGTCATAGCCAAATTTTAACCATAGATTTAAATAATAAAATAAAAATTATATGCCATAAAATTATATTGTTGGATTTATATCTGAAAGAGGTTTTCAGTGATACTATTTTTATGATATATAACTTGTTCTTTGATAGTTAAATCAAAGTTTAAAGTTTGACTCAAGATACAAAGGGACTAACAAACCAGTACAAAGGCAGTGTATAGCATTTTCGTTGCGCCGCCTTCCCTCCCAAAAACCATCACGAACCCCTACCGAGGCACGGCCATGCCATTGCCATGCACGAGGCAATCGCTCAAGCACCTTCCACGCACCCGGCGCTGCGACACTGCGTCGCGCTCCTCCGCCTCCACCTGACGTCTCCCTCCGTCGCTGCCGCCAAGCAGATCCACGCGCGCGCGCTCCGTGTGGCTGGCGTGCCCCTCTCCCACCCTCTCCTCGCCAAGCACATCCTCTTCCAACTCGCTTCCCTCCGGGCCGGCGCTCCCCCGCTCCTCTACGCCGTCACCGTCCTCTCCCGCCTCCTCCCCGACCCGGACCCTTTCTCCCTCAACACCGTCCTCCGCATCGCCGCGTCCTCGGCGCGCCCGCGCCTCGCGCTCGCGCTCCACCGCCGCCGCCTCGCGCCGCCCGACACGCACACCTACCCGCCGCTCCTCCAGGCCTGCACACGCCTCCTCGCCCTTCGCGAAGGCGAGAGCCTCCACGCTGAGGCCGCTAAGAATGGCCTTGTGGCGCTCGTCTTCGTCAAGAACTCGCTCGTCCATCACTATGGCGCGTGCGGCCTCTTTGAGAGCGCCCACAGGGTGTTCGACGAAATACCGGTGCTGGAGCGGAACCTCGTCTCCTGGAACTCCGTCATGAACGGGTTCGCGGCCAATGGGAGGCCCAACGAGGTACTGACAATCTTCCGGGAGACGTTGGAGGTGGACCTCATGCCGGATGGATTCACCATGGTGAGTGTTTTAAATGCGTGTGCGGAGATCGGGGCGCTCGCTCTCGGGAGGAGGGTGCATGTGTTTGCGTCCAAGGTTGGGTTAGTAGGGAACAGACATGTTGGGAACGCGCTGATTGATCTGTATGCCAAGTGCGGCGGAGTTGAGGACGCAAGGAAGGTGTTTGAGGAGATGGGGGTGGGAAGGACCGTGGTCTCATGGACATCACTGATCGTGGGTTTGGCAGGGAATGGGTTTGGGAAGGATGCACTTGAGCTGTTCGGTCTGATGGAGGGGATGAAGCTTATCCCTACTGATATCACTATGGTAGGAGTGTTGTATGCTTGTAGCCACTGCGGGTGGGTCGATGATGGGTTTCGATATTTCAATGAGATGAAGGACAAGTACGGCATAGCACCAAAGATTGAACATCTTGGATGTATGGTGGATCTGCTGGGGAGAGCTGGAAGAGTTGAGGAAGCACACGATTATATCAACACGATGCCACTGGAGCCCAACGCTGTTGTGTGGCGGACATTGCTAGGTGCTTGTGCTATGCACAAGAAGCTGGAACTTGGGGAGGCTGCTTGGGCACGGCTGGTTGAGCTTGACCCTGGGCACAGCGGCGACTATGTCCTCCTCTCAAATCTGTATGCTGCTGTTGGGAGGTGGGCAGATGTCCAAATCCTTAGGAAGACAATGGTCACGCATGGAGTGAGGAAAAACCCAGGGCATAGCCTTGTGGAGATCCGCAACTCCGTGTTTGAGTTTGTTATGGGCGATAGATCACATCCTGAGAGTGATCAGATATACCTAATGCTTGCCGAGATAGCCGAGAGATTGAGGCGCCAAGGTTACGTCCCCCGCACAAGCAATGTATTGGCAGATATAGAGGAGGAAGAGAAAGAGGCTGCTTTAAACTACCATAGCGAGAGGCTGGCCATTGCCTTTGCCTTGCTGAAGTGTCTTCCTGGTACTCCTATCAGGATAGTGAAGAACTTGAGAGTGTGTGGAGACTGCCATTTGGTAATTAAGCTAATATCTAAGGTATATGACCGTGAAATCATTGTTAGGGATCGCAGTAGGTTCCACCATTTCAAAGGGGGAGAATGTTCATGTAAAGATTATTGGTAGTTGATTCATGTATTGACTGAGAGTGGTGAATGCAATGTTTATGAGGTTCCATGCCTATAATCAGGGGAATGGTGGCGACTTATGGTTGCAGAACAGTTCTGTAGAACTTCATTTGTCGACACCTCATGTTTTGACTCAACCACAGCATCTGGTTTCTGTTGCACAGGACTACTGCAGTGAAAGCATTGGGGCAACCTCATCTATTGCAGGTCGCTGCAATCTCAGTCTTGGTCTAACTCACTAAATGTGTAGTGGAAAAACTAAGCTTCAGGACATGGCACATCAGAAAGCAAGGTTGAAGCTGGATACTGCTAGCACCATTCTATTGGAAATATTGTGACGAAAATTTCTGAGTCCTGCTTGCACAACAAGTTCTGTAGAAGCTCAGATGTCGACACATGTGTTGATTCAGCCACAGTATCCAATTTCTGAAAGGAGGTGTGAGGGTAACCTCATCTATTATTCTCATATCTAGTCCCAACTTACAAAATGTGGAAGTGGGAAACAAAAGCAACCAGAGATACAGCAGAAAGCAGGTTTAGAGCTGATACTGCTAGTATATACTACAATGGACCCCGTTAGCTGGCGAACGTTCGCCAGGAGGGGGGGCATTTGCGAACGTTTCGATGGCAGTTTTAGTTGTGTGTGGGGTGGCAGTTTCTTCAGCATGGCATTTTTTGGGATGAAGGCTCAAAACTGCCATCCTCCCAGAAAACGCCATGCTGTTTTGAAGAAACTGCATCCCTGACACAATTAAAACTGCCAGAAAAAACATTCGAAATGCCACCCTCTCCCAGCAAACGTCAGCCAGATAAGATATCCGTACTACAATTCTAATGCCGGACCTCTTGCCCTATCTTATTTCAGAAATTGCTACTCTAAAATAGTCTGCATTGTCAAAGAATCTACCAGCTTCCAGCGGTGTTTTAACTGCTTGGCTGCCCTGCTTTATCGATGTATTCTAGAGAAAAAAATACAAGCAAGAAAAGTACAACGACACGAGCATTTTTTTTTGAACAGACAATGACATGATGCATGTTCAGCGGGTGGTCCTGTAACTAGTTTATTGGTATGTGTGTAAGATACCAAAATGGCACCTCTCCCATGAATCCATTCTTTCTGAGGATGTGCGAGTTACAGACTTTTTGAACACATTTGAGTACTTTTAGTTACCCATATGTAACTAAAATGGACCTAGCTAGCCGGCGCCCGTGCGCTCGTTTGTCAGATTGAGCACACTTTTCTTTTAAAGAAACAAAAGCACCAGGTCCTTTTATATTGCACAAAAAAGGAAAGCGTCAGGTTCATGTGCTCACGCTATATATCCCACCTGCATTTATTAGGGATCAAAAACTTTAAAAAGTCATAACTTTTGATTTGAGTGTCAAAATTCAGATCCGTTTTCACCGTTGTGTTTCTCGCGACGAGTTCTTCAAAACTAGATCCCATATTAGTAGGTTACGACAAACTTTTTTTCTTGAGCAACTTTGTGTGCTACAGAGGCAACTTTAATGCTATAAAAAAGCAACTCCTATTTTCCCCTAGTATGACTATCTATTAGCAAAGGATCCTTCTAAGTTGGTTACCATGACTACCAATTGACTAGCTTCACCTATAAGTCGCCTACCATAAAGACAACTCCAACATGGATCACCAAATCGCCCCAAATGTCGGGATCGACCTCTCTAGACACTTTTAACCATTCAATGACGGTCACCGAATTTGTTTGAACAAGTTCGTACGTCCGAAATCCTCCAAGCCGGACGAGGAGGGGGCGTTCTCAGGGCCCCTCGGCGTCGATTGCTCCCTTCGACATCAAGCCGGATCCCATCACCTTAGACGATAAGAGGAGCAAAATCCGCCCCTCCTAGCCGAGGCCCCCGTGACGGACAAAGAGTCCACACTAGAAATGGAGATGCCAACCTAACGGCCAACCTCCGACCGCTGTTTGATGATGCCCTCTCCGCCCTCCCGAGCAAACACGACGTCCAAAACTAGATGCCGTGTAAAGGAGGAGACGTCGTCGAGACTGCGCCAACAATTTCTGTTGTAACAAGGAGGTGGCAACAACAACTTCGAATATTGATAAACACAACCACATATAGAAAAGACTAAGTTCACCCAACAGAGCCCGTTGGGGGTAGAAAAGAAAAACAACTATGTGACTTATATGCACTGGAGTTGTAATTAAAAAATCCAGCAAGTTTTGGGGTGTTTTTGTGCAACTCCAATGCATTCACCAGACAACTCTTGTGTAGTCTCAGTCTGACTTGGTATCTAGATAAAGCGGCCACATATAGAAAAGACTAAGTTTACCAGGCAACTCTTGTGCAGTCCAAGCCTGAACAACTCCACAGTTTTTGTTTGGCAACTAGGCACTAGCAGAGGAGAAAACTGTGACGCCCGGATAATTAAGCTACAGTAACCCTCTACTAATGTTGCCACATCACCATGATTACTGTTGATAATCTCGCGATGGTTCAAAACTTGTTCAAATTCAAATTTAAAATAAAGTCAAACTAGAAAAGTTTTTCAAAAATCAAAACTAAAATGTTCTAAATGTAGCAAGTAATTCATAATAAACATTGGTGGAGAAATCACACTTTTATAAAGTAGTTAAATGCACTATAATAAATAAAATAGTGGTAAAACTATTAATTAAATGCTCGTAAATTAATAAACAAATGCAAACTACTTTCTAAAATGTGCTAAGTTGTTTGTGGCTGTGGCATAAATTGTAAGATCGATTTGGGTGCCACTTTAGTATTTTTACTAAAACTAAAATTAAAAGAAAACTAAAAAGAAACAAAGGGAAAATAAAACAAAAATAAAAGAAAGAAGAAAGGACCCCCCTTGGCCAACTGGGCCAGACGGCCCAGCCGGCCAGGCCACCAACCGGCCCAACCCCCCTCCATAACCCCACCAGGGGAAACCCTAACCGACACCTCCCACTCACCCCCCACTCACCCACGTCTCCTCCCCCACTCCTCTCGATCCCATCTGGATCGGGGAGGGGTTCGATCCACCTCCCCCTCCTTTGCCCCCGATTGGATCTGGGGGATCGATCCCCGCCGCTAGACGCGCGACGCCGCCCCGCCTCTGACGCCGCTGGACCTCGCGGCCACCTCGCCGGAGCTCTCCATCGGACTGCTTCCTCTCCGTCCCCGTCATCTCCATCTCCTCCCCGCCCCCCCCCCCGCTGCCTTGTCCCTACACCGAACGGTGAGGCCCCGACCTCCTCTCTCCCTCGTCCTGCATCCTCTCGTGGCCACACCGGAGCTCTGCTCCTGTGCGCGCACTCGCACCGCGCCGCCACATCGTCCGCCCCGCGCGCCCCAGCATGGGCCCTTGCGCACGCGCGCACGCGAGCGGCCGCGCCCCCGCCCAGCCGCCAGCCTCGTGCATCACCGCCGCACGCGCATCGTACCGGCCCTCGCTCTGCTCCAGCTCGCCGGCCCCGCCGCTCGCCGCCCCCCGCTCCGCTGCTACGGCCTCACCAGCCGCGCGCCCCCACCGCGCACCCATCGCTCACCCCGTGTCCGCCGCCGCACCCCTTGCCCGACCGTGCCCCGCTACATCTGCTCGCTGCGACCCCCCTGCTTCGCCCGGACTCAGCCCACCGGAGCTCCATGCCGGTGCGCTGCCCAGCCCCTGCTCCCCGTGGCCGCGCCCGGCCGGCGCCCGGGGCCAACCGGGTTACGCCCATAACCGCTGGCGCCCGTCGCCCGGCTCCGCCCAGCGCCCGCCCCGCTAGGGCCAAGGCCACAGACTGCTGGGCCCCGCCCCTCTGGGCCACTGACAGTGGGCCCAGCCCCTGAGAATGTTAACAAAAATAAATAAAAAAAATAAATATAGATATTAATGAATTAATTAACCAAATTAATTAACTTAATTAATTGTGTTTAATTAACCTAATCAATTAACTAAACTAACTAAACCCGATTAGTTAGTCTTAGTCTATGACAGGTGGGTCCCACTGGACCCACCGGTCAGGTTTGACTCTGGTCAGCGGACTGTTGACCGCTGACGTCACCTCTACGTCATGCTGATGTCACCAGGCACTGTTCTGGATAATGCTGATTTAAAATAAATAAATGAAGTCCAGAATTGTTTAAAATCTTTAGAAAATCATAGAAAATAAACCGTAGCTCCGATGGAAAAACTTTGTACATGAAAGTTACTCGGAACGATGAGACGAATCCGGATACGCAGCCTGTTCGTCCGCCACACATCCCTAGCATAGCAAACAAGCAACTTTCCCCCTTCGGTTTGTTTGTCCGAAAATGCCAAACACTAGGAATACTTTCCCGGATGTTTTGCCCCCTTCACCAGTATCACTTACTACCGCGTTAGGTCACCTCTAGCATCGCGCATTGCCATGTTATACTTTGATTGCTCTGTTATTTATTGTGTTCCCCCTCCGTTACTTCTTTCCGGTAGACCCCGAGACTGTCGGCGACCCCCAGTTCGACTACGGTGTTGACGACACGTCCTCCTTGCCAGAGCAACCAGGCAAGCCCTCCCCTTGATCACCAGATATCGCCTATTCCATCTCTCTACCGCTTGCATTAGAGTAGTGTAGCATGTTACTGCTTTCGGTTAATCCTATTCTGCTGCATAGCCTGTCATTGTTGCTACAATTGTTGATACCTTTACCTGCTATCCTAATGCTTAGTATAGGATGCTAGTGTTCCATCAGTGGCCCTACTCTCTTGTCCGTCTGCCATGCTATACTACTGGGCCGTGATCACTCGGGAGGTGATCACGGGCATATGCTATATACTTTATACTGATACATTACTTATGATACTGTTCGGAGATAGGGGCTGAAGGGGCAGGTGGCTCCATCCCGGTAGAGGTGGGCCTGGGTTCCCGATGGCCCCCGACTGTTACTTTGTGGCGGAGCGACATGGCAGGTTGAGACCACCTAGGAGAGAGGTGGGCCTGGCCCTGGTCGGCGTTCGCGGATACTTAACATGCTTAACGAGATCTTGGTATTTGATCTGAGTCTGGCCACTGGCCTATACACACTAACCAACTACGCGGGAACAGTTATGGGCACTCTGCGTCGTGGTATCAGCCGAAGCTCTTTTTGACGTCAGCGACTGAGCGGCGCGCCGCGTTGGACCGTAAGCTCGCGCTTGTATTAAGGAGGCTAGGTCTGCTTCCGGCCGCGTACGCAACGTGCAGGTGTGCAATGGGCGATGGGCCCAGACCCCTGCGCGCATAGGATTTAGACCGGCGTGCTGACCTCTCTGTTGAGCCTAGGTGGGGCTGCGACGTGTTGATCTTCCGAGGCCGGGCATGACCCAGGAAAGTGTGTCCGGCCAAATGGGATCGAGTGTGTTGGGAAATGTGGTGCACCCCTGCAGAGAAGTTTATCTATTCGAATAGCCGTGATCTTCGGTAACAGGACGACTTGGAGTTGTACCTTGACCTTATGACAACTAGAACCGGATACTTAATAAAACACACCCTTCCAAGTGCTAGATACAACCCGGTGATTGCTCTCTCACAGGTCGACGAGGAGAGGATCGTTGGGTTAGGATTATGCTATGCGATGATACTTGGTGAACTTACCATCTACTCTCTTCTACATGCTGCAAGATGGAGGTGGCCTGAAGCGTAGTCTTCGACAGGATTAGCTATCCCCCTCTTATTCTGGCATTCTGCAGTTCAGTCCACCGATATTGCCCCTTTACACATATACCCATGCATATTTAGTGTAGCTCCTTGCTTGCGAGTACTTTGGATGAGTACTCACGGTTGCTTTTCTCCCCTCTTTTCCCCCTTTCCCTTCTACCAGGTTGTTGCAACCAGATGCCGGAGCCCAGGAGCCAGACGCCACCGTCGATGACGACTCCTACTACACCGGAGGTGCCTACTGCTACGTGCAGGCCGCTGACGACGGTCAGGAGTAGTTTAGGAGGATCCCAGGTAGGAGGCCTGCACCTCTTTCGATCTGTATCCCAGTTTGTGCTAGCCATCTTATGGCAACTTGTTTAACTTAGGTCTGTACTCAGATATTGTTGCTTCTGCTGACTCGTCTATAATCGAGCACTTGTATTCGAGCCCTCGAGGCCCCTGGCTTGTATTATGATGCTTGTATGACTTACTTATGTTTTTAGGGTTGTGTTGTGATATCTTTCCGTGAGTCCCTGATCTTGATCGTACATGTTTGCGTGCATGATTAGTGTACGATTGAATCAGGGGCGTCATAAGTTGGTATCAGAGCCGACTGCCTATAGGAATCCCCCTTCCACACTCCTTGGCCGAAGTCGAGTCTAGACATTGCAAAAACAAACTTTACTAACATGGCTGTGTGGCTTACAGGCCCACGTCGCCATTGGGTGGTAGTAGGATCTTTTATTACTCGTCCATACTCTGGGACTCTGATCTCTCTTCTATTCGGGTTAAATGATTTTACTAACTCTGACTCTAGGTTCTCATAATTACTTCCTCCCGGAGAGCCCTTCACTCCAGAGGATCGGTTGGTGCACCAGAAGATTCCGAAGATACTCTCCGATGTTCTCTCGAGACTTTGTGCCCACCGCTTTTGCTATTCCCAACCACTGTTAAATCCTTATGGATAACTTCTTACCCTTGCCATTCTTACATTCATCCCTAGCTGCTCTTGTTAATACAAGATGCATCGAATTGTTCTTCGACGTTTAAGAATCTCTTGAGCCATTGCATTACAGATCTTTGCCGCCTGAATACCCCTATGGATAATTCTCGCATTTATTGAGTATCTGCTCATCCCCAGATGATTCATGTATTTCACAAAATTCTTCGAAATACCATTCGGTCTTCCGAAAATCCTGAGCAACCTATTGCTCGTGAAATTCGTGCATGCTTGCATTGTGGTTAATCCCATAAGTATAGTAATCTTATTGGCAACCTTTGTCAATATCATTTTGAGTCCATTGATTCAATATGTTGCGAATGCTCGCAATCCTCACTCAGATCCTAGAATTCATCCTTTCGGCTTAGACGTCATTTTAAACATGAGCAGAATCTTGACCAATCAAATTGTTGTTGAATTTACCCCTAAGCTTACTCAACTTATCCATCCTTAATTAGAGCGTTTGCTTCTGATCCTTTGATTTGGAAATCATAATTCCTTTACATGTGAGCTTTGAATTAGCCAGCTGCTTCTATAATCCAATGCCTTCGCATTGTTTCTTCCTCTGGTTATGTGCCGATGCTCACATCAGCTTCGCTATGGACCGTCGGATCCTTTGTTGAAATATCATCCGACAGTGTCCTTTGTATAAAAAACCTCGAGAAGTTCTTTCCCTGATACATAATGCCTTCAGTAAATTGTATCCTCTCGTTTTGTCACCCATGCTCTACTATCAAGCTTGTGTTATTTACTATTGAAGCTTGTGGTATAAGTTCCCAAGATGCCCCAATGGGTTGAACCAACGCCTTCCCTAATCTGTGTGAACCCGAAAGATTTCGCAGGTCATACTTATCTGGTATTGCACCAGGTAAAACTTTCAACAACTAATGTCATTTTCGGAATACGAGAGGTGAATGGAAGGTTATGCATTGAAGAAGTGGGAGTCGACCTTGAACCTTTGTGTTCATGCCCATGGACACGATGTAGATCCTATCATGGAAGCTTCTTGAAATAATAACTATTTCCTTGATATAGTATCATCTGGTAGCTGTGAATTGATCCTTTGCAACCGTGGTTCCGACCATGATTGTTCTCCTTTGATTCCATTTCTCAGACAAGATGAAGTACTTGTCTTCTGCAGATCATTTCACGTGTCCACCCTCTACTCTGCTCTACCGTCGAGTATTACACTATGATATCTCGAGAATATCATGGAACTGCATAACTTCTTATGGGTTCTTCATCAACTATTCCGATTCCAATTTTCCTGGGTTCTGGGTTTTCGTCAACTAAGAACACCAGATAGTGAACCGAGTCCGCACTACGGTTCAACAACTTTTAGTAATCTTCTTTACTTATGGGTTTGTACCCGATCACATCATTCCTAGCCTGTTTGGCTATATCATTATCGTGATGATTTTTAACTGTGCTACCTGGTCCTTATTCCCGGAGCACCACTTTCGATGGTGAGCTAAGCTTACGTCGATTTTCCTCGTCATGTCATTTGTCCTTGAACAACAAACTTGATTTCGAGTTTGTGTCGTACCCATGGTTCCAATAGCCATTCGCTTCATCATTCCTTTGACTTGATGCCATCGCCGATCGATTACATCTTCGTGAAATCTCTCGACAAGTGTGTCGTGATCATCATCAGCATTCTGAGCTCTCCCAGGATATCATTTGAATTCATGATGATAAATACCATCCTTGCCCTCGATGATTTGTGCTATCATCGACCACTTTATTGCCTTCCGTTCAACACAAACTTGTTCGTGTTTTGTGTATACCTTGAGATCCTTGCTATCCAGCATTTGTTCTCCTTTACCTTGGAGTATTACCATCTTTTATGTCAAGAATGTCGTGAGAATTTCACCACCCCTTAAGAAATTCTTGATATAAGTGATACTTCACCATCACCATTCTTTTCTTGGTCCCCGTGTTGTTCCTAACAGGAATACCGACAGATGGACTAGTAATTTTAAAACTTCTAGCAACCTTATTGCTTTGAAGTTAATGGTCAACATTTCATTCTTAGACCATTGGTTATCGAATCGCCATTCTAACATTGTTTGTGCTACCTAAGTCCGTGTGCACCGTCAACCAATGTTTAATCGTGTATGTTTCCTCGAGCATACCTCATTATATCATTTGAACTGACAAAAGCTATCTCCTTGTTCACATAATTGTGGAAATCCATCTTTTGGAAATCTCAATGGAATGTCGCTGAGTCCATCAGCCACCTCCTAACCCTCTCCTTGGTTTAATGATGAACTCTTGTTTCGGAACTTGCTTTCATAGTTCATTTCCCCAGGAATCGTACAATGTCATCTCGTCAATTTGCGTTGCACCTTTTCTTCTCAGGCATCCCGTGTCTGAGGTATCTTGACACCAATCAGATCTGAATCTCGGTCAGATATGATGGTTGGAATATATTTTCAAGAGTTATAACATCTTTACATGACCGGGTAAGGTGATGTAATGCCTAGCACACCTGGCCGGAGCACCTAGTGTTATAGTTTCCTTTTCTGCAAGGTTATCCATTCATCGATGAGGAAATTGTAAGACTTATTCTACAAGTTGTTCCTGATGGATCCTTCCTGCATCCAAAGTCTGACCTTTGCTTGAAGACCATGTCAATGCTATCTCGAAGCATGTTTGTGGTAATCCGATTTTTAATAAGAGCATTTGAAGCACAATGCTAAATTTTCTTTATCATTTATCCTAACACTGTTGTATGGGTAATATCATGAGATTCCTCCCCCCTTACCTAAATGGTTTTCTACTTTCTATCCTGTCATGAATATCATGCTCCGCTTGTCCTTGGGAAGGATATACCCTCGAAATATGTGTGTATACACATTTTCATTTCCATTGTTCTGTTTAAACTTGATAATCGCATTTTCCTTTCCATTGTCTAGTTTAACCTTTCTTGTAATATGACTTAACTGAGCAATGATAATTCCCTGCTTAGTAAGCACCTCATTGTACAACTCTGTCAGTAAGACCCTGTTACCATTGTTGATGACATTCCGGTAACCACCGATGGACGAGAACTTTGCCTATTGGTCCGCCTCGTTCAACGAGCAGGAAAATTGTTGTTGCCGACATAATCGACGGGCTACCCTCTGACATGCCTTGCTTGCATGATCACGCAAGACGTCTCCGCCCTTCCTACTTTTAACCCACATGGTGGGCCCATAACCCACAGTTCCACAGGATCGAAACCTGACTCTCCTATACCCCCCTGTTTCCAAACTTATTCCTCGCGCTTGGCTTCATATTTAATTCACGGGCCACCTTCCTAGTGCTTTATTCTGGTATCAGACGCAATACTTACTCTCACTGCTCTGAACCCCTTTCTCACTCTGGTTCAGACTTCGAGCAACTATCTATCCGCTTGGAACCTCTTATTGTACCTTCGTACCTTACTCTCGATGTATTTTATATGTTCAACTCGAGAGATAATCTTATGCTCATTCATGGGTTAACCCCAGATTGTTTCCCTCATAAGCATTCTGTCGTAGCCAAGTTGTCCCTTACCTATTCGTAAGTACGTTGGAGTTCCGAAGAAAATGATGACTTCATCATGATGACCTGAAGCAGAGAAATGAAGACATCAATGTAATGGATCGATCTCTTCGAGAAGAGAAGCCAAGATTGAGAAGATCAGTAGAATTTTGTAACCAGATCTTTCCCCCTTACTCTACCTCTTAAATCTCGGGACGGGATTTCTTGTAGTGGAGGAGAATTGTGACGCCCGGATAATTAAGCTACAGTAACCCTCTACTACCACGTCACCACGATTACTGTTGAAAATCTCGCGATGGTTCAAAACTTGTTCAAATTCAAATTTAAAATAAAGTCAAACTAGAAAAGTTTTTCAAAAATCAAAACTAAAATGTTCTAAATGTAGCAAGTAATTCATAATAAATATTGGTGGAGAAATCACACTTTTATAAAGTAGTTAAATGCACTATAATAAATAAAATAGTGGTAAAACTATTAATTAAATGCTCGTAAATTAATAAACAAATGCAAACTACTTTCTAAAATGTGCTAAGTTGTTTGTGGCTGTGGCATAAATTATAAGATCGATTTGGGTGCCACTTTAGTATTTTTACTAAAACTAAAATTAAAAGAAAACTGAAAAGAAACAAAGGGAAAATAAAACAAAAATAAAAGAAAGAAGAAAGGACCCCCCTTGTCCAACTGGGCCAGACGGCCCAGCCGGCCAGGCCACCAACCGGCCCAACCCCCCCTCCATAACCCCACCAGGGGGAAACCCTAACCGACACCTCCCACTCACCCCCACTCACCCACGTCTCCTCCCCCACTCCTCTCGATCCCATCTGGATCGGGGAGGGGTTCGATCCACCTCCCCCTCCTCTGCCCCCGATTGGATCGGGGGGATCGATCCCCGCCGCTAGACACGCGATGCCGCCCCGCCTCTGACGCCGCTGGACCTCGCGGCCACCTCGCCGGACCTCTCCATCGGACTGCTTCCTCTCCGTCCCCGTCGTCTCCATCTCCTCACCGCGCCCCGCTGCCTTGTCCCTACACCGAACGGTGAGGCCCCGGCGTCCTCTCTCCCTCGCCCCGCATCCTCTCGTGGCCACATCGGAGCTCTGCTCCTGTGCGCGCACTCGCACCGCGCCGCCACATCGTCCGCCCCGCGCACCCCAGCACGGGCCCTCGCAACCGCGCGCACGCGCATACGCACATCGCACCGGCCCTCGCTCTGCTCCAGCTCGCCGGCCCCGCCGCTCACCGCCCCCGCTCCGATGCTACGGCCTCACCGGCCGCGCGCCCCCACCGCGCACCCATCGCTCACCCCGTGTCCGCCGTCGCACCCCTTGCCCGACCGTGCCCTGCTACATCTGCTCTCCGCGGCCCCCCTGCTTCGCCCGGACTCAGCCCACCGGAGCTCCATGCCGGTGCGCTACCCAGCCCCTGCTCCCCGTGGCCGCGCCCGGCGCCCCCTGGCCGCCCTGGCCGGCGCCCGGGGCCAACCGGGTTACGCCCGTAACCGCTGGCGCCCGTCGCCCGGCTCCGCCCGGCGCCCGCCCCGCTAGGGCCAAGGCCACAGACTGCTGGGCCCCGCCCCTCTGGGCCACTGACAGTGGGCCCAGCCCCTGAGAACGTTAACAAAAAAATTAAAAATAAATAAATATAGATATTAATTAATTAATTAACAAAATTAATTAACTCAATTAATTGTGTTTAATTAACCTAATCAATTAACTAAACTAATTAAACCCGATTAGTTAGTCTTAGTCTATGACAGGTGGGTCCCACCGGACCCACCGGTCAGGTTTGACTTTGGTCAGCGGACTGTTGACCGCTGACGTCACCTCTACGTCATGCTGAAGTCACCAGGCACTGTTCTGGATAATGCTGATTTAAAATAAATAAATGAATTCCAGAATTGTTTAAAATCTTTAGAAAATCATTGAAAATAAACCGTAGCTCCGATGGGAAAACTTTGTACATGAAAGTTACTCAGAACGATGAGACGAATCCGGATACGCAGCCCGTTCGTCCGCCACACATCCTTAGCATAGCAAACAAGCAACTTTCCCCCTTCGGTTCATTTGTCCGAAAATGCCAAACATTGGGAATACTTTCCCGGATGTTTGCCCCCCTTCACCAGTATCACTTACTACCGCGTTAGGTCACCTCTAGCATCGCGCATTGCCATGTTATACTTTGATTGCTTTGTTATTTATTGTGTTCCCCCTCCGTTACTTCTTTCCGGTAGACCCCGAGACTGCCGGCGACCCCCAGTTCGACTACGGTGTTGATGACACGTCCTCCTTGCCAGAGCAACCAGGCAAGCCCTCCCCTTGATCACCAGATATCGCCTATTCCATCTCTCTACTGCTTGCATTAGAGTAGTGTAGCATGTTACTGCTTTTGGTTAATCCTATTCTGCTGCATAGCCTGTCATTGTTGCTACAATTGTTGATACCTTTACCTGCTATCCTAATGCTTAGTATAGGATGCTAGTGTTCCATCAATGGCCCTACTCTCTTGTCCGTCTGCCATGCTATACTACTGGGCCGTGATCACTCGGGAGGTGATCATGGGCATATGCTATATACTTTATACTGTTACATTACTTATGATACTGTTCGGAGATGGGGCCTGAAGGGGCAGGTGGCTCCATCCCGGTAGAGGTGGGCCTGGGTTCCCGATGGCCCCGACTGTTACTTCGTGGCGGAGCGACAGGGCAGGTTGAGACCACCTAGGAGAGAGGTGGGCCTGGCCCTGGTCGGCGTTCGCGGATACTTAACACGCTTAACGAGATCTTGGTATTTGATCTGAGTCTGGCCACTGGCCTATACGCACTAACCAACTACGCGGGAACAGTTATGGGCACTCAGCGTCGTGGTATCAACCGAAGCTCTTTTTGACGTCAGCGACTGAGCGGCGCGTGCCGCATTGGACCGTAAGCTCGCGCTTGTATTAAGGGGGCTAGGTCTGCTTCCGGCTGCGTACGCGACGTGCAGGTGTGCAATGGGCGATGGGCCCAGACCCCTGCGCGCATAGGATTTAGACCGGCGTGCTGACCTCTCTGTTGAGCATAGGTGGGGCTGCGACGTGTTGATCTTCCAAGGCCGGGCATGACCCAGGAAAGTGTGTCCGGCCAAATGGGATCGAGCGTGTTGGAAAATGTGGTGCACCCCTGCAGAGAAGTTTATCTATTCGAATAGCCGTGATCTTCGGTAACAGGACGACTTGGAGTTGTACCTTGACCTTATGACAACTAGAACCGGATACTTAATAAAACACACCCTTCCAAGTGCTAGATACAACCCGGTGATTGCTCTCTCACAGGTCGACGAGGAGAGGATCGTTGGGTTAGGATTATGCTATGCGATGATACTTGGTGAACTTACCATCTACTCTCTTCTACATGCTGCAAGATGGAGGTGGCCTGAAGCGTAGTCTTCGACAGGATTAGCTATCCCCCTCTTATTCTGGCATTCTACAGTTCAGTCCACCGATATTGCCCCTTTACACATATACCCATGCATATTTAGTGTAGCTCCTTGCTTGCGAGTACTTTGGATGAGTACTCACGATTGCTTTTCTCCCCTCTTTTCCCCTTTCCCTTCTACCAGGTTGTCGCAACCAGATGCCGGAGCCCAGGAGCCAGACGCCACCATCGACGACGACTCCTACTACACCGGAGGTGCCTACTGCTACGTGCAGGCTGCTGACGACGATCAGGAGTAGTTTAGGAGGATCCCAGGCAGGAGGCCTGCGCCTCTTTCGATCTGTATCCCAGTTTGTGCTAGCCATCTTATGGCAACTTGTTTAACTTATGTCTGTACTCAGATATTGTTGCTCCGCTGACTCGTCTATAATCGAGCACTTGTATTCGAGCCCTCGAGGCCCCTGGCTTGTATTATGATGCTTGTATGACTTATTTATGTTTTTAGAGTTGTGTTGTGATATCTTACCGTGAGTCCCTGATCTTAATCGTACACGTTTGCGTGCATGATTAGTGTACGATTGAATCGGGGGCGTCACAAAAACACACACGCGTGCATGCCCACACACACACACACACACATTCATGTGCCACATATCTCCAGCTGGGAAACTTAACCAATTCCACCCGCTCCCCTCTACGGTCGCACCAAGGGATCCCACCCGCGGAGAGGAAAATCTTGACTCCACCTCTGTGACCCATACTTAATTACAGGTATCTAAAAACTTTAGATATTTACCAAATAATGGTCTTGGTAAATGTTTATGTTCGTGAGGATTGGGCAACTGGATACATGGTTTTAGGCAAACTATTTGTTGATTGTGGGCAACTGGATACTTTGTTTTAGGCAACTGTATGGTTGATTGTGGGCAACTGGATACTTTTTTTGAGGGCAACTTTGGGTGTGAAGGAGGCAACTATCGTGCTATAGGTAAGCAACTTCTTCTCTTTGGCCTAGTAGGACAACCTATTAGGTTTGTTTGCGTAAAAACAAGAAAAATCACATAAAACATAAGGCCCCTTTAGTGCTACATACAAAACAACTTCGCTGCACTATGTGTACCTATGAATTTTACTAATGTTATCCCAACTCGCCTATCATGGTTGCTCATTTGCCTATTGTTTGATAGTCAGTTGCCTACAATTGATGTTCAGTTGCCTATAAATATTGTAAATTGCCTACCATTGATGCCTAGTTGCCTACTATTGGTAATTAGTTGCCTATCATTGTTGCTCAGTTGCCTAACTTTGCAAAAATAGTTGCCTACAATATTGTGAAGTGGTTTATCATTGTTTTTCTAAGTTGGCTGCAAACACTCTAAAGTTGCCAAAATTGACCACCAAGTTGCCTATCATAGTTAGCAATAGCAGACACAAGAGTATCAATGGTAGACGATTTCATAGTATTATAGGCAGTTTAGAAACAACGACATACAAGCATGAACAATATGCAACTTAGGAGTATCGGTGAGGAAGTTAGGAGAATGTTAGAAAAAATTTAATTAGGACAGAAAGTGTAGTGAAGTTGCCTATTTTTAGCACTAAAGTTGTCTCTCGTAGACAGAAAGTTGTTTATAAAGGTGATATGATGTTGTCTACCTCTGTTCAAAGTTATTCTCTATTACTAGTTAGTTGTCATTGTTGGTAATTAGTTACTTTGAATTGGAGTGGAGTTGCTTTTGTTTAGCACTAAAGTTGTCCCATCTAGCGTTTAAGTTGCTTTCTGAAAGAAAGAAAAATTATCAAAACATATTCATGTGGGTTTAGTTTTGAAGAGCTTGTCACGACCTGGTTAGCCAACACCCGTGTGCTCAGTAGCGTTGGCGGGCATACTCCCCTAGAAAAGGAAAGCACACGGATCTCATACCACCCAGCCCCACATAGTTCAAAATTTGAAATCATGATAGATGACTTAGATCCCATAATTTTTTTCCGATATTGTGGAAAACTTAGGTGCCTTGAGGGACAACTTTCATAGTACTGTAGGAAATTGAAGATCACTCGTAGGCAACTTCGTAGTGAAAGGGCAACCTGGTTTCTGGGGTAGACAACTTTAAAGCCATGTTAGACAAGTTTCCACTCTGGTAAGAAACTTTCACAGTATGATAGGCAACTAAACAATACACAACTTATTTTCCGGTGTATGCAACTTAGAAATCATAGTGACCATCTATTACACTGTTGCACACAACTAACTAGGTGGCTACTAGGTGAAGTTAAGTTATACACACGGTGCAATTCATCTAGCATCAGAGTTGCTCATGTTTAGCACTAAAGTTGCTCCATCTAAGCATCAAAGTTGCTTTAAAAAAATCATTAAAACATATTCATATGAGATCTAGTTTTGAAGAGCTCGTCACGAGAAACCTAGCGGTGAAAACGGTTCTTCATTCTGACACTTGGTTCAATAGTTGTAGCTTTTTAAGGAATTGAAACGGAATAAATAGGTGACGTCGGCACATGCATGCGCATAGGAATTAAAACGAATGGCTTCGCCTAAGGCGTGCGCCGAAAATAACCAAATAGCACAGCTGCACTTTGCAGCATTTAGGAACTAAAATTAACAATTTCAGTGGAGACGTAACTGAGATATGACTGTTTGCCAGACTGCGATTCCAAATCTACATTCAAACAAACACCGTTGTAGTTACTTGCAGGCTTCCCTTGTGTGTCAACCTGGCAGGGTTTGGTCGGGTGAACCTTTACCAGACCATGCCCGATCATACTATCGGGTCGTTTCTAGCCCGAACCCGTCGAGTAACCCGACCCTATCGGGCACCCATTGGGCATAGTACTTCTCAATTATTTTTATTATTAAATATACATAGTACGTATCATGACGGTCGCTAGAAGCAGACACAGTACAGAGCGGTGAATGAGTCAACTGCATCTCTTTTATAGGCGGAGTTCCTCCTCCCAGGCGCTCGAGCAAGCGAGGTGGGACTAAAGGATTTAGACTCTCGTTTGCAGCACATGTGTGCGCTACCCGGGCTTCAACTTTATGGGCCGAATGCAGCTAGCGATTTTGCATGGGCTACCAAACTTGGGAATTGAGAAAAGGCCTAGTTGATGGTCTGTTGGTTGTGTTCGTAGGGACGGACGTAGGAGAGCACCTCCCCAGCGCCTTATGCGCCCTTTGACGCAACTGGCGCCCACTGCACCACGCTAGTGGGCCGGCCCATGAGAATGCAAGGCAGTGCAAAAAATGTATTAATGCGCAGAAAAACTACCCGAGAAACTAAATCTTGATAGGATTCGATCCTGCGCCAGTTAGCTCCAAAGCTTGGTGGCCAACCAATAGACCTATTAAGCTCTTATTGATAGATTGCAACACGAAACCTCTAAGAACTAACTTTAGACGCGCTTTTTAGAAAAACGGGATTTCTTTTGAAAAGAAATATGAACAAAATTTGAATGTCCACATATTTAAAAAAAATCGCGAATTAGAAAAAAAAGTTCATGTATTCAAAAACGTTCACCGATTCAAAGTTTCATAAAACTGAAAAAGTTCATTGGTTTTCAAAAAAAGTTCATCGATTTTCAAAAAAAGTTCATCGACTTTGAAAAAAGTTCACCGGTTTTCAAAAAAAGTTCACCGGTTTTCAAAAAAAATTCACCGATTTTCAAAAAAAGTTCACCAATTTTCAAAAAAAGTTCATCGAGATTGAAAAAAGTTCATCAATTTGAAGAAAGGTTCATCGTTTTTTAAAAAAGTTCATCACATTTGAAAAAAGTTCATCGAATTTGAGAAAAGTTCATTGAGCTTGAAAAAAGTGCACCGATTTTGCGAAAATTTGGTCACCTTTAAAAAAGTTCACTCATTTTAATAAGAAAGAGAAAAAAACAAAGATTGAAAATGAAACAGGGAAAACAACTGCCTTTTCTGCGTTTATATATAAAGAAAATAAAAAGAACGACTATAGCACATGTGGTTATCTGGTTCAACTGGTTGGTGTGATGGCTACCTAAACGAATGGGCGTGGTTCGAGTCGCGGCTGGCGCACCGTTTTTGGGGAATTTTTAAGAAGCAAGATGGGCCGGCCCGCTATAAAACGAAGTGTACAGGGGTGTGTGCGCCCTGTATCAAATGGCCTGTATTAGGCGCCGAAAATACATTATATCTTTGTGTATTTAGATTTCAAAGAGTAAATATAATAGATAATAAATAATTATTTTAATTATCAATACTAATCGGGTCATCCACGGGCATAAACTTAAACCCATACGCTACCCACGATTAATCGGATTACCCATGGGCGAGACCCACGGGCAAAGTCGACAACCCATACCCTGCCCATTAGGGTCGGGTGCCCATGGGCGCACCGACCCATGGGTCAGATTGCCGGGTTGACTTGTGTGACAAGTATTCGCTATAGATTTGCATGTGAAAAGTAGGTCTGCAGGACATGATCAGGTTGTGTTTTGACGATGCCTTTTTAATAAATCAATGCAGGACCCTGTATATTGTCTAAAGATACAACTTTCTTCATGGCAAACATCAGCCCAATATTATAGTTATACGTCCTCTTTAACCTTGTTAGTTGGTGTTGCTTTGTTCCATATGTCTCTCATTGGGATCACCATTGATGGTTTCTGCTAGTATGGCTTCCTCTCTCAAAGAAGTTTCTGGCACCACTTTGTGCCAGTGGTTTCGTGTTAAGCTTATCAAGTTTCTCGGATGTGGCGGTGGCGGAGCCAAATTGAGTTCTTGCCAGCTACTCACTAGAAGGGAATCAAGATCGGCCCATTCGGCGCCGAGAAGCCCTCTCTCAGTTTTCTTTTCACTCCTAGCTGCTCCATTCTACTCCCTCCATCCCATAATATAAGAGCGTTTTTGACACTACTAGTGTCAAAAACGCTCTTATATTATACTCCCTCCGTTCCAAATTACTCGTCGTAGTTTTAGTTCAATTTGAAACGGAGGAACTAAAACCATGACGAGTTGGACAGAACACACCACAAGTTAGCTTTCAGGTGACGAGAAGAAACAATGGAGCTCCCTCGTGCAATTAGTATGGTGGTCTACATGGAACGAACGCAACGCAAGAATTTTCAAAAACCAGCCATCAAATGCTACGACCCTGGTTGAAAGGATAACGGAAGAGGCGGGCGTCTGGTTGACTGCAGGACGGTGCAAGGCAAGCTCTTTGCTGTTAAAACCAAGAGAGCCTGACTAGGATCCTTTCGTCCATTATATGGCGGTGCTGGCATCTTTGCCAGGATGTAACTGATGTTTTGTAAATCCCATGTACCCCCCCCCCCCCCCCCCCAAACTGCAATGAAAAGCTGTGCCGACATCATTTTCGTCAAAAAAAAAAATCACGACAAGTAATTTGGAACGGAGGGAGTATTTAGTATGCTACTGTTACCTGTCCTGTCTATCTGTTTCACTGCAGCTTGCTTGTTTTTTCAAGCCTTGTTACTTGTCCATTATATATGCTTCAGCATGTCATTTGTTCCATTGGCACTTGGCAGGTGGTGTAGGTCAGTCAAGGCAATCTGGTTCACCAAACCTCATTCATTAGGCTTGAGTCTAGCTTTGTAAAGTGAATGGAGGTTCTTCCCTTAATCCACAAGAAAAGCTTTTGCTCGTGAAGCTCCGACACATTCTACCATGAAACAGCAAAAAGATAAAATAAAGGTAACACACCATGCATTTGGCCCCTTGAGAGATCTCGTGGAATCTATTGCCTGGTTTCCTTTTGTCCCTTTAGAAATCATGGCCATGCATGCATACCTCCATGGCATGGCAGCAGAATCTATGGTTTGCCTGGCCTTCAAGTCATTCGATATCCTCAGTGTTGTTTTATATTCATAAAGGCATCTGATCTGCATTGGTTTACACAACACACACACAAGCCTCTGCCATGGCCATAAGTATGCACCATGCACGGTGAGCAAACCGGGGACTTTTTTGGGTTCATGAGTTGCTTAGTGACTCCAGTAGTGAACTGAAATCCAGTGCCCTTTGCATGGACAGTAGCTTCTTTCCTGTTGATACAGGCGCTCTTCGCTCGGACTCCCATTATATTCCCTAAGGCTCACACAGGGGAAAGAGACGGGTCAGAGATAGAGAGAGAGAGAGAGGGGGGTGTCTTTTGAGTTAGTTTTGTTTCACACATGAAGAGAAAGGAGCTGATCATGAACGTTATTTTGATCCTTGCGTGCTTCATTGGTGAGTTCTTACACCACATATATACATGTCTCTTGTTTCCTTTGCCCGTGCCTTCTTATGTTACTTGCCCTACCCTGTCATTTGAACGCTGTTGTGTCATGTGTGTGATCAGTGTGCACGGCAGGCGCGCCGCAGGAGAAGGCGGAGTCGACCACCCCGATCCCTACCCTGTCTCCTCCGGAGGGAAACACGAGCTTCATCGACGGTGTCACCTGGTGCGTCGCGCGGCCGGGAGTCCCCCAGGAGGACCTCCAGAACGCGCTGGACTGGGCGTGCGGCCAGGGCGCTGCCGACTGCTCGCCGCTGCAGCCGGGCGGGCATTGCTACGAGCCCAACACGCTCCTGTTGCACGCCTCCTACGCCTTCAACATCTTCTACCAGCAGAACGGCAATTCCGACATCGCCTGCAACTTCGGCGGCGCTGGAACCATCACCAACAGGGACCCAAGTAAATTTCGCCTTTTCATTTTTCTGAAATATATCTTCTGCTCCATTCCATCCGTCGGCGGGTGTAGAGTACTTGCTCTTGATAAGTCGGTGGCTGAGCTACATATTTTATTTTAATGATGAATTGTTCAGTGGTGTGACCTGTTTGCTGTCTGTCTTCCTTGATAGGTTTCGGGCCATGCAAGTTCCTGGCATCTGAGTGAGTCTACTTCACACGTACTACTAGTATACCAAAGGCACTCCAGTTTGGAACACTTGAATTTCACAAGAAACACTTTCACACGTAATTTACTGTTCAATTATTGTACTAGTTGTAATTTCAAAAAAAAAATATATATATATTGTACTAGTTGTAAATCTTAAGTGCTTCTGCTGGGCTGGTGCAGGACTTCTGCTGCTTCAGCGCTCGTGTTGAGGAGCACGAGGATGATCTGTGCTGCGTTTCTGACCATGCTTCAGCTCAGAGTTTTCCAAGCTGTGTACTGAGCGCCGTGTGTCGGTGGCTGGGATGGCTTACTGGTGCTACCAAAGTATGTAATGCAAAATCAACAATGCTATGGTGGTTTCTCCTTTTTTGCACTTATGTAAGGAACTTTTTCTGTAATTTTACAAGGACATGCCTTCGGAGTATATATCTATATTTTATTAAAAGGTGATTGAATGCAAACTGAATATAGGAAGTGCCCACTGCCACCTTTTCTCCTCAGCGTTCCATCTCAGTTGAATATAGGAAGTTCACAACCTTGACGTATATCCAATCTCTCAACCTTGTTGGCTCACAACCTTGAGGTTACATATACCGCTACAAGGCATAGCTACAACGATTGTCAGACAGGTACTCACGTTGGCCTGGATCTCTGGCGCTAGATCATTCTGTTTCTGGCTCTCCTCCAATGCTAGGATGATGTCGGTCTTCCACTGCGAATCCGCAGCTCGAGGACCCTGACGAGGAAGACGGAGAAAGTGGTGACCCGACTGCTTGACGCAGAACCAGCAAGCTGTCGTCGCCCCCTCTCAAACGCATGAAGCAGAAAACCAGCTCGCCCCCATCCCCAACGAAGAAATAACTCACAAGAGTAGGAGGTCGTATTCAGCGGACAACGCGCCGAAGGACTAAGAAACACACACGGCCAGGATATACTAGCTTTGGTTGGCTAGCTAGTCGGTCTAGTTGGGCCTTTGGCCATCCGAAGAAGCAAAGGAAAAACAGACAGGAAGGAAAGCTAAAGAAAAAAAAAGTAGAGAGAATATATAAAATGTTTCAAAAAAGTTTGCGAACTAGAAAATGTTTACGAAATTGAAAAATGTTAGAAACTTTAGAAAATGTTCATGATTTTGTCAAATGTTCACAAATCTCAAAATATTTCCCGAATCTCCAAAAATGTTACCAAATTTAAAAATTACACATAAATAAAAAGTCACAAATTAAAAAATGTTCTAGGATTTGAAAACTAGTTCCCCAAATTAAAAAATGCACACAAATTTTAAAAATGTTCTCCGATTTTAAGAAAGTGTTCACAAATTCAAAAAAATATTAAAGAAATAGAAGAAGAAACACTAAAACAAACCTCGTAAAATCAGCAAATAGAAACACAGGGGGAAACCTGATCCATAGAACGTTCTAGAAACTTCCTAAAACCGGTAGAAAAAAAGTTAGACGCTATAGATTTGCCCACACCTGCAAAGAGGTAATCCATGGATCACGCTATGAGCGCCGGGTTCCGATGCGAATAGGCTCCATTGCAGCCCACGACCTGTCCACTCTTTGACATACGAGGCCATAAACGCAACAACAACAAAAAAAAGCAACAAGAGGCCTCATTTCGTGGGAGCTTAGTATCTCTAAAAAATCCAATGGTTTTCTAAAACCCTCGTCGCAATTGTGTTTATTTCGTTCGCAATTTACTAAGCATCAAGTACTGTTACTACGATACGATTTTACAGCCCCACAGGCCAGAAACTACAGCTAGGACTAGGAGACGTCGATCTCACTCAGGAGAAGTACGTTCTCTTGTTCTTGCTCGCCTTCCACTGCTTGAGAATGTAGGCTACTGCCTCGTCAAGCGGCGCTCTCCGGTTCTCCTTGAAGTTCCACAGCACGGGGACGGGGTACCTGCCGCTGGGGTTGTATTCGTTCATCTCAAGAAGGGCCTTGACCACAACATCGTGGGCCTCCTGCCCTAGCTCTTCTTTCAGGGCTTGCAGCTTCTCATCGTCTTCCCGGACTATTTCCTGCACCATTCAGACGTCTATCAGAATCACAGGCTGCAAAGTCATAACAGTGTTTTCATTACTGGAACAAGGACCCAAACCAGGATAGCAATGTGTCCAGTTGAAATTCAAATACTTCAGTTTTTTCCTTTCTTTTTTGACAATCTGACCATTGCCCGTCAAATAAAAAATATTAATACACAAACAAACATGCATAGAACTACAGAAACATGGACCAGGACGCCCTCTCAACCAGTATATGTTGTTCTCCGAAAAGGAGCAGTATAATATAAGCAAAATAAAAAGGCTTACCTTTGTCTGTCCATCAACATCGATAACTTTGAAAGGATGCCAATCTGGTTGCTTGATCTCATCTTCCCATTTTGATAACACAAGTGTTGCCTCTACATCATACTTTGCATTTTTTTTCGAAACACCATTTCCCTCTTTCTTTTTGCATGCAGCAACAAAAGCTTTTTCATCAAGCACACCCATTCTTTTGACACCAATAGTGGATCGAGTTACTTGTATCTGTTGTAGGCCCTACACAGCGAGTAATTTGTTACCCGCGAGAAGGACGAAGCGATATATAAGGTATCACAATCAATAGAAAATTAAGAATGCAATAGAGATTATACATACCTGTATAAGTTCTTTCTTGGCTTGTTCAAGTTCATCATTGGTCCTTCGTTCCACAATAATAAGGGCCTGGTTTGCAGATTCCATGGCTTCAAGTTGTTCATCTTTCTCTTTCAGCTCTTCAGACACCTTATCAAATTCCTTTGATGTTGTATCTGCCTCAGCTCCCATGTGCTTCATTACCTCTAACTTCCCTCTCAACTGTGCTAATTCCATCTCAAGATTCTGCTTAGAAGTTAAGTCCTCTTCCAGTTTGTATTGCCTCCTGAAAGCATCTTCTTTCTCTTGCTGCAATTTCAGGAAGTGAAACAAATGCATTTTCACTAGATACTCAACATACAAACTATGCTTGAAAGCTATACCTCGTGTTTCTTGAGAAGCTGCCTGAGCTCTTCACGCGCCTTCTTATGCTTTAGGGTTGCTAAGTCAAGAAGAACATTCTCGTTTGCATTCTGTAAGAGTTTTGAACAGCATACGTAAATTCAAATTCAGTTCATTAAGATATAACAGAAGGAATAGAAGATAAAATAGCATTGGAGGAGACATGAAAAAAAAACCTTTTCTTTCTCTGCTTCGACTTTTGCTCTGTCAATATTACTTTTCCTAGCCAACTCTTCAAGTTGCTTATGTCTCCGGATGGCTTGTTCTCTCCTGGTCTTCAGTTCCTGTTGCAGTCTTTGATTATCTTCAACTATTTTACTAGAATTCCTACGAGCGTCTTCCTGCATCTTTCTTATCTCTGGTTATCGAATAGGAAAAAAAAACTCAGTAAGTTCAGTGAGCACAAGATGATATTACTGCTGCCAGCAGTATAGAAGAAAACAAGTAAGATCATTAGTACACAAAATGCAGCAAAAACACACAGAATCGAAATATGTCCATACTTTCATTATATTCCTCAACCATTCGATCCTTGTCTTTCATCATGCTTTCAAGTTTCATTGCAGTTTGATTGTGCTTCAGCTCCAGTTCTTGTAAATGCTTATTCTTCTCTTCCATTTGGCGAGTAAAATGAGCAATACGCTCAGTTCTCTCATGTTCCCGATCACCAACACTTTTTAGAACTCCAATTTTCCTCAAATGCTCTCCTATTGTCCCATGAGAGTTATAATCATCAGATCTTGCAAGCCATCCATAAAGATCGTCCATTTTACAGTTTCTTCTGGTCCAATCAGTCTTACTGTACTGCTCCACTATGAAATGGTTTTCAAAAGCTAATGCATCCTTGAACCCAGTCCAGTCTTCAGCAAACTTGACGATGGAGTGATCAGTCTGGCCCTTGGAATCCAAAAGAATAGTGACTTCGCATGGTCTGAACCGTGATAACTGCGATTTTAACATATGCTCACTCTCCCTGACAAAATTTGTATCCATCAAATCAGCTGGTATATTAACCAGAATGCCCATCCACGGCCATACGAACTTGTCTTGTTCAATCTTAGGAGGCTTATACTCAACGATGGCAAGTTGCAATGATGGTTCCAAGGAGCTGCCCAAATCATTCTTCACATACTCTGCAAGTGCTAGGTGTGCTGCCCTCACCCTGGGCTTGCGTTTCTGAGCAGCCCCTATTCCTGAGGCATGCTGCAGAAGATCCTTGACGTTGTAATCTCGCTTCTTTTTCCCTAGGCAGAAGGGGCACCGGAAGATCTTCTCACCATACTGCACTTTCAATTTTTGGGACCGCAGTTGAGCGTAGATCTTGTCCTTGTACTCATCGATCTCCGAATCACTAATCTCAGATTCTTCTTCAGAGGTATGCTCCATCGGGATTTGGATGTTGAGAGATAAAATGCCCTGAGGAAGAGCACAAAAAAGCATTCAGTCAGTGCTATCAACTGTTTTGAAGTGATTCATATGGTAAAGAGGCATGTCAAATTAAAGTGAATGGAAAGCTGTGCTAGTCCTCGGAAATGATTAAATAGCCAACATTTCATTTATACACACTTTAAGTTCGTATACTAATTAGGAAATGAGAAACGCGACCAATTTCTAAAATATTCAGATAAAAACCAACCAAAAACCTATCCATGGGTCGATGCAGATGTGTGGATTTCCTCTGCCATTCAGAACGATTTTATTTACACCCAGTGTGTACTCAACGTGCGTACGGAGAATAGCTGGACGAATCCCAGATATTGTTTGGGGAAAAAGAAGTGATTGCTGCAAAAGGATCGGCAACTAAATCAACGAGGGACGGGAGAATGATTTGGATTTGGGTTGATCGCTGCCACAGCGAAGAACGGAAAAACCCCAAGGGCAAAATTAACACTGATCAGCAGTAATTGGATTCCTCTTGTCCGTGAAAAACAATCAAAGAATGGCGAATGGATTACCACGCACCTAAGGACTAGGCAACGAACCGCGAAAATCCCCCCAAAAAACGATCACGCTAGGGTTCCTTACCAACAAAGGAAGGAAGGAAGAAGCAATCCACGCAAATCCGGGGCCAGTAGGCCTCGCTTCTTGTGTGCCGGCGCCGTCGGCACGAGAATGCGTGGGATCTTGGGGAGAAATCAGAGAAGAAGGGCTGAGAAGAGGAACAGCACAGGGGACCGGGGGTTTACGAACGGAGGAACTCTGATGGGGTTTCACCCAACCTATATCTTACTTAACCCCTTCACCTACCCGTTATTCACAATTCTGGCCATCTGAGGCAAACATGTGCTTGTCTTTATTTATGCGATTATTAAGTGGCATTTTTTTTGCGAGCTCACGCGCGTCGGCCTACCTCATCCAGAAATCAAGAAATAAGATTCACGGGAGCCCCCGGGCGCTCTCAGCCATTTGAGACATCCGGCCGCCCGTTTCGATTTCCTGGCGAATGACGGTCGTTCGATCTGGCGATGGGAAGATCCAGGCTGCCGGATCAAAAGACGATGTTGTAGCAAGGAATAGTGTCAAACTGGGATGCTAGCGCGTGTAATTCCTAGAGCCCGTCGAGGGCATTTTCGTCATTTTACGTAGGTGAAAAAAATGCCTAATAGCGACAAGGGTGAGACCGAGAGCGAGGCAGTGAGCACCCGCTGGAACCCAAGTCGTTCCCTATCCCGCGCATCTCTCTCTCTCGAGTCGCCGCCGTCCGCCATCCTCCTTGTCCCGCCTCTTCTCCTTCCCATCGCCCCTCCCCCCCGGTTGGTCATCCTCTTGCATCTACCCAAGGGGCGCCGCCGCCGGTGCTGCCGCTGCTCCCCCGTCGAGCTCGAGCCCATAACCAACAAGGAATAGAGGGCTCCCCCTAATTCAGAACCAAATCTCCCTCTCACCCACCTCACCGTCTCCTTCCCACCCACCTCACCTCCGGCCATGTCCACCCCACCCTCTCCTCTCCTTCCCTCATCACGAGCTAGGACAAGGAGGGCCACCGTGGCCGAGTAGGCCAGGCGGCGTGTCCAGATCGCAAGGAGCCGCCCCCAGGTCGGCCATGGCACGACCGAGTAGAGCAGGTGAGTAGGGAGACTAGGTCGCTCTCTCTCCCTCTGTCTCGCATGGGGACGCAGATCTTCCTCCGCTTGCTCCCAGCATGGCACCGGCCGGATCCACCTCCGCCACAACCACTACACCGGCACCGACATCCATGTGCTTCTTCTCCATGGAAATGGACATGGAGCACCAACACCACAGAATGAGAATGCAAGGTCCCTCTTATCCTTCCTATGCTTGCTTGTTTCAATTTGGCCACTCCCCTCCCTCTCTCACTCCCTGATGCGTGCAGACACAAGCAAGGGAAGACCATCACTTTGCTCCCCCGGGTAGCCGCAGCTCCAGCCCTACTGGACGCCATGGAAGGTATGTTAGGGCATATTTCTCCCTAAGTGGTTTTGGTGATTGATGACAACATGTTTGCGGACTCATCATGTGCACTGAGCTTTTGAGACTATCAAGCATATGGCAGAAGACGATTCGTTCCCCTCGAAGTTTCAAGAGGAGACGGTTTTCTTACTCGCGGTTCTTTTCTGGTGGACTTGAGTCGTAGGGAAAACCGTACTATCAAGAGGGGGTCCGCGTCGGAAAGGTCGGGTGGAATCAACACGTACACACTCATATTGCACCCATCAACCCCTTCCGTTTCATTGGAGTTGTCCTCCGTTCGCATCGAAGGAGGGAGAAGAGCCACAAGCGGTAGTACCGCTGGCTGCAACACGTAACCACCGCTCGCACTACCGCTCATGGCTGGGACCTTGATTTTTCGTGTCGGGATCTAAGATGGTTCCTCAGGGTACTACTGTGGTACTCGTTTGTCCCCAGAAAAATGGGCGGATGTAGCAGTGGTAGTTAGGGGGTAGTACCGCCTATAGGCGGTAGTACCGCTCCTACTACCACGGCTACCACCGCCCGATGCTCTGTTTTTCCCCTGTTTCCCTTTGTCTCATGTGCATACTTCAGGGAGCGGTAGTACCGCTCCCAGAGCGGTGGTACCGCTTGTCTGCGGGCTGAGAGGTGCATAACGGTTGGATTTGTCCCCCACTAAAAAGGGGGTCTTCTTCCCCAAGAAGACTCACCTCTTTCTGCCCCAAACTCCATTGTTGCTCCAAAGCTCATTTTCGCCCGATCTCTCTCCCTAGCCAATCAAACTTGTTGATTTTCTAGGAATTGGTTGAGAAGGCCCGGATCTACACTTCCACCAAGAGATATTCGATTCCCCCCCACTAATCCCTTATAGATCTTGTTACTCTTGGGTGTTTGAGCACCCTAGACGGTTGAGGTCACCTCGGAGCCACATTCCATTGTGGTGAAGCTCCGTGGTATCGTTGGGAGCCTCCAATCAAGTTGTGGAGATTGCCCCAACCTTGTTTGTAAAGGTTCGGCCGCCGCCTTCAAGGGCACCACTAGTGGAATCACAACATCTCGCATTGTGTGAGGGCGTGAGGAGAATATGGTGGCCCTAGTGGCTTCTTGGGGAGCATTGTGCCTCCACACCGCTCCAATGGAGACGTACTTCCCCCAAGGGAAGGAACTTCGGTAACACATCCTCGTTTCCACCGGCTCCACTTGTGGTTATCTCTCCCCTTTACTTTGTGCAAGCTATTATTGTGTTGTATCCTTTGCTTGCACTTGTTGTTGTTGTTGTTGTTGTTGTTGTTGTTTGCATCATATAGGTTGCTCACCTAGTTGCACATCTAGACAACCTATTTGTTGCTAAACCTATTTTGTTAAGAAAAGCTAAAAATTGGTAGTTTCCTAGTCACCCCCTCTAGTCAACCATATCGATCCTTTCAAGGTATCTCTCTGCTCCTCCTCCCTCTCATGCTATGCTCTACTTGTCCATGCCCATCCAATTTGCTTACTGCAACTTTCGTTCTTCAGAGAGGAGAAAAAAATGAAGAATTCTGAATCTTTAGCCGTGGTCCAAGAAGAAAACAGAATCTTTCTTCAGAGAGTAGTCTTGCTGTGACAAGAACTCTGAAACGATGAATTTATGTGACAAACAATGAATTTGGGCCAACTTGCAAGGGTCTATCTCTTTGTTGATCTCTGTTTTTGCAGCATTGTATGCCAGAAAACTGAGTCATCCAAGTAAGGTGAGTACGTGATGTCACGTCTACTGGTATCTCTCCATCTCACGATTTGAAGACCATGCAAGTGACTTAAAAAAGAAGAGGTCCAAAATGTCCAAGGAGATTGAAGATGACGATAAAAAGATCGACATATCTAACGACTATCAAGATGCCAACAATACTTGCCCCCTGCAATTGGTAATACTTCGGCTCTTCTTTATGAAACCTTTGATGCATATTGTATCACGACTTCATTGTTTGCTAAACATTGCTGCTTGTTCTCTTTTGTAATACTTATACTTGCATTATTGTGTTTGATCGAGTGAACGTCCATCGCCCCTTTACCATGTAGATATTGATGGCCAATGATGTAGGCTGATATCTTTTCTTTGTTTGTCCATACTGATTGTGCTGTTAGAAGATCCATATGACTTGGAAGGAGAAATATTAGCCTTATGTGCTTTCCTATTGTATATTGATGCATCAACCATTGTTGCAGATTGTGAGGTCCCTATTTTTATGGATACCGACCTGGCTGTCACTTATAGATTCACAATTATTTGTTTCTTCTAAGCATTGTTTGTCGATAATTTTCTGTTGATATTACTACCACTACTGCATGATGGCCCAAACGTGACAGTCCAATCAGAGACCCTTCGACGAAACTGTGTGTGATGCATTAATCGCAAACGGTGGTGTAAGAAACCGTAAAAAATGGGACGAACTGTTTGCGATTGCGCATACATCAAACATGATTCAGATCAGAGATGCGCGTGTGATGCGTGGCATACGGTTAATCCATACGAACTGTTTGCGATGATCCAGAACAACTGTGACGCCCGGATAATCAGGCAGTAATCCCACGTTAGCGATGCCACGTCACCCCGGTTTCTGTGCTAATCTCGCGTTAGTTCGAAACCGATTCAAATTAAAATATAAAATAAAAACAAACAACAAAAGTTTTCAAACGCTAAAAACTAAAATGTTCACAATATTGCAAAAATTACCAAAGCTGTTATAAAAATAAAACCAACACTTTAGAAACTCCAGAAATGCCCCTAGCAATTAAAACAGTGGACCAACAGCACATCACTTGGCCTTTTCGCTTTCTAAAAATAATTAAACCTTTTCGAAAGACCTTCAGCTTTTTGTGGCATTGCTATATAATGCAATGATGTTCATGTGACAAGCTACATGATTTACAAAAGTCCTTTGGTGGTTAAGCAATTAAGAAACCAGAGCAAAAATAAAATAAAAACAGTAGAAAAGGAAAAAGAAATAAAAGACAACCCCCCCCCCCCCGACTGGGCCTTGGCCCAGTTGGCCGAAGGAGCCCGTCGGCCCAGCCGACCCACTCCCGCACCCCCTGGCCTACTAGGCCTCCTCCCCTCCCTGTGACCTAGCGCCACCCCCCACTACTCCCACTCGCCCCCACTCCCCCCCTCGTCCCACTCCTCCTCTGCCTTCCCCAGATCGGGGCATGGGGGCCCGACCTCGCCGCCTCGTCCCTATGCCCCGTCGCCGGCCGGCGCCGCCCGTCTCCGTCGGCGCCTCCTCGTCTCCTCCCCACGTCGGCGCCTCCTCGTCTCCTCAACACGCCGGACCTCCTCGACCTCCTCCCCGACGTCCTCCCCAAGCCACGCTGCGCCCCGTTGCCGCCCCACCGCCTCTTCCTCGCCGGACCGCACCGAGCCTTGCCGGCCACTGCTTCCTCGTCTTCATCATCACCGTCGCCACCTCGAGCTCACTGTCGCACACCTGTAGGGCCCAGTGAGCATTGCCCCTCTCCTCTCCCCCTCTGCTTCCGTCGCCGGATCCGAGTGCGCCCGCCGTTCGCGCCGTGGCCTGCTGCCGTCCCTGATGGCTACCGGCCTCGTGCTGCTTCGCCACTGCCCGCGCTCCTCTCGCGCCCATGCCGCCGCGTCCGCCTGGCCGCACCCCCTTGCCCCAGCCCTGCTAGGGTCGCCGCCCGCGCGTCCCCTGGCCGCCGGCGCTCGCGCCCGCGAGCCAAGTTGGTATCAGAGCCGACTGCCTATAGGAACCCCCCTTCCACACTCCTTGGCCGAAGTCGAGTCTAGACATTACAAAACTTTTACTAACATGGCTGTGTGCCTTACGGGCCCACGTCGCCATTGGGTGGTATTAGGATATTTTATTCCTCGACCTATACTCTGGGACTTTGACCTCTCTTCTATTCGGGTGAAATGATTTTTACTAACTCTGACTCTAGGTTCTCGTAACTACTTCCTCCCGGAGAGCCCCTCACTCCAGATGATTGCTTGGTGCACCGAAGGATTTCGAAGATACTCTCCGATGTTCTCGAGACTTTGTGCTCGTTGCTTTTGCAATTCCCTACCACTGATTTATCCCTATGGATAAATACTTACACCCGTCGTTCTTAATTTTATTCCAAGTTGATCTTGTTAATACACGATGCCTCGAACCGCTCTCCGTTGTTCCAAGAATCCTTTGAGCATACTGCTTTACAGTTCTTGCCTCATGAATACCCTTACGGATAATTCCTCGCACTTATCGAGTATCCGTTCTTTCCCAGTTATTCATGTGTTTCACAAAAGTCTTCAAAAAACTATTTGAACTTCCGAAAATCCTGAGTAGCCTATTGCTCTTGAAATTCTTACTTGCTTGCATTATGTTTAATCCCATAAGTCTCGTAATCTTAGTGGCATCCCTTGTCATTATCATTTTGAGTCTGTTGATTCAATTTGTTGCGAATGCTCGCAATCCTCAATCAGAGGCTAGAATTCATCCTTCCGGCTCAGACGTCATTTGAAACGTGAACTGGTTATCGACCAATCAAATTGTCGTCGATTGTACCCCTAAGTCTATTCAACTTATCCATTCTTAATCAGACCACTGGCTTCTGATCCCTTGATTTGGAAATGATAATTCCTTTGCATTTGAGCTTTGAATTACTTAGTTGTTTTTATAGTCCGATGCCCTTTCGTTCCTTCTTCCTCTGATAGAGTACCGATACTCGCATCAGCTCCGTTGTAGACCACAAGACCCCTTGTTGGGTTATTATCCGGCAGTGTCCTTCATATTCAATAACCTTGTGATCATTTCCATGGATATATAATGCCTTTGGTAATTTGTATCCTCTGCTTGATAACCATACTCTACTTTTGAGCTGGTGATTTACTCTTGAAGTTTGAGGTATATGTTTCTAAGATGCCCCGATGGATTGAACCTATACCTTCCCTAAAAACCGTATGAACCCGAAGGTTTTCACAAGTCATACCCTTCTGGTATTTTACCAGATAATTTTCTACCATACAACTTCATTGAATGCGAGAAGTGAATGAAAGGTTATGCATTGAAGAAGTGGGAGTCGACCTTGAACTTTGTGTTCTTGCCCATGGACCTGATGTGGAACTTATCATGAAAGCTTCTTGTAATAATAATTTTTCCCTTGTTTTAAAATCATATTGTATTTTGTTTTGGTCCTTTGCAATCGTGGTGTTGACCATGATTGTTCTTCTTTGATCCCATTTCGCGGACAAGTTTAAGCACTTGTCTTCTACGGAGCAATACCCCAGTCCAACCTCTACTTTGATCTGCCGTCGAGTATTACCCCCTGGTATCTCGAGATTATCAGGAGCAACATAACTTCTTATGAGTTCTTCATCAACTAATATTCTTGCCGATTCCATTTTTCCAACGGGTTCTGAGTTGTTAGAACCCCTCAAGGACACCGACAACTGAATCGAGTCTGCACTGTGATTCAACAACTCTTGGTAACCTTCATTACTTACGTGTTTGAACTCGATCACGTCATTCCTAGCCTACTCGGCTACATCATTATCGTGCTGATTTTAACTGTGCTACATGGTCCTTAATCACGGAGCACAACCTTCGACGGTGAGCTAATCTTACGTCGATCTTCCTCGTCATATCATTCCTCCTTGAACAGCAAACTTGATTTCGAGTTTGTGTCGTACCCAGGGTTCCAATAACCTTTCGCTTCATCATTCCTTTGACTTGATGTCATCGCCGATCGATTACATCTTCATGGAATCTCTCGACAAATGTGTCGTGATCATCATGAGCATTCTGAGTCCTTCCAGAATATCAATTGAATTCATGATGAGAAAGACCATCCTTTCCCTCGATGATTTGTGTTATCATCGACAACATTCTTGCCTCCCCCCAACACAAACTTGTTCATATTTTGTGTTGTATCTTGATTTCCCTGCTATCCAACCTATGTTATGTTCTACCGTGGAGTATTACCATCTTTGATGTCAAGAATGTCGTGAGCATTACTCCACCTCTTAAGAATTCTTGGTACAGTGATACTTCTCACCATCACCATTCTTTCTTGGTCCCCGTGTTGTTTCTAAACGAAATACCGACAAATGGTCTGTGATGTGTAAATTCTAAACTTCTAGCAACCGTATTGCTTTGAAGTTATTGGTCTATAGTTTCATTCTACGTCTATGGCTTAATGAATCATCATTCGAACATTGATCGTGCTACCTAGCCCATATTTCGGGTGCACATTTCAACCAATGTTTAACTGTGTATGTTTTCCTCGAGCATACATCATTAAGTTATTCGATCTAGCTAATGTTATCTCCTTGTTTACATAGTTGTGGAAATCCATCTTTTGGAAATCTCAATGGATTGTCGCTGAGTCAATCAGTCACCTCCTCACCTCTCCTTGATTTAATGATGAACCCTTGTTCGGAACTCGCTTCCATAGCTCATCTCCCGAGAATCTTCGATGTCGTTTCGACAATTTATTTTGCACCTTTTCTTCTCAGGCATCCTGAGTCTGAGGTATCCTAACACCGATCAGATCTGAATCTTGGTCAGATATGATGGTTGGAACATTTTTCCAAGAGTTATAACATAGGTCTTTATAAGACCCGGTAAGGTGATGGCATTCCTAGCACACCTGGGCGGAGGACCTACTGTTATAGTAACCTTTTTAGCAAGTTTAGCCATTCTTTCATGAGGAAATTGTAAGACTTATTCTATAAGTTGTTCCTGATGGATCCTTTGTGGATCCAAAGTCTGACCTTTGCTTGAAGACCATGTCAATGCTATCTCGAAGCATGTCTGTGGTAATCCGATTTTCAATAAGAGCATTTGAAGCACAGTGCTAAATTTTCTTTATCATTTATCCTAACACCGTTGTATGGGTAATATCATGAGGTTCCTCCCCCCTTACCTAAATGGTTTTCTACTTCCTATCCTGTCATGGATATCATGCTCCGCTTGTCCTTGGGAAGGATATACCCCCGAAATATGTGTGTATACACATTTTCCCTCCCATTGTTCTGTTTAAACCTGATAACCACTTTTCCTTTCTGTTGGTTTGTTTAAACCTTCTTGTGATCTAAGCAGTAATATTCTCCTGCTTATGTAAACACCTCGGTGTACAATTCTATCAGCAAGACCCTGTTACTATTGTTGATGACATTCCGGTAACCACCGATGGACAAGAGCTTTGCCTATTGGTCCGCCTCGTTCAACGAGCAGGAAAATGGTTCTCTTCGTCCCTCGCCCTTGGTACCAATGATGCAGTCAACATAACTGACCGATTATTCTCTGACATGACTTGCTATCATGACAGTGCAAGATGTCAACACCCTTCCTTATTTTAACCCACATGGTGGGCCCATAACCCACAGTTCCACAGGATCGAAACCTGACTCTCCTATACACCCTGTTGCCAAAGTTATTCCTCGAGCCTGGCTACGTATGTAATTGACGGGTCACCTTCCTAGTGATCTATTGTGGTATCAGACGCAATACTTGGTCTCGTTGCTCTGTACCCCTCTCACACCTTGTGTCGGACATCGAATGATTGTCTATCCGTTTGAAACTTCTTATTGTACCATGTTACTTTGCTCTCAGTGTGTTTTATTCGTCCAACTCAAGAGATACTCATGTGTTCATTCGTGGGATAACCCCCGATGATTACCCTTGTAGCGTTCTATCGTTGACAAGCTGCCCCTTTCCTATTCGTAAGTACGATGGAGTTCCCAAAGAAAGGATGACAACTTCGTCCCGACGCACAGAAGTAGAGGCATGGAGGGATAAACATCATGGAGAGAACTCTTTGACAAGAGCAACCAAGACCGAGAAGACTCGTTAGAATTTCGTAACCAAATCCGTTCCCCCTTACTCCACCGCTTAAATCTCGGGACGAGATTTCTTGTAGTGGAGGAGAATTGTGACGCCCGGATAATCAGGCTACAGTAATCCCACGTTAGCGATGCCACGTCACCCCGGTTTCTGTGCTAATCTCGCGTTAGTTCGAAACCGATTCAAATTTAAATATAAAATAAAAACAAACAACAAAAGTTTTCAAACGCTAAAAACTAAAATGTTCACAATATTGCAAAAATTACCAAAGCTGTTATAAAAATAAAACCAACACTTTAGAAACTCCAGAAATGCCCCTAGGAATTAAAACAGTGGACCAACAGCACATCACTTGGCCTTTTCGCTTTCTAAAAATAATTAAACCTTTTCGAAAGACCTTCAACTTTTTGTGGCATTGCTATATAATGCAATGATGTTCATGTGACAAGCTACATGATTTACAAAAGTCCTTTGGTGGTTAAGCAATTAACAAACCAGAGCAAAAATAAAATAAAAACTGTAGAAAAGGAAAAAGAAATAAAAGACAACCCCCCCGACTGGGCCTCTGCAGTTGGCCGAAGGAGCCCGTCGGCCCAGCCGACCCACTCCCGCACCCCCTGGCCTACTAGGCCTCCTCCCCTCCCCGTGACCTAGCGCCACCCCCACTACTCCTACTGGCCCCCACTCCCTCCCCCTTGTCCCACTCCTCCTCTGCCTCCCCCCGATCCAGATCAGATCGAGGCATGGGGGGCCGACCTCGCCGCCTCGTCCCTACGCCCCGTCGCCGGTCGGCGGCGCCCATCTCCATCGGCGCCTCCTCGTCTCCTCCCCACGTCGGCGCCTCCTCGTCTCCTCCCCACGTCGGCGCCTCCTCGTCTCCTCAACACGCCGGACCTCCTCGACCTCCTCCCCGACGGCCTCCCCAAGCCACGCTGCGCCCCGTTGCCGCCCCATCGCCTCTTCCTCGCCGGACCGCATCGAGCCTTGCCGGCCACTGCTTCCTCGTCTTCGTCGTCACCGTCGCCACCTCGAGCTTACTGTCGCACACCTGCAGGGCCAAGTGAGCATCGCCCCTCTCCTCTCCCCCCTGCTTCCGTCGCCAGATCCGAGCGCGCCCGTCGTTCGCGTCGTGGCCTGCTGCTGTCCCTGATGGCTACCGGCCTCGTGCTGCTTCGCCACTACCCGCGCTCCTCTCGCGTCCATGCCGCCGCGTCCGCCTGGCCGCACCCCCTTGCCCTAGCCCTGCTCGGGTCTCCGCCCGCGCGGTCCCTGGCCACCGGCGCTCGCGCCCGCGAGCCCCGTTGCTCCGCTCCACCCCCCGTTAACCCGAGCCCAGTGCACCGCGCCCGTTTGGCCTCTGGGCCAATGACAAACGGGGCCCACGCCCCTGAGAACGAAAATGGATTAAAAAGAAAAGGTTTTAGAAAATGATAATAAGAAAAAAATAGTTAATTAATTAATTAATTAACAAATTATTTAACTTAATTAATCTAGTTTAATTAAACATAACTAATCCGGCTTAATTAAACCCTAAGTAACATGTTTAGTCTATGACAGGTGGGTCCCACTGGACCCACACGTCAGTTTGACCCAGTCAACGTCCTGTTGACTGCTGACGTCATGCTGATGTCATGCTGACGTCAGCATGCACTGTTCTGGATAATGTTGAATTAAATTAATTATATAAATCCTAAAAATGATTTAAATCTTTTAAAATTAATATAAAATAAACCGTAGCTCGGATGGAAAAGATTTGTACATGAAAGTTGCTCAGAATGACGAGGCGAATCCGAATACACAGCCCGTTCGTCCGTCACGCGTCCCTAGCATAGTGAACCTGCAACATTTCACCTCCGGTTCATCTATCCGAAAACGCGAAATATCGGGAATACTTTCTCGGATGTTCCCCCCTTCGCCAGTATCACCTACTACCGCGTTAGGGCACACCTAGCATCACGCTTTGTCATGTCATGCATCGTCATGCATCTGTTTGCATTGTATTCATTGTTTCTTCCCCCTCTTCTCTCCGGTAGACTACAAGACCGACGCTGCTACTGGTGCCTCGACCGACTACGCTGTTGACGACCCCTCCTTCTCGGCTGAGCTTCCAGGCAAGCCCCCCCTTGATCACCAGATATCGCCTATTCTTCTCTATACCGCTTGCATTAGAGTAGAGTAGCATGTTACTTCTTTCCGTTAATCCTATCCTAATGCATAGCCTATCCTTGCTACTACTGTTGTTACCTTTACCTACAATCCTACATGCTTAGTATAGGATGCTAGTTTTCCATCAGTGGCCCTACATTCTTGTCCGTCTGCTGTGCTATACTATTGGGCCATGATCACTTGGGCGGTGATCACGGGTATATACTTATATACTCTATACATGACACTTGTGGTGACTAAAGTCGGGTCGGCTCGTAGGAGTACCCGCGAGTGGATCTTTGTGGCGGAGCGACAGGGCAGGTTGAGACCACCTAGGCGAGAGGTGGGCCTGGCCCTGGACGGCGTCCGCGGTTACTTCAAAATAACACGCTTAACGAGTTCTTGGTATTTGATCTGAGTCTGGCCATTTGGTCTATACGCACTAACCAACTACGTGGGAAAGTTATGGGCACTCGACGTCGTGGTATCAGCCGAAGCCTTCGTGATGTCAGCGACTGAGCGGCGCGCGCCGGATTGGACTGGAATGCCACTAGGCTAGGTCTGCTTCCGGCCGCGTACGCAACATGCAGGTGTGCAATGGGCGATGGGCCCAGACCCCTGCGCACATAGGATTTAGACCGGCGTGCTGACCTCTCTGTTGTGCCTAGGTGGGGCTGCGACGTGTTGATCTTCCGCGGCCGGGCATGACCCAGAAAAGTGTGTCCGGCCAAATGGGATCGAGCGTGTTGGGTTATGTGGTGCACCCCTGCAGGGAAGTTTATCTATTCGAATAGCCGTGTCCCTCGGTAAAAGGACGACCCGGAGTTGTACCTTGACCTTATGACAACTAGAACCGAATACTTAATAAAACACACCCTTCCAAGTGCCAGATACAACCCGGTGATTGCTCTCTAACAGGGCAACGAGGAGGGGATCGCCGGGTAGGATTATGCTATGCGATGCTACTTGGTGAACTTACCATCTACTCTCTTCTACATGCTACAAGATGGAGGTGGCCAGAAGCGTAGTCTTTGATAGGATTATCTATCCCCCTCTTATTCTGGCATTCTGCAGTTCAGTCCACCGATATGGCCCTTTACACATATACCCATGCATATGTAGTGTAGCTCCTTGCTTGCGAGTACTTTGGATGAGTACTCACGGTTGCTTTTCTCCCTCTTTTCCCCCTTTCCTTTCTACCTAGTTGTCGCAACCAGATGCTGGAGCCCAAGAGCCAGACGCCACCGCCGCCGATGACTCCTACTACACCGGAGGTGCCTACTACTACGTGCAGGCCGCTGACGACGACCAGGAGTAGTTAGGAGGATCCCAGGCAGGAGGCATGCGCCTCTTTCGATCTGTATCCCAGTTTGTGCTAGCCTTCTTAAGGAAAACTTGTTTAACTTATGTCTGTACTCAGATATTGTTGCTTCCGCTGACTCGTCTATGATCGAGCACTTGTATTCGAGCCCTCGAGGCCCCTGGCTTGTATTATGATGCTTGTATGACTTATTTATGTTTTAGAGTTGTGCTGTGATATCTTCCCGTGAGTCCCTGATCTTGATCGTACACGTTTGCGTGCATGATTAGTGTACGATTGAATCGGGGGTGTCACAACAACAAAAATGCCAGCCAGATGAGGGTGTGTGCGATATACGGCATACAGTTCACTAGTATGAACTGTGTGTGATTAGGCAACAAAATAGAAACGGCCAGCCAGATCAATGTGTGTGCGATGGAGGGCATACAGTTCACTCGGATGAACTGTTTGTGATGAGCCAAGACAACAGAAACAGTTCAACTGAACAAGATGTGTGTGATACGCGGCAAACAGGTCCGTAATCAGAAATGTGTGCAAAGACCAATAATAACATAGACGATTGCTGCTAATAAGCCGTGTGATTTGCTCTGCCTACAAAAGAACGACACATATATAAATAAAATAAAAATCCAATTACATAAGTGACTATACAGATCATTCATACACACCTTAATAAACAATTGCATGCATTCTAAACTAGGAGAAACGATTGTCTAGTCATCTACTTCTTGTGACGCTCCCACCACTGCTCTGTGGCTCGATCCCTCGTCTGGGGTAGGACGAAGACACCTCCTCATGTCAATGATCCGCCTATACATCTTGTAGCTTGTGTACGCGTCCTTGGCCGCGTACTTGACGTGTTCTTCATCCAGTCTCTGATGCCAGGCACTGTGCCAGGCGTTCTTGTCCTTCTTGCTCTCATCCTTCATCTTCATGTAGTAGGGGTTGATGATGGCCGAGGCGAGGTCAACCAGGGAGTTCTGTTTGTTATTGGTGCTGCCCCAGACCTTGTAGTTGTCACGGATGTTGACAAGATTTTGGCAAGTTAAGCCCGAAACCTTGAGTGCTTTTAGATCGTTGGTGGTGCCCACCGTAGCGAAACTGTAGTCAGAGCTGTTGATAAACCTGGAGAAATGCTCGCAAGGCCTTGTTGCCAGGTGGTAGTGGTAGACAAGGACGTCATGTCGCACGCACAACTGGGCGGCGGCAACCTTCTGATCTTGCCCGACACGACCGCTGGTGAACTCGAGGTCGAAGCCGACCACTTGGTACTTGTCCTCAGCAAGCAACTGCTCCATAGTTTGGATGGAGCTCTCCACCGAGACCGGCTCATTCATGTACATCACCGAGAGGTCCTTCCCCCTCACGTGCGTGTCCACTACGTGATGCGTGCTGAACTGCCCCCCGTTGGAGCCACGGGGAGCGCCATTGGAACCGTTGTATGTCCTCTCTGTATGTGTCATTGTGGATGTGCTTGTTGTGTCGTGTGGCACGAGAGATGAAGGTAAATGGCTGCGGGAATAAATGGGGTCCGGGTGGCTTGGATTCTCGGCACGTCCGCATGGCAGTTTTTGCAGCGGGTAATTGCATTGTGGCGCCGTGCCCAGCGCAACCGCATGCATAATGCCAGCACGAACGTACGTGATCGTGTGCCGGCCCCAAACACTGGCAGCGCATGGAGGGACGCGAGAGCAGAGCGCGCGCAGCCGGACGCGAGCAGAGCGCGCTGCGGTCGCCTCAACCGCGAGCAACTACACGCATAGAGCATTTAAACACGCATGGAATGGTCGTCTACAAGCCGTGCGATAGTTGCAACGCTGCATAGAGAGCGGCCGTGTGCTACTACCTCTGTCTTGGTCTATTAGTCCCCTTTATATTCTGTGCCATATTTTGGCCTTAAATTTAACTAACAAAATGTTAATCCATGTTATAAATTTTTTCCCTTGGCTTGTTGGGGAAGACCGTAGCTCTCGCTTTGCATACAGGTGTTCTATCTAAAACGTTTGGATGAAGAGCTTGACAAATCCTGCTCGGCAAATTTTCCCTTGGCTTGCTGGGGAAGCTGTCGGTTTGCATACGGGTGTTCTATCTTAAAGGTTTGCGATGAGTGTTTTAAATTTAAAAACCATTGAAGTTTAAAAAAAATATTTGATAAGTTTGTAAATTCAGAGAGGAAAACACAAGTTTGCTCAAACCATATGTTCCATTCACTCACACTGCGACTTTATATTCATACGATCGAGATATAGTATTAAACCGAGAAAAACTAATTCCGGCGGCGGCGGAGGCGGCGTGCCCGCCAGCGTTGTCGTTGTCGTCCTCCGGGACGCCGTTGTTGAAGTCTTCAAGGTAGCACAGAATGTTCTTCACTTGGAAATCAAACATCCTGTCGTCCGCGATCGACGGGCGGGCGCGGGAGGACGGCAACTCGCGGTGCGGCAAGGTAGTGGTCAACGACGGCGTCCCATGACGCCAAGGGGGGGCATGGGCACATGCGTGGCGGGTGCAGGCAAACGCACGGGGACCGGCGCCGCGGTAGGTGCGGGGGCGCGCACTGGCACGGGCACAGGCGCTGGCGCTGGCATGTACACGACCTCCCGCGGGTCCGCGTGGACCTCGATGACGCCCGCGGCTTCCAGCTCTGTGATAGTTCTCGGCGACCAGCCCGTCAATGCTACGGGGATGGTCGCTGGCGCGGGCACGGGGATGGGAGCTAGGATGGGCGCGGGGGCAACAACCGCCGCGGCCAGCTGGTTCAGGGCGATTCCCATGAGGCCCCATTCCTCCATATTTTCTATCTCGTCCGGCTCGGAGTCGATTTCACCAAACTGGAAGACTAGTGGCAGATGATCCTTCTATGCCATGGCGTTGGTGGAGGTCTGCAGGAGGGATTGGGATTCGAACGTTAAGGCCGCTGATACGTCTCCAACGTATCTATAATTTTTGAATGTTCCACGCTATTATATTATGTGTTTTGGATGTTTTATATGCATTAATATGCTATTTTATATTATTTTTGGGACTAACCTATTAACCTAGAGCCCAGTGCTAGTTTCTGTTTTTTCATTGTTTTTGAATTTTACAGAAAAGGAATATCAAACGGAGTCCAAATGGAATAAAACATTACGATGGTTTTTCTTGGACCAAAAGACATCCACGGAGCTTGGAGAGGGGGTCAGAAGCTTCCCAAGGAGGCTACAAGCCTGCTAGGCGCGCCCCAGGGGAGGTGCCCTGAGGGCTTGTGGGCCCCTCGGGAGTCCTCCAACCCTAATTCTTGCACTATAAATTCCCAAATATTCCCAAACCACCAGAAGCGTCCACCAAAATACTTTTCCGCTGCCGCAAGCCTCTGTTCCTATGAGATCCCATCTTGGGACCTTTTTCAGCACCCTGCCGGAGGGGGATTCGACCATGGAGGGCATCAACCCTATTACCCTTCCAATGAAGCATGAGTAGTATACCACAGACCTATAGGTCCATAGCTAGTAGCTAGATCACTTCTTCTCTCTCTTTGATCTTCAATACAATGTTCTCCTCGATGTTCTTGGAGTTCTATCCAACGTAATATTCTTTTGCGGTGTGTATGTCGAAATCCGTTGAATTGTGGATTTATGATCAGATTATCTATGAATATTATTTGAGTCTTTTCTGAACTCTTTTATGCATGATTAAATGTCTTTGTATTTCTCTTCGAATTATAAGTTTGGTTTGGCCAACTAGATTGGTTCTTCTTGCAATGGGAGAGGTGCTTAGTTTTGGGTTCAATCTCGCGGTGTCCTCACCCAGTGACAAAGTAGGGGTAGCGAGGCACGCATTGTATTGTTGCCATCAACGGTAAAAAGATGGGGTTGTCATCATATTGCTTGAGTTTATCCCTCTACATCATGTCATCTTACTGAAGGCGTTACTCCATTCTTATGAACTTAATACTCTAGATGCATGCTGGATAGCGGTCGATATGTTAATAGTAGTAGATGCGGAATCTTTCGGTATGCCTATATTCATAATCATTGCCTTGGATATCGTCATAACTTTGAGCTTTTCTATCAATTGCTCGACAGTAATTTGTTTAACCACCGTATGTTTTCTATCAAGAGAGAAGCCTCTAGTGAAACCTATGGCCCCTGAGTCTATTTTTCATCATATATTTTCAGATCTATAAACCAAAAAAACCAAAAATACCTTCCTGCAATTTATTTATATTTACTTTAGTTTGCCTTTTTATTTATCTTTTATACCTATCTCTTTTAGATCTCACTTTTGTTCGTGATCGTGAAGGGATTAACAACCCATTTTTCGCATTGAGTGCAAGTGTTTGTTAGTTTGTGCAGGTGCATAGATTGCAGACTTGCTTGTGCCTCCTACTTGATTGGTACCTTGGTTCTGAACTGAGGGAAATGCTTATCTCTACTTTGCTGCATCAGCCTTTCCTCTTTAAGGAAAAAAATCAACGCAAGCTCAAGAAGTAGCAGGAAGAATTTCTGCCGCCGTTGCCGGGGAGGTTCTACATCAAGCCTACCAAGTACCCACCATGAACTCTCATCTCGTGCATTACATTATTTGCCATTTGCCTCTCATTTTCCTCTCCCCCACTTCTAAAATGTTTTCAGAAAAACACAAAAATATTTGCCTTTTTATTTGCCTTCTTTCGTTCGTCTTTTCGTTTGACCTTATGTCTTGCTTGGTTCGTTTGCTTGTTTGCTTGGTATAATTGTGTGTTTATTGAAAATCAAGAAGCAAAACGTTTATGGATCCTCATCCACTTACTAATCTTTTTAAAAGATCCAATTATGATGAACCAATTGCTAGTGAGTTGAGTGCACTAGATTATCTTTATGAAGTTTTGCTTGAGATTCGTGAATCTGAAAATTGTGATGAAGTGTTAAAAGAAGAAATTTATGAAGTGATTCACGATAGCTCGTTGAAAGAAAAGCATGATTGCAATGATGTTATTATAAATTCTATTAATGTCAATTGTGCTAATAATATGCAAAACCCCACACTTGGGTTTGCTAGTTTTGCTATGTCCACTACTTATTGTAATGATCATAATTGGGGTGATTCTTCTTATGATCTTGAAAATTTATTTAAGCCTCATGATGAATATGTTTGCAATAATATTGAAAGTGGGTTTGGAAGAGTATCAACACTAGGTAATAATGATCCCACTACTTTGGAGATTGATCAATCTTATGATTTTTTTAATAAAAGTGGGCTTGGGGAAGTAATGACTTTATTTTATGTTAATCCCGCTATTCTGGAAGAGTGTCAACTTTGCATCATGTGGATCATGAAGAGAATACGTTATGTGATAGCTATATTGTTGAATTTGGATATGATCCCACATGTAATTATTATGAGAGAGGAAAATATGGTTGTAGAAATTTTCATGTTACTAAATTACCTCTCGTTATGTTAAGATTGCTATTGTTTCTTTCTTCTTCCTTGCATATGCTAGTTTTTGCTTGTCTTCATAATTTTTTTGCTTATATAATGCCTATGCATAGGAAGTATGTTAGAATTAAACTTGTTTTTCACATGCTACATGATGCTCTCTTCATGTTTCAATTTCTATCTTTCATGTGAGCATCATCGAAATTATCAATGCCTAGCTAAAATGCTTTAAAGAAAAGCGCTTGTTGGGAGACAACCCAATATTTTTATTTTCTGTTTTTATGATAATTACACATTATTACCTCTGTAATAATTGTGTTTTGGTGTTTTATTAGTGTTTGAGCCAAGTAAGACCTTTGGGATACTTTGGTATATCGTTGATTTGGTTTTGCTGAAAAACACAAACTTTTGCGTCCAGTAACAGAATTGTTTAAATTCACTGGAGCGTGGAAATTTTTTGAATGTTTTACACAAGATTGATATATGAATTTCCTGTGTTGTCCTAATTTTTCAGAATTTTTGAAGTTACAGAAGTATACAAAATTTACAGATCACTACAGACTGTTCTATTTTTGACAGATTCTATTCTCTGTGTGTTGTTTGCTTATTTTGATGAATCTATGGGTAGTATCAGGGGAGGGGGGTATGTGATGACCCAGAAGTATAGTGGATCAAGCGTAGTCCTTTCGATAAGTAAGAGTGTCAAACCCAACAAGGAGAAAAAGGAAATGACAAGTGGTTTTCAACAAGGTATTCTCTGCAAGCACTGAAATTATGAGTAGCGAGTAGTTTGATAGCAAGATAACTTGTAACGAGCAAGTAATAGTAATGGTAACAAAAGTGCAGCAAGGTAGCCCAATCCTTTTGAGGCAAAGGACAGTCCAAAACGGTCTCTTATGATAAGCAAAGTGTTCTTGAGGGTACACGGGAATTTCATCTAGTCACTTTCATCATGTTGGTTTGGTTTGTGTTCGCTACTTTGAAAATTTGATATGTGGGTGGACCAGTGCTTAGGTGCTGTTCTTACTTGAACAAACCTCCTACTTATGATTAACCCCCTCGCAAGCATCCACAATTACAAGAAAAGTATTAAGAATAAATTCTAACCATAGCATTAAACTTTTGGATCCAAATCAGTCCCTTACGGAATAGCGCATAAACTAGGGTTTAAGCTTATGTCACTCTCGCAGCCCATCATCTAATAACAACTCCACAATGCATTCCCTTAGGCCCAAATATGGTGAAGTGTCATGTAGTCGACGTTCACATGACACCACTAAGGGAACCACATACCCAGTTCCGCCCGAACTGATATAAGTTGGAGCTGCCTTGATGGTGTGGCACACCTTCCATTTGGGCACGTTTGTCCTTGGCCGCGTTGTGGACGGCTAGCCATTCTTTTGAGCACCACTCATTGACCAACACCTCCCAACAATCCATCCGATCCGCACACCATCTCGGAGGCGCCTAAGTTAGCAAATAGAAACCTGAGCGCTACGGCTATGAATTACTAAATGAAGGAAGTAAGTACAAGGCCTTAAGAATTACCTTCATGTACTGCTCCTTACTCAGGAACTTATCGCGGCACGCCGGCTTGGGCTTCTTGATACCACGCAAGGCGTAGTAGTCTCGAACAGCCTGCACCCGAGCCTCGTGCCGTAAGTTCTGTAGTAGGCGCTTGCAGACGTTCTCGATAACATTTGCCGCCTCCTCCTCGTATCCCTCCTCACACCTGTAGAATGTCTGCAATCAAATGAGACAATATTGATTAGTACAATTAATAACTAGCTAGTTGAAGATTTTTAAATGTGTAAAGGAGAAATTACCCAGAACTTTCTGATCACCACATCTGCCCTCGTGTCGCACAAGATACCGTCGATAATCTCACCCGGCGGGGCCGGGGCAGCCAAGTAGTGCTCCCAGCTCAATCCAAGCTCTGGAAGCCGACCCTCACCAGGCAACGTGACAAACCCCGGGAAGTTTTGCCGGCAAAGCACTCCAAGGACGGAGTTGGGCCGGCGGACACTATGATGGTGGTCCCAACCCCTACAGCATGACAAGGCCAACACATTAGATATTTGAAGAAACGTGAATGCAGAAGGTACAAAAGGATTAAATGCACTTACCTCTCCCCATCAGGGAAAATCAACCACCTCCGCTCGCGGGTCGCCGACACGGATGGGAGCCGTGTACAACCACGCTGGTAGACGGTGCCCCCTCGTCCTCAATATCAGTCGGCTCCCCGCCATCATCAGCATGGCCACTCGGCCTCTCAGGCTCATCTGGCCAGGTACCCCATCCAGACGTGTGCTCCTCCAAGGTCTCGTGGGCCGAAGGCGCGTCGACCCAAGGCTCGTGGGCCGAAGGCCCGTTGACCCGAGGCTCGTGGGCCGAAGGCTCATGGACCGGAGTCCGTGTAGCCTCCTCCTCGGACGAGTCCACCCTAGCAGTCACGTGCTCGGGTGAAACAGCTGGGGGTGGCGGCGAGGAAGGCGCCCTAGCAGTCACCCTACCTCCTCTCCCGCGACCACGTGCTCCAACTCCTCTCTTCTTCCCTCCCTTACCTCGTCCCCTGCTGGGCACCGCTGTCGATGAAGAAGGGCCCGATGGTGTCGCCATACTATCCAGCAACGCTCGACGGAGAGGTGCGTGTGGAATGGAAGAGCTCCCACCACGCGCCGACGAAGAAGGGGCCTCGGAGCACTCCCGACCAGCGCCCACCATCTTTCAACACCTGCCATGACAAAGAGTAAACGAAATTAGTACAACATAAAAAAATATCGACATGAATAATAATATGTATATCACTTATGTATCATCATCAAGTACAACATAAAAAAATTGAATACCGCGGCGGCCCAGTGGAGGGGGAGGCCGCGGCGGCGGCCCGGTGGAGGGGGAGGCCGCGGCGGGACGGGGCGGGGACGGCCACGCAGGGGAGGGGAGGGGGCGGTTGGCCGGCGTGGAAGGCGCGCCGCAGGGGAGGGGTGCGGGGCGAGGGGGCGGCGGCGGGCGGTGGGGTGACGGGGCAAGGGGGGCGGCGGGTGGTCGGGGCGACGGGGCGAGAGGCGGTGGGTGGGCGGGTGGTGGCGGCGGGTGGTGGGGGTGGCGACGGGTGGCTAGTGGCGGGGGCGGCGGCGGGTGGCGGTCCAAAGAGCACCTTCTACATATTCTTCTTTTCTTCTTCTTCTTCTTCTCCCCTCCTCTTCTTCTCCTACACCTACACTTTCTTCTTCTTCTTCTTCTTCTTCTTCTTCTTCTCCCCTCCTCTTCTTCTCCTACACTTTCTTCTTCTTCTTCTCCCCTCCTCTTCTTCTCCTACACTTTCTTCTTCTTCTTCTTCTTCTCCCCTCCTCTTCTTCTTCTTCTTCTTCTTCTTCCCCTTCTACATATTCTTCTTTTCTTCTTCTTCTTTTTTCATCTTTTTTCTACTTCTTTTAATTATATGACTAATTATCTAAAACCCATGCACTAAATCTAACACTAGCACATATATATCTAGCACTAAACCTAACACTAACAATTAAACAGCAAAAAAAAGAAAAAAATAACTCACCGGACCGCGGTGGCGGGTGGGGGGGGGGGCGGCGGCGACGCCGGGGTGGTGGGGTGACGACACGGGGTGGGGGCGGTGGCGGGGGCGGCGGGTGGTGGGGGTGGCTGGTGGGTGGCGGGGGCGGCGGCAGGTGGTGGGGGCGGCTGGTGGGGGTGGCAGCGGGTAGCGGGGGCGGCGGCACGGGGTGGGGGCGGCGGCGGGTGGCGGGGGCGGCGGCAGGGGGTGGGGGCGGCGGCGGCGGCGGGGCGGCGGCGGCGGCGGGGCGGCGGCGTGGTGGCTCGGGGAGGAGAGAGAGAGAAACAGAGAGATGGATCCAGGGCGGGGTGGGTCTCGCCGTTAGGTAGGTTAGTTCTTTGCCGTCCGCCAAACCTTTGTCGTCAGCTTTTTTTCCTCTTTGCCGTCCGCTAGCTGACGGCAAAGAAGGGGGACGTTAAGTTTTTTTAATCAGCTCGTTAGTGGGGACCACCACCCTCTTTGCCGTCTGCTAGCTGACGGCAAAGATTCTTTGCCGTCCGCTAGCTGACGGCAAAGAGTAGGCAGATGGCAAAGACCGTTCTTTGCCATCTGCCTACTCTTTGCCGTCCTTTTCTGCAAGCGGACGGCAAAGACCTTCTTTGCCGTCAGCTCGCGGACGGCAAAGACTTGGCAGACGGCAAATTAGCTAATTCCAGTAGTGAGGCGGTGGAGATCAATGAGCGCCAGCCGGACTAGTACTCTTTGTTTAATTTAGAGCATCATTCCTTAATTTTCTAGGGTAATGTTTAGGTCAGCTAGCTCTGTTTAATTGCCGAACTTGCTCGATTAAGAAGTGTGGGTGTGCTGTAGGCTTCTTTGTGTACCCAAATTATGCAATGACGTGGATGACCATTGTAACTAGGGATATTCTGACCAAAATTTGCACGTTCAAACTCATCACACAAGGGGTAAGCTATATGAATCGTTTGTGATGTTCACATATCATACATAGTGCTGAATAAGGGACGGTGTCTGATGACACTTTGCGCGCTAGCTTTTTGCTGCACCGATCCAAAATTTTCGGCTTCCGCGGAAATATCTACCTCCCCGCCCCCTCCCCCTTACCAAAAGCCACATTTCCCCTGTTTCCGCCTTCCTTTCCAAGATCAAACCTTCACTCCTTGCTGGCAGCGCCGCCTCCTCGCTGGTGATCCACCTACATGATGCTCGGCCTCATTGATCTAGGCAGGTACTTGACCCCCATCCTCCTCCTCCTTCCACATCCCACATGCCCTGACCGATGGCGCGACACCTTCCACCCAAATCACTGACCCCTCCCGCAAATAAGCACTGCCCTAAGCCTTGGTGCACACAGTATAGCCAGGAGCTCAAGGAACATTTGGCAGGAGAGAAGCAAATCGTGGCCACACGCGCAGATGAGGTCGTGATGGCTGCCATTCGTGTCGACCCCCAAATCTTGGAGGAGCACCTCGCCGTTGAGGCCACCGTCGACGCCTCACACGCCGACGCCGCGACACGGTTGGCTGCTTTAAATGACAGTTCGTGGTGTTTTCTTGAGGCCACCGTTGGTGCCTTTGACAAAGACTACGAGGTGTTTTCTCAGCATGCCCGTGCTTACCCCTACTCGAGAGCCAGCAGGTTGGCGCCCGAAGCAGCTCAGGCAACTCACCACCACGAGGAGGGCACCCATGACGTGGAGGCCTCGCCCTCTTCCATGTCCAAGGAGCCAATCATCATCGATATCTCCAACGATGAGGACTAGCTTGTCTTATTAGCTCACTCTAAGGACCTATGTTCAACTAGCTAGCTACGCTGGTTAGGCATGCTCGATTTACCCGTTGCATGTGCTGCTCCTGCCTTTCCTTAAAAAATTCTAGTGAATTGTCCTATCTACTTTTACCATGCAATCTATTGCTCTAGGGTGCATGTTCTATATGTTGTGCAATGTGGTGCTCACTTATTAACTGTTTGGTTAATTAGTTGTCGTGTTCAGCTAACTATTTGGCTCAATTCTGCAATGTGATGTTCAATTCTCCAGGGTGCAATTTTGTATTGTCTTCCATGTGAGAAATAAATCGAATTTATCTGTACAAAATACATGAGAAACAAATACAATTGCTATATTTCCAAGTTGTCAAGCATGCTTGGTTTGGTTAACCGTCTGATCTTCTAGTATGCTATGTATTGTGCAATGTGGTGCTCAGTTAATGTTTGGTTCATTTGTTGTGGTGTTTAGTTAACTGTTTGGTTCAATTCTGTAATGCGATGTTCAATTTTTGTGCGTGCATTTTGTTATTGTATACCATGTGAGAAATAAATCAAATTTGGCTGTACTAAATACATGAGAAACAAACACAATTGCTATATTTCCAAGTTGTTAAGCATGCTTGGTCTGGTTAACTGTCGGAACTTCTATTAGGAGTATGTTATATTGTGCAATGTGGTGCTCAGTTAATGTTTGGTTCATTTGTTGTGGTGTTTAGTTAACTGCTTGGTTCAATTCTGCAATGCGATGTCCAATTGTTGTGGGTATAATTTTGTATTGTTATGCATGCGAGGAATATATCAAATTTGGCTGCACTTAATACATGAGAAACATATAAAATTGCTATATTTCCTAGTTCTTAATCATGCTTGGTTTGGATAAGTGGGTTTTCCATGTGGCTTGGATTAATCTAATGAATCTGCAATGTGTTTATTTTTCATCAACATATTTTACTGATAGCATGCAAACCCTCACTTAACCTGATCACTAACTACCTTATATGTGTTACAGGGAAACAATGGGAAGCACTGAGGTTTACAATCGAGGTTTGCACATGCATGGTCCTTTGTCTAATAGGACATTATTGTGCAATTGCAGGAACCATTATAATATTTAGGTTTTTAACAATTTGGTCTTGCACATGTAGGTCCTGCTGTCAGAGGTTTTGACCCACTGTTCGACCCTTTTTGCGTATGGGGAATGAGTTGTCCATGAATATCAGTTAAGTCAAGAAAATCAGAAAGATTGTTAGGATAAAGAAATTAGCGACAAAAAACAACAAGATCTTTGTCTGCACAATGAAGAAGACATCAGTTCACTACAGGATGGTACTAACTATTATACCTTGTCTCTTTTATTCCTTTGCGCCATTTCAAATCTAGAGAAGATATTTATGCATATCCTTGTTTTTAAGCCTTTCCAAAGCAGTTCACTGATGATTATCTCTCAAACCACTTGTATGGTCGGGAGGCGAGGAAGGTATTCATACAACACCCACGGTTCAATATTGAAGTCTTCCTGAAGAGGACGAAGGATGGACGGTCAATCATCCACATGCACTGGCCTAAAGTTGCAAAGACCTTCAACTTCAATGAAGGCTCAACATTCGCCTTCCGCTTCAGCAGTTTTCCAGATGAGATTCATTTGTCTATGTATCGTCTATGATGCTAATTTTGAAAGGTTATAGATGTTGCATGTGAAACTTGGTGCTGGTGTAGTTGTGTAATGGAGTAGCTGGGTGCTGAAGCTACATAATGTTGTACTCTGATGTATTTCAATTATGAAATCCTGCTTCCTTAATACAAAAATGAAATATATTGTGTGCTTAATATGAAATATCAATTAGATTAATAAATGGATTATTAATAATAGGCCAATTAGCCTACTAATGGCCAATTAGCCTGCTAATTGGGTTTTTATAATGCAAACGATTATTGAGAAAACACCATGGGCGATGACCTCAGAAAACACACACAGTTTTTAGGAATAAAATGTGTTGGATCAATGAACAATCACACATGACTTCCTCTTGAAAACTGTTTGCGTTAGGCCACCTTGTGCAAACATTTACCACATAAAAATTATGTGTGATGGATAACCTATTCCACAAAGTTTCTTCTACGCACCATGTGTGATGCATTCAATAACGCAAACGATAAAATTGTTAATATCGCACATACGAACAGAAAACGTTTGTCTGAGACTGACTGTGTGGGATGTACTTACGACCGTAACCGATTGGGTCTGTATAATTGTATTTGATCGCTCGCCCATTGCACATGATCTCATTTTTCCAAGCGTGTGTGGCCGGAGGGCCTATCCCCAATGGTTTCTGGGTCGTGTGGGAAGGAACCCCTATCGCCCACACTCACTAGCCGACGGTTCAAAATTCCATCGCGGAAAGGGGTTAAATACCATTTGTATAGCAGCTTGTTGTACCAGTGTACTACCTTCTTAGGATATGCAGAGCACAACCGAACAACAGATGGCCCCTCCTCCGAAGCTAGACAAGTCAAGGTATACTAAACAAACCTTGCCTAAGTTCTAAAATGTAATTGTTTCACACGCCAACGCATTGAACCATATGTTGAACTGTCGAACAACAAGCGAGCTGGGAAACATGTTGTGTGCCATGCTTGCAGAGATTTATTTTGAACAACGCAAGCGGTTTATGAAGAGTAAAAAGGTATTTTAAAAATAACTTCTCAATGCTTTTGCTATGCTCTGATCTGAGACCTGTCTTTCACATTTCTGGGGGCTAAGTTCCGATGGATAAACCGGTGAGACACAATGACCATCTGATGTATCGTCCAAGATGTAGTTAGTTATGTCCTTTTTGTAAGTATGGTATGTAATGATCACTCATTGTTATACCGTTTGGCAGTATGGACCATTGCGCTGGTTATGCAAATGACATATTGCATGTGTTTTGCACATTGTCTTATGTACGCTTAAAGTCTGCAATATATCCTTTTGCGCTTCTCATGTCATGGCACATGAAGAGCGCATAAGCCTTTAGACTATGTGTGCTTGTGAAATTACTTGCCTATAGTCAGCGATGATTACTATTACATAGATGGTTGGTCCTTTTGACAGTAGGCAGATTATTTTACGTAGTTCTACAAGCTACAAGTGCCTGGAAGAAAACAGTTGATAGATAGTCCTCGACAAGGACAATTGAGATAACTTTGAAACATGTTTTTGACATATCAGACGGAGTATATAGCGGTTGGTTTGCTCTGTGCAACTTTCCTTTTCCATCTCTTCTTATATCCAATATATATGTTTTTGTGCCTATGGTTGGTGAGCTCAGAAAGACACCAAACCAAAGGCATGTCGTGTGTGCGTATCTCCGCAGGTTCGCGCCGCGGTCGCCAGAGACGTGGACGCCGCAGGTCAACCGCGCTGGGTGCATGAGCGCCACGCCACTTGATTGCCGCAATGGCACCAACAGCTTCATGCCAATGACGCGCGACAAGGTCCCCAACACGGCAGCTATCGTGGTGGACTTTCGTGCCATCCTCGCGGACTATGCACAGAGGTGCTGATACGTCTCTAACTTATCTATAATTTATGAAGTATTCATGCTAATATATTATCATTCTTGGATGTTTTACAATCATTTTATAGCAACTTTATATCATTTTTTGGGACTAACCTATTGGCCCAGTACCCAGTGCTAGTTGTTGTTTTTTGCTTCTTTTTTGCATCGCAGGAAATCAATATCAAACAGAGTCCAAACACCGCAAAACTTTTTGTGGATTTTTTATGGACCAGAAGACATCCAGTGGGCCAGAGAAGCACCTGGGGGTGCCCCGAGGGGGGCACAACCCACCAGAGCGCGCCTGGGGGCCCAAGCGCGCCCAGGTGGGTTGTGCCCACCTCGGTGGCCTGCCGTACCCCCTCTTCGACCTATAAATAGTAAAATATTCCAAAAACCCTCGGGGTTAACCTAGATCAGCAGTTCCGCCGCCGCAGGCCTCTGTAGCCACCGAAAACCAATCTAGACTCTGTTCCGGCACTCCGTCGGGGGGGGGGGATCATCACCAGTGACCATCTTCATCATCCCAGTGGCCACCATGATGAGGAGGGAGTAGTCCACCCTCGGGGCTGAGGGTTTGTACCAGTAGTTATGTGTTTAATCTCTCTCTCTCTCTCTCGTGTTCTTGAGATGTCACGATCTTGATGTATCGCGGGGTTTGTTAATATAATCTTATGATATGGTGTTTTCCCCTCTCTATCTTGTTGTGATGAATTCAGTTTTTCCCTTTGAGATTTCGTTGTTATCGGATTGAATACTTTTATGGATTTGAGAACACTTGATATATGTCTTGCATATGAATACTCGTGGTGACAATGGGGTATCATATTAATTCACTTATATGTGTTTTGGCACTCAACTCACGGATTCCCGTGGTGACATTGGTGTAATCTATGCATAGGGTTTGATGCATGTTCTCGTCTTTGTTTCTCCAGTAGAAATCTTGGGGCACTCTTTGTGGTTCTTTGTGTTGGATTGAGTATTATGAATCTGAAATTATTTGGTGTTATTTAAGTACGAACTTTGGATAGATCGGTCGGAAGGAATAGCTTCGAGGTGGTTTCGTACCCTAAAAACAATTTCTTCGTATGTTCTCCGCTAGATAGGAACTTTGGAGTGATTCTTCGTTGCACGTTGAGGGATGGTTATATGATCCAATTATATTAGCATTGTTGAGAGGTTGCACTAGCAAAAGTATGGACCCAAGGCCTCATTTTCAAGCATTGCAATATCGTTTACGCTCCGTTTTTTCAATCGCTACCTTGCTGTTTTTTATTGTTCCTATTACAATAATCAATATCTACTTTCATTACTACACTTGTATCACCCTCTCTTCGCCGAACTAGTGCACCTATACAAATTTTCATTGTATTTGGTGTGTTGGGGACACAAGAGACTTTTTTTATTTGGTTGCAGGGTTGTTTGAGAGAGACCATCTTCATCCTACGCCTCCCACAGATTGATAAACCTTAGGTCATCCAGTTGAGGGAAAATTGCTACTGTCCTACAAAACTCTGCGCTTGGAGGCCCAACACGTGTCTACAAGAATAAAGTTGCGTAGTAGACATCAAGCTCTTTTCTGGCGCCATTGCCGGGGAGGTGAGTGCATGAAGGTATATCTTTAGATCTTGCAATCGAATCTTTTAGTTTCTTGTTTAATCACTAGTTTGGTTCATAAAAGAAGACTACAAAAAAATGGAGGATGGGTTACCTCAAGTTGTTCTTTATCTTTATAATGTTCATCTTGAGAATAAGGATTCCAATAATTGTGCTCAATTGCTAGAAAAATAATTCAACAAAATTTATGGCATTAAAATGTTGGATGATGGGCATGATTGCAATATTGCTAGTATCGGTTCTTTGAATATCCATGATGTTAATGATGATTGCATTAGTCATAATAATGATGTCTCCTATAAGAATGTCAATTTTTGCGAGTGAATTGGGAATGCAATTGCACACCAAAAAGGGAAGATAGATTTTGTAAGGAGCATAAATATTTAGAAATGAAAAAGTTGCAAGAGAGGCTAGATGATTGTGCTGAAAGATTTTTTTTTCGCCATCCTTGTGAACTTTGCAATGAACATGGTCATTTAAATCTCCAATGTAAATTGTTTCATGATCAAATCGTGTTCAAAAATTGTGATAACTTGATTACCCTAGTGCATCATAAAGAGCTTAGTCTTCTTTTGGGCTATGAAGAAATGAAACGTATAACTGAGGGTTTTCCAAAATTTAATCTTGAGAGATTTCTTGATTTTGATCTAGAGAAAATTTATATGTTTTGTGAGGTAAATTGCATTGAGAATCCTTATATTGCCAACTATCTAAAGACAAGAAAACAAATAGAATATGAAGAGAGTACTAATGAAAGAGAAAATATTTCCCAATACCCTCCTAGTGTTTAATCAGGTAACGAGGAGGAGCTTGAAAAGATTAATTAAACCCACACATGATGTGGTGAAGAAGAAGAAAAGAAGAAAGAATAGAGGTAAAAAGGTATCTCTCCTAAATAATGTTGCTCCTATTATTGTTGTGCCTCATGAAAATGAAATAAAAATAATTGTGGAAGATAATGATACTTCTTATAATCTTGGAAATCCTTTTGGCACCAACTTGGGAAATTATGATGATAGAAATTGTTATACCGTTGGTGCTATTCATACTATTAATGATGAGAGTGATTATGCTTATGATATGCCAAGCCACAAGCTTGGGGATGCTATGTTTGATGAGAATGACATGTTTGAGAATTTATTTGCTGCAAGTAATGTTTGTCCCAAGCTTGGGGATGCTATGCTTAATGGAGATGATCTTTTTAGTCCCCTTACTTTGAATGATTAAATTTGCTATGATGATTGCATGCCTCCTACTTATGATGATTATTGTGATGATACTTATATTATAAAAAGTAGTGATAATTATTGTCATAATTTTGAATATCCTTTTACTAAACATTACTCTCTTAATGTGGGAACAATTTTTAGTATTCAAGTTTCATATGATACTCCCACTATTGTGAATGAGAATAAAGTTGCTTATGTGGAGAGTAATAAAATTTCTTTGCTTGTGGATCCTGAAAAGAATGCTTTATGTGATGGTTATATTGATGAATCTATTCGTGATGCTACTGAAAATTATTATGAGAGAGGAACTTATGATTCATTATGCTCTCTTTATGTTTCAATTCTTATCTTTTATGCGAGCATCATTGAAATCATCATGTCTAGCTAAAAGGCATTAAAGAAAAGCGCTTGTTGGGAGACAACCCAACACTTTTACCTACTTTTGTGTGTGTGTTCACATGATTATGCTACTGTAGTAACCATGTTTTATAGGTTTTGTTTCAATAAAGTGCCAAGTAAAGCTTTTGTGATAGTGTCGATGATAGTTGACTTGAATCTGTGCAAAAACATAAATTTTTGCGTCCAATGCAGAAATTCTTATATTTTACTAGAACGTGGAAAAATTCTGAATTTTTAATAGGTGATAGATATACAAATTCTCTACGTTGTCCTAATTTTTGAGAATTTCTGGAGTAGCAGAAATATGGTTGGAGTACATATTACTACAGACTGTTCTGTTTTTGACAGATTCTATTTTCAATGCATAGTTTGCTTGTTTTCTAGTTTCTATGGCTTATATTGCTCAATATAAATTGTGGAAATGATATGCTACAGTAGGAATTGTGTGGAAACAATTATGAATATTATCTTTGGCAGTACCAAAGTGGAATGGTTTGCTCTTTATCATACTAACCTATCTCACGAAGTTCTGTTAAGTTTTGTGTGATTGAAGTTTTCATGTTTTGGGTGAGATGTTGATATGAGGAGAATAAGGAGTGACAAGACCCTAAGCCTGGGGATGCCCAACGCACCCCAAGTTAATATCCAAGGAAGATCCAAGCAACTAAGCTTGGGGATGCCCCGGAAGGCATCCCCTCTTTCGTCTCCAACATTATCGGTAACCTCACTTGGAGCTATGTTTTTATTCGTCACATAATATGTGTTTTGCTTGGAGCATCATTTTCTTATTAGGATTTGCTTGATGTTATTTATAGTAATGTTTTGCATCTTTCTTTTCAATAAAAATGTCAAGGATAGCCTTTACCATGCTTATTTTGCAAGTATACGAGTTGCTGTTTCAAAACAGAAAGTTTATCGATGTTGCAAAAATTCCCTAGAAAAGTCAGAATGTGATAAAATGCTAAAACTTTTTGCACAATACGCTCAGATAAATTTTCTACAGTGTGGTAAATTTTCATAATTTTTGGAGTCAAAGAAGTATTGATACTCTTGCATTCTTTACAGACTGTACTGTTTTAGCAGATTGCTGTTATGTTTGCATATGTTTGCTTGTTTAATGATTCTATTTGAGGATAGGAGTATTAAATATGCAGAGGCATTTAGTATGCAATGTTGAATAATAATTTTAGTTATTTTCTATAGTAGAGAATGATAAGGTTTTTGCATTGTTTATACTAACTTATCTCACGAGTTCTTGTTGAGTTTTGTGTGGATGAAGTTTTTAAGATTTAGGGAAACCGTGATATAAAAGGAATTAAGGAGACACAAAATCTCAAGCTTGGGGATGCCCAAGGCATCCCAAGATAACATTTCAAGAAGTCTGAAGCATCTAAGCTTGGGGATGCCCCGGTAGGCATCCCACCTTTCTTCATCAACAATTATCGGTTAGTATCGGTTGAGCCTAAGTTTTTGCTTCTTCACATGAGTTGTGCTATTCTTGGAATGTATTTTTTTTCATTTTGCTTGCTGTTTTAATAAAATACTTAGATCTGAAAGTTTTAAATAAAAGAGAGAGTCCTCACTTAGCTATCTATTTACTTAACTACTCCCTTGATCTTCACTTATATCTTTTTGGAGTAGCTTGTCATTTACTCTTGTGCTTCACTTATATCCTATGAGTAAATTGTTGAATGAATTGAATATCATGAAGTTGTAATTATATATTCATATCTTGCCTATTAGTAGCTTCACATTGGGTTTAGAAAGTGAAATCTTTTGAAGCTTGACAATCACAATATTGGTCATACAAGCAATTACTGAATAATTACTATAAGCAAGAGAACTTTCACATGCAAATATACTATCTTGGAAATATTTTGTGATTGTGAGCCCCCATCAAAATATTATATGCCAAAATTGTTGACGTTGGACAAGAAGACAACGTAATGGTTTATGTTTGTTCATATTCACAATGAAGTTATATTGTCATAGATCCTTCAACATGTGGTGCTTGCCCCCCATCTTTGCTAGCCTTCATTTTGGACAAAGTAGGTATACTACTTGTGCATCCAAAAACCCTTAAACCCAAATCTTATTTTCAAGAGTCCACCATACCTACCTAAGGATTGAGCAAGATCCTTCAAGTAAGTTGTCATCAGTGCAATAAGGCAATAAAAATTGCTTCTAAAAGTGTTAGATCATTTAGTGTAAGAGAAAATTGAGCGTTGTACGAACTCGTGATGGCAAATAATAAAAGCGACAGACTGCATAATAAAGGTTGCTATCATAAGGGGCAATATAATGTGACGTTCTTTTGCACTATGGGGTTGAGCATACAAACAAATAAGTGCATGGCAACCTCTGCTTCCCTCTGCGAAGGACCTATCTTTTACTGCTATGTATTTATTTTCATGCAAGAGTCAAAGTTTTTCTCTCTATTCCTTTTTATTTTTGTCTTTTGGCAAGCATCATGTGCTGAGGAAAGATCTAGGCACATATATCCAGTTGGACATGGGTAGCATGAGTTATTATTGTTGACATCACCCTTGAGGTGAATACGTTGGGAGGCGAAATGATAAGCCCCTATCTTTCTATGTGTCCGGTTGAAACATTTTGCTCATGTGTATGCGGTGAGTGTTAGCAATCCTAGAAGACTATATGATGGTTGAGTATGTGGAGCTCTTACTTAGACTCTGTGGAATAAGTTGAATTGCAATTACTTGGTGTGAGAACATAGGTTGTTGAGTTTCAAGAGAGTTCATTGTTTGAACCTTAACATGTGAATTGGTTGCTACTTTGACATGAGAAGTTTTATAAGAAAGAATTGCTATTATGATACTAGGAAAAGTGATTGAAATTGTCATTGATCAAACTTGTGCACTTTGCTAGCATTCACACTTCATAAATTATTTCTTTTATGTTTAACCTACTCGAGGACGAGTAGGAATTAAGCTTGGGGATGCTGATACATCTCCAACGTATCTATAATTTATGAAGTATTCATGCTGATATATTACCATTCTTGAATGTTTTACAATCATTTTATAGCAACTTTATATCATTTTTTGGGACTAACCTATTGACATAGTGCCCAGTGCCAGTTGCTATTTTTTGCTTGTTTTTTACATTGCAGGAAATCAATATCAAACGGAGTCCAAACACCGCGAAACTTTTTGTGGATTTTTTATGGACCAGAAGACATCCACTGGGCCAAAGAAGCACCTGGGGGTGCCCCGAGGGGGGCACAACCCACCAGGGTGCGCCTAGGGGCCCATGCGCGCCCAGGTGGGTTGTGCCACCTCGGTGGCCTCCCGTATCCCCTCTTCGCCCTATAAATAGTCAAATATTCCAAAAACCCTCGGGGTTAACCTAGATCAGCAGTTCCGCCACCGCAGGCCTCTGTAGCCACCGAGAACCTATCTAGACCCCGTTCCGGCACTCCGCCGGAGGGGGGAATCATCACCGGTGGCTATCTTCATCATCCTGGCGGCCATCATGATGAGGAGGGAGTAGTCCACCCTTGGGGCTGAGGGTTTGTACCAGTAGCTATGTGCTTAGTCTCTCTCTCTCTCTCTCGTGTTCTTGAGATGTCACGATCTTGATGTATCGCGTGCTTTGTTAATATAGTTGGATCATATGGTGTTTTCCCCTCTCTATCTTGTTGTGATGAATTGAGTTTTTCCCTTTGAGATTTCGTTGTTATCGGATTGAATAATTTTATGGATTTGAGAGCACTTGATATATGTCTTGCATACGAATACTCGTGGTGACATGATACGTCTCCAATGTATCTACAATTTTTGATTGTTCCATGCTGTTATATTATCAATCTTGGATGTTTTATAGTCATTTTATATCATTTTTTGGTACTAACCTATTGACATAGTGCCAAGTGCCAGTTGTTGTTTTTTCCATGTTTTTTACATCGCAGAAAATCAATACCAGACGAAGTCCAAATGCCACGAAACTCCATGATGATTATTTATGGGCCAGAAGGAATACAACGGCCCTAGTTGTGCCTGGGGGTGCCCCGAGGGGGGCACAACCCACCAGGGCGAGCCAGGAGGCCCAGGCGCGCCCTGGTGGGTTGTGCCCACCTCGGGTGCCCCCTGGACCGCCCCTTTGCTCTATAAATACCCCAATATTCCAGAAACCCTGAAGGCATCGACGAAATATTCATCCAGCCGCCTCAGAGTCCAGAACCACCAGATCCAATCTAGACACCATCTCGGATGGGGTTCACCACCTCCATTGGTGCCTCTCCGATGATGCGTGAGTAGTTCTTTGTAGACCTTCGGGTCCATAGTTAGTAGCTAGATGTCTCTCTCTCTCTCTCTCTCTCTCTCTCTCGCTGAATTCTCAATACAATGGTCTCTTGGAGATCCATATGATGCAACTCTTTTTGCGGTGTGTTTGTTGGGATCTGATGAAATTTGAGTTTATGATCAGTCATATCTTTTTATATCCATGAAAGTTATTTGAGTTTCTTTGATCTCTTATATGCATGATCTCTTATAGCCTCGTATTTCTTCTCCGATATTTGGGTTTTGTTTGGCCAACTTGATCTATTTATCTTGTAATGGGAAGAGGTGACTGGTAGTGGGTATGATCTTACGGTGCTTGATCCCAGTGACAGAAAGGGAAACGACACGTATGTATCATTGCTACTAAGGATAAAACGATGGGGTCTATCTCTACATAGATAGATCTTGTCTACATCATGTCATTGTTCTTATTGCATTACTCCGTTTTTACATGAACTTAATACACTAGATGCATGCTGGATAGTGGTCGATGTGTGGAGTAATAGTAGTAGATGCAGGCAGGAGTCGGTCTACTAATCTTGGACGTGGTGCCTATATAATGATAATTGCCTAGATATTGTCATAATTATTTGAAGTTCTATCAATTGCCCAACAGTAATTTGTTTACCCACCGTTTGCTATCTTTCTCGAGAGAAGCCACTAGTGAAACCTACGGCCCCCGGGTCTTCTTTCTCTTATATTTGCCTTTGCGATCTACTTTTTCCTTGCATTTATTTTCAGATCTATTAAACCAAAAAAGACAAAAATACCTTGCTGCATTTTATTTCTATTTATTTTATTTGGCGTTCGATCTATCAAATTATTACAACTTTCTCCCATCCGCACGCCGTTTCTGGCGCTGTTACCAGAAAGGGATTGACAACCCCTTTAACACGTCGGGTTGCGAGGTGTTGTTACTTGTGTGCAGGGGCCAGTTAAGTTGTGTTGCTTGGTTCTCCTACTAGTTCGATAACATTGGTTTCATATCTGAGGGAAATACCTACTACCGCTGTGCTGCATCATCCCTTCCTCTTTGGGGAAATACCGACGTAGCTTCAAGCGACATCAAAAGGAATTTCTGGCGCCATTGCCGAGGAGCATCTTCAACATATACCGGGTTCCTAATCACAAATCTCATCTCCTCGCAATTTACATTATTTTCCATTTGCCTCTCGTTATCCTCTCCCCCACTTCACAAAATTTGCCATTTTATTCGCCCCTCTTTTTCCGTTCGTCATTTTCTTGTCGGATCTGTTTTTGAGTGCAATCTTGTTGTGTAGTCATCATGACTCAAGAGAACACCAAGTTATGTGATTTCTCAAGTACCAACAACAATGATTTTATTGGCACTCCGCTTGCTCCTCCCGCCACTAGTGCGGAGACTTGTGATATTAATACTGCTTTGTTGAATCTTGTTATTAAAGATCAGTTTTCCGGTACTCCTAATAAGGATGCCGCGTCCCATCTTAATACCTTTGTGGAATTATGCGATATGCAAAAGAAAAAAGATGTGGACAATGATGTGGTGAAGATGAAATTATTTCCATTTTCTTTGCGTGATTCTGCAAAAAATTGGTTCTCTTCTTTGCCTCGCAATAGTATCGATTCTTGGAATAAGTGCAAAGATGCTTTTATCAATACGTATCCCCCCCCCCCCCCGCAAAAATTATTTCCCTTAGAACCCAGATCATGAATTTCAAGCAACTTGAACATGAGCATGTTGCACAATTTGGGAAAGAATGAAAATGATGCTAAGGAATTGCCCAACTCATGGGTTAAATCTTTAGATGGTCATACAAATTTTTTTATGCGGGATTGAATTTTGTTTCTCGTAATCTTTTAGATTCCGCCGCGGGTGGTACTTTTATGGGAATTACTTTGGGTGAAGCCACCAAATTGCTTGATAATATCATGGCAAATTATTCACAATGGCATACCGAAAGGGCTCCTACTAGTAAAAAAGTTAATTCGGTTGAAGAAATTTCTTCTTTGAGTGAAAAAGTTGATGCTCTTATGAAATTGGTTGCTAGTAAAAGTGCTCCTATTGATTTTAATGATATGCCTTTGTCTACTTTAATTGAGCAAAATAGTGATGCAATAGATGTGAATTTTATCTCTCGAAATAATTTCAAAAACAATGCTTATAGAGGTAATTTTAATCCTAGGCCTTTTCCTAGTAATTCCTCTAATAATTATGGTAATTCCTATGCAAATCAATCTTATAATAATAATAGGAACACCTCTGATCTTGAGAATAATATTAAAGAATTTATCAACACGCAAGAAGTTTTCAACACTTCCATAGAAGAAAAGTTGAATAAGATTGATGATTTGTCTAGAAGTGTTGATAGAATTGCTCTTGATGTGGAAAATATCAAGATGAAATTTTTTGTGCTTAAAGTAGATGAATCAATCAAAGCTCTTTATGTGTCTATGGATGAAAGTAAGAAAAGAACCGCTATGCTTAGAGCTAAAAGAGAATTTTTAGAAAAAGCGTTTTCTAGTGATTTCTTTCGTAAAAGTGATGAAGATCTTAAAATGATTGGTGTTTCTTCTATTGATTCCTTGTTTAGTAAAGTTAATATTGATGAAAAAGGGACTGGAGAAGAGTCAAATTTAGGTAGAAGGCATCCCAATATTTCAGAGGGTGAAAATCTTGTTGAGAAAATTGATGGAAGTGGGTTTGGAGAGGTCAAAACTTTAGCTAGGATGTGCCCACCCTTTTGGATTACAAAGACTTTAATTATGATTGTTTCTCTTTGATTGATTGTATTTCTTTGTTGAAATCCATGATAAATTCACCCCATGCATATGAACAAAATAAAGCTTTTACTAAACATATTGTTGATGCTATGATGAAAGCTTTTGAAGAAAAGTTGGAATTAGAAGTTTCAATTCCTAGAAAATTGCATGATGAATGGGAACCTACTATCAAATTCAACATTAAAAATTATGAGTGTTTTGCTTTGTGTGACTTGGGTGGTAGTGTTTCTACAATTCCGAAATCTTTATATGATGTGCTTAGTCTTACTAATCTTGAAGAATGTTCTTTGAACTTGCACTTGGCGGATTCTACTATTAAAAAGCCTATGGGAAGAATTAATGATGTTCTTATTCTTGCAAATAGCAATTATGTGCCCACAGATTTTATTGTTCTTGATATTGATTGCAATCCGTCTTGTCCAATTATTCTTGGTAGACTGTTTTTACGCACTATCGGTGTCGTGATTGATATGAAAGAAGGAAATATTAAGTTCCAATTTCCTTTGAGGAAGGGTATGGAACACTTTCCTAGAACAAGAATTAGGCCACCATATGAATCAATCATGAGGGCATCTTATGGATCTCGAACCAAAGATGACAAAACTTAGATCCTTGCTTTATGCCTAGCTAAGGGCGTAAAACTATAGCGCTTGTTGGAAGGCAACCCAATGAATAAATTTTATTTTTGCTTTTTGCTTTCTGTTCATGAGTGTTAGCACAATTATGATACTGTTATGATTGTGTTTTTTGTGTTTTAATTAGTGTTTGTTCCAAGTAGAACCAATATGATCTTCTTGGGTGATAGTTGTTTGATCTTGCTGAAAAAGACATAAACTTTGATCTCACGGAAATAATTATTAAAAATCACCAGGGCGTGATAAAATGTCAATTCTTTTTGCAGAAGATTAATATACAAATTACCCAGGTCTTCCTAGTTTTTCAGAATTTTTGGAGTTCAAGAAGTATTCGAACAAATCAGATTTCTACAGACTGTTCTGTTTTGACAGATTCTGTTTTCTTTGTGTTGTGTGCTTATTTTGATGGCTCTATGGTTTTCTTTGATGAGTTTTTGCCATAGAAAAGTTAGAATACAGTAGATATAATACAAAAACAAAATAAGAATTGGTTTGATACAACACTTATAGTAGTGATTTATTTTTCTTACACTAACGGATCTCACGAAGGTTTTGTTGAGTTTTGTGTGATTGAAGTTTTCAAGTTTTGGGTTATCTTATGATGGATGAAGGAAGGATAGAAGAGCCTAAGCTTGTGTGACACCCAAAATTTTATTTGGCTTTTTCAAAACTTTTTCTTGTTTTGAGGGAAGTGATTTGAAATTTTCTTCTAAAAGAACTTTCCCTCTCAACATATTTTCTTTTGTGACTAGTACTTCATTCTTGGTTTCACTCAAAACTTGATTTTGGTCTTGGAGGTTTTCCTCTTTATTTTGGACTCAAACCAAAATGTTTTTCTCTTGGAAAAAATGCCTTTTGAAAATTTCTTTGAAAAAGGCCCTAGAGCTTTTGGAAAGATCCGTTGCCACTTTCAAAAATTCCTCTTGCCATGGCCCAAGGGTAAATTCCCTCCCTTAAACCTCTCCTCACCTTTGGATCATGACTTACTTCAAATCCAGCAAGTTGAACCTCCCCATATGATTATTTTCCATTTAAATCTTATCAAAACAATTTCTGTCTCCTATTCTAGCCCTTGGAGATTTACAAAGGAGCTACCTTTTCTGTTTTGATTTTTGCCCCCAAACCTTTTTCCCTTCCTAGTCCTTTGAACCCTCAACCAAGATCCATGAAGATCCACTGGTCTTCAGTTCAAAATTTTCAAACTATACTTGCTGCAAGTTTGGACCAGATTTGTCAAATTTGGTGAAATTCATTCAAATCCTTCTCCATAAATTCTGAGAAAAATCAGGCAGCCTCTGGGTGCATTGAGAGGTCACCTCACCAAGTCCCAGCTCCAGGAAAAATTTTCTGCTTGCCAAATCATTCTGTCGAACACCTGCAGGGCATTGTCAATGTCAAGTTCAGTAAATTCAGAGTGCAGTTCAGAAGCTGCTGTCGTTTTCTTCAGAACATCTCCTCGATCTCGCCAGTAACCGCGTTGGCACCTTGCTCCCCGTCCCCTCCCCCTTGTCCCTGCACCGCACGAACGCCTGGACGCTTGCGGGCGTCGGCGACGAGCTGGAGGAGGTGCGCCGCCCCGTGACCGACGCCAGCGGCGGCTTTGCGGCCGCCAGAGAGAGGCGCGGCGCAGACGGCGCCACCCAGCGCCGCCCAAGCCACCGGAGATCGCCGCGTGGCCGCCCACTCCCCAGAACGCGCTGCCACTCTCGTCGTGAACCGCTGGGCGCGGAGCGCGCTCTCTGCCGCCGTCGAGCCCGTGCGGCCACCCCACCGTGGACCAGCGCCATTACGCCAAGACCGACCAGGATTAGCGGGGGAACGGCACCAGTACACCTCACTGATGCTGCCTGGCCACTCAAACCCCCTGCTCAACCACTGCCTCGCCGTAATCGCTCGCCGGAGCAACCCCGTTCACGGCCACCCCCTCGATCCGCCTATAAATAGAGGCCCCGAGCTTCAACTCGAACCCACACCATCTCTGCACTCCACCTAGACCGCGCCAAGCCACTGGAAGAGCCCCGAGGGAGCTTTCTTCCCCAGCTCCGGCCGCCGCGACCCGCCACGGGATCCAGCTCGATTCGCTCCCGTGCGTGCACCTCTGCCTCCCATCTCTTGCCAGTAGCTCTCTAGTGCATCCCTCTTTCTGACCCGCGCTTCAATTCGAGGTTTGCAGCACCCACCGGAGTTCTCCACCATCGCCCGAGCCGCCGTCCGCCGGAGAAAGTGTCGCCGTCGACGTGGTGCTCTCCGACGGTCGAGACCACCACCCACCGACGCGGAAGGACACGCTGAAGCTCTTGGTACACTCCGATCTCCCTATCTCGCCGTGGTTCGACGCCGGCGACCACCGCAGTCTTCGGGCGCCGGCGAGCTTTTTAAACCTGACATGTGGACCCCCCCTGTCAGCCTCTATTCTCCTCTCCCTCGAAACGTTTTCTGTTGGCGCCTTCGGGCAAATACGTCTTCCTTTTGAGCTGGCGCGTTTCTTTCCGAAGCGTTTTCTGTTTTCTCAGTTAAACCCCTGGAACTTTTCTGTTTCATTACAGATGAGTCCCTGGACAGAAACCTTTATAACTTTTTAATAAAAAGTGATTTTTGAGTGATTCTTTTTTGTCAGTCTTGTATTTTTGTCTAGTTTTTTATAGTATTTATTTGGAAAAATTTGGAGAAGTTTTTATGCACGCGTTGGTTTTCACGTTAGTGCCCGTTTTCGTTATGCCGTAGGTTCCGGAAGAGGTGACGGAGCCGCGAACTTCGCCGAGCTAGACTCCGACTTCTCCGAACCAGGCAAGCATGTTTGAACCTTTGATATGATAGGTGTTTTTGCATGTTTGCGTGAGAGGTTGTGCGTGGCATATGAGTATCAGTGAGTACCTCGTTGCTTGTGAAGCAACTACCCGCATGTTCCAAAGTTGCGATGATCTCTGGTGAGAGATGGCCTAATCATGTGGTGACATGAAGGGCAGCAAGGTGGTACTGTTGTAGCATACCAGCCTTGCGTCATCCGACAAATTCCGACGTTAACGTGGACGGAGTCACGTTATCGTTCTTCCACCTTCCGTGCTACCACATGTTTTCTGCCAGAATGCGGTTTAGTAAGTTGGTAACCTCTTTCCGTGTACACACCAAACAGAGGGGCCGGGATGATGGTTCCATGGCCCTGGATTAAAGCCAGTCATCCGGTCAGGGGGCATGGGTGTTTCCGGTTGGGACCGAGAGGGGGGCACCCCTTAGAGCGCGCGTATAGAAATTTGATCCCATGCTACGCGAGGTTGTAGCCTCCCCGTCTCAAGGTTTTTCTTGAACGTTGCCGAGGGTGATCCCTGGCTTCGGAATGTTGAATGGGTGTGTACTGGTTAGACGTGTTTCTTCCAAAACACCGTAAACGGAACTAGTCCCCGTGACTACTGAAATCCGTTGGCTGTGGTTAAAGTACAAACTCTGCAGAGTCAAATCCTTCCGAGTCATCGTATCCATAGTCAAGTATCGTGATCAGCGTATCCATGTCTATGTCGTAACCTCGTGGTATATCCTTCGTTCCGGTAAGTAAGCTTGAGTAGTAGACTTGGCGGAACGTTACTCCTGTGGATGGACTAACCCTGTTGTTTATCTCATGTCTGATTATTCTCGTGATATGATTTAAAAATTCATGAGCTACTAAGTTACGAAAATAAGCCCTTTATGTGATGTCGCTCAGACGTCCGACTGTGGCATGTTTGTCTCTTACTTTCAATATAAGCCCTGTATGTGATGTCGCTCAGACGTCCGACTGTGGCACGCACTGCCTTCATTTTCTGTTATAAGCCCTTTATGTGGTGTCGCCCCGACGCCCGACTGTGGCATTATTATCCTTGCAGTTTCCTCTCGAGGAGTCATTCAGACCCTCGTTTGGCACCAGTATTACTATTCTTGCAGTTTCCTCTCGAGGAGTCATTCAGACCCTCGTTTGGCACCCAGTATTTACTTTGGGATTTCGGGAGGACTACCGCCCGACTTCTCTGTTATTTTCCCATGCATTATTGTCTCTATGTCTGAACGCACTTGTTATTCCATCCTTACGCTTCATGTTTACATTTGTTATATCTTATGTCCGAACTGTCTTGCGAGTACTTTCATAGTACTCACCTGGCTTGTTGATTTGGCCAGATGTTGACGAAGGCGATCTCTTGGATGAAGAATTTGATAGTGCGTCCGACGCCTAGAGGAGTCCCAGTCAGTCCTGTGCGATCCCGGATATTGGTCACTTGTATTATATACGCTTCCGCCACCCGCAATAAGTCTCCTCGAGCCTCACTCCGACGCTCGAAGAGCTGTAGTTTTCAGGAGTCATATCACCCACTTCGCGGTGATATTTCCACCATCGTTGTTATCGTGAGTTAGTAGTTATGCCACCCTATCCGCCGTTATGTTTTATCGGCATTCATGTAATAAATTGTTGAGCAGTCCCCGCTCAACCTTGTATTATATTCAGTACTCCTGGTATTTTTCTTCTGTGACCAAGATATTGTCTACCAGTGAGAAGGAATTCTTCTTTACTGGTCCGTAAAAGGGATTGGTCTCTCAATAAATATTTTATTGAAAAACCGGTCGTGACAAGCTTGGTATCAGAGCCAGGCTGACTGTAGGAAGCCACTAGGTGCGATCGCTAATCGGTTATTAGCGTCTTTTGTGCTTTTTCAGCATTTTGCAATTGTAGCTATTTTCTGTTAGTCATCATAAATTTATGACATGACTACTCAGAATTTTTGCCTACTTTTGTAGATGGCTGGCAGCAGCTGCGAGACTCGAGTGTTCACGAACGTGCCCGAGGGGTTTGTCAAACTCCTCGTCTCCATCACCAAGCTCGCGATCGGGCCAGCGACTCGCCCGGAGTTCACGCTTTACCAGCACAAGCTCAGCGACGACGTGTCTATGCACCAAGCTGTGGTGCAATTCAAGGGAGGACGTTCTGCAGCTCGCCACTTCCGTTTTGTGGGAAGGGCCATGCCTACGGAGAGGCATGCCATGCAGATGGCTGCCCGTGAGGCGATAGCTCGTCTTCGGGACATCCTTCCTATGATGAAGACTCGCCGCTACCGCTACCTCCCATGCCACGTGCCATATACCAGTCACTATGCATTCGCCTGCCATCGGGGAGAACGAGATGAAGCCATCGAGATGGTTGTGGAGTATCTCAAGGCTCTGGAGGAGTCTTTCGACAACCTCGTGGACGATCTTGTGGCTGCCCGCATGGACTTAGTCCGGGGCGGTCCTGCCAGCAGGAAGGAGCTTCTTCACACAGCACCGCCTCTGACATTCGTTTCGTCCTCAGCATCTTATGCACCGGCCGTTTTGGCCACTGCTCGCCGTCTGCCTACCACTGAGGAGTTCGACAGAGTCATCGCTCCTATTCCAGTCAGAGCTGCACCGCCTACCACTCCCGCACTACCGCCAGTCGCCCCCGCGCCATCACCGCAGCGCAGCGTTACGCGCCAGGAGCCTGCTAGAGAGGAGGTGGAGGTTGAATCTCCTGGACCGCTGAGTCTTGCCCTCGGCAAGGGGAAGGACATCGTCACCATCTCCGACTGAGAGCGCCGAGTAGCCGCGCGTTATGTCTGCTTGTATGATGTGTTTTATCTGTACGCTAGTTTATTAGTGTGTTCGCTGCTTTCCGGAGGAGTACGCTAGTCTAAATAACATGTCAGGATTGTGTACGCACATCCTGAGTGCTGTATCGTGTGTTTGCTTTTCGCGTGTAAGATATATGCTAAGCAGTTCTTCTCCGTGCAAAATCGTTTATGTTTTCTTAAAAACCTTGAGGTCTTTTAAATTGTTGCCTTTGCAAGATTTTCCTTGTGCTACACAGTTCTTCTCATGGGTTTTGCAAAATACTACCCCAGACTGGAAAAATGTCTCGCCCGTGGACTCGCTCCATGCCCAATCAGCCAGAAGAAGTTTATGGGACACAGACTAGCAACAACTTCACTCAGGGACAGTCCAGTCAACAAGACAGCGAAGCAGCCTTGTCTCAAGTATGCCGTCTCTTCGAACAAAGCCAGCAACAGCACCAAGAGATGATGAATCACGTCATCAATATGGGA